>NC_089877.1:12912500-13212500 GCF_040182565.1 Anser cygnoides | reverse complement strand
TACTTTCTACCATCTCAGGGGACTGTGCTCTTTTATCATGGGAGTATGAAGTCAGAGAAGCCACAGGAATCAATGATAACGGGAAATGATGGGCAACTGAAATGTGCTATATTGAAATGTATTTTACCATATAATTAAGGTCTCCGTGTAACTAAAGATCAAATACCATTTTTTCTCTAACTTCCAAATGGAAATTGTTTCAATGACTTCTAATTTTATTAAACTATACAGTTTTTGTAATCATATTTGCTTTCTGTCCATTGCCCCCTGCCCTAGGTATCTATTATTAATGGCACAGCTACATATGATGGTAATTTTCTGCCATTCACAAAGCCTCTTTGTCCACTGAAATAAGTTTACTTAGGGCTTCTTTTCCACCCACAAGTTTTATCTAATTATGTCAAAATATGTTTACTAATAAAGTTAGTCAGATTCCTGTTTATTGCTGCAGCAATAAGAGTGCTCCAGCTAGGTACTCTTGTGTTTAAATTCCTAGTGACTTTAACCTAGAATTACTGTTCAAATATGTTTAAATTCATGAGTTAGCTTAACTCTGTTGTACGTTATAATATACTCTATATCTAGAGTAACAGTTATCTTCTCTAATTCTAATTTTTGTTGTTTTTTTTTAATACATATTCACAGCAGCAGTAATCTCTTACAGGACACATACTGAAACCACAGTCTGTTGGCTACTGCCTCATTGTAAATAGTCATATTTAAAACTATAAAAGGGCTATTTTAAATCCAATAGTTATTTTTAACACTGCCTGTTCTATTTGGCAAACATAGAAAGGAGGAATGGAAATCCTTTATCACTTTTTTGATTTAATAATGTGGAAGGATGACCAAGAAACATATCTCAAACCTATTTGTGAAGTTTCTACAGAAACAACATTGTGGATGTTGCACAACAGAAATAATGAAAAGGCTTTACGTTGTGATATATTATTCCCCTCAGAGTCTAGTATGTCACCAATCTCAGATCACCTCCTTTAAAAAACTATGCCTTCCAGTCCCATGATGGCTCATTTCTAGCCAGCACTGACTACTGAACATGTAGGCATACTGCTATTCAAATAGGTCTTGAAAGTCATTTCAGGTTTTCTTGTGCAAGAGTTTCAAGTTTTCCTGTGGTTACATTGAACCACTAGGAAGAAAGGTTTCAGAAATGTCTTTCAGCAACATATTCACACAGAAGCTGTACTGAGTCCAGTTAAGACAGTTTTGGATCACCTACTTTAATTCGAGAAAATTGCAGTAATTATCTGAAGTATAGAGAAGGAATGTTCTGTTCTAACATGCTTAGATTAGAAATAACTAATGGTTTTATTTATATAAATCATGGCAAATTATCAACGATATAAACGACTATATAAAAACTGGCACTGAAAATACAGTATTTTTCTGAATGTATAAAAATAAAGGAAAAAGAGAAAGGTGTTTAAGAAAATCGTCACTGCCTAAAATATACTTTATTTTGTCTGCATCACAGAATCAACTGCCTCCTCCTTAAAAGGAAAAGAGTACCCTGTCATCTGTAAAATCAAGAACACTTACTCTTTTCTAGCCACTGTGTAATTTGAAATGGTCATATTTCAATGACTGTGCAATACCACTCATTCAAGTCAGCCAAAGGTGGGAAGCTGAAAGCATAAGAATGGAAATCTTACATTCAGGGCCAAATATTTCCCCTCTTAGACAAGAAACCCTAAGGTGGCCTACTGTTGTGTAATACTGAATGAATTTAAAGCTGCTGTATGCATTCAAATACAGAATCTTGCTTATGTTTCTTTACAGCAACGTACTCTATATTACACCATTTCATCAGTAAAAATATTTAACTTTAGGCCACTGTAGTTGTTACCATCTATTAATTAATTGCGTTTAGTCAACTACAGCCCACTCAGGTATTCACAGCCATATTACTCTAGGTGAAAATCACCTTTGCTTAGGTCAGCAGCATTAGTGCACCTCTGAGCCGCACTGCATGAATACTGAGGTACGTCTTCAGGGCTAATACATCCAAAACATTTTTCAAAACACAGAGCCTAAACTAAGAAGTCTTGTCAGCATGCAGCTGTATCTACAGCACATTCCAGAAACCAGGAACACAATACAATTATAAGATATTTCAGTAAGACAGGGAAGTCAATTCACAGCCTAGCAGATCCTAGCCCTGGAAATGCATGAAAGAGAGGATGCACAAGAAGAAATATCAGAATAGAGTTAAAAGGAATGGGGTTAAAAGGAAAGGTATTCATTTAACTGCTACGGAGTTCATGTGTGATTTCATTCATACGAAGAGAAGTAAAAAAATGCAAAGCCAAATAGTGAGGTAGAAGCTCCAAAATGGTATCTGCCCCTAAAAGGTATTAAAAGGCAAGTCCAAAATTAGTTTCTCACTGCCAACCAAGAATAACTCAGGAGACGTGATGAGGATTCAATAGCCAAAGCCCTGCGTCTACCTTGTCTGCTCAGGTTATTCTGGTCAGACCACTTCTACACATGTCCTGGTGCCTGTATGCGATTGTGGTAGAGAAAGTAAATGAATTCAGCTCACTTTGAGATTAAAAAGAATAAAAAATGTAATATACCATCCTTCCATTCCCTACAATATTGTATAGAGTTTTGCTCCTCTATTTTCTTACAACAGCACATGAAGCCTCTGCACTTGCAGGACGTTTAGGTTGTGTGTGGTGATGTCCACATACCTATATACAATCTGACTGTGGCATCACATCCTGCCTAAGAAGCTCTCTCTTACAAGTATTTGAGAAAGTAATATAGAGATATCAGAAGTCTATGTAAAGAGTTGTCTGAAAAGGTGAAAGAACACTTTAAACTGTAATTGTATCAATCCATAATACAACAAATAATTATAAAAAGGGAAATGATCATACTATTCCACAAGTATTGCTGCCAAGTTTAGCAGCTTGGCAAGGAGCAAACTTAGCAGCTCATCTTGAAAAAGTTCACATATAACTTCAACAAACTATACAAATTCTCACCACTTTGAAAATAAATGCTTCCAGTTACTGCATGTAGAAGCATAGAAAAGTTGCTAGCTGTTCTAATTGGTTTAAATATCATACCATTTGCACTTGTTGACAGTGAGAAGTTAGTCACCTACAGAAGTTATTGATTATTGTGGCAACAGCACTTGGACACCATTAATTAATGACTATCTTAGAGCAAAATTAAATGTAAAACATATTGAATTTCTTTAAACATTTTGGAACATACTTTCATTTATAACACTGATTGAAACACCAACTTATACTTTAAAATATACTAAATGTGAAGTTTAAAAAAAACTTTAATTTTTGATATTTCATACAACCATTTTCTGAACAATTTTCAGATCCTACCTGAGAGATTCTGCCATCCTCCTTAAGTCTTCATTTTGCTGCTTTAAACGTTCAAGTTTAGCAAGTATCTTGGATAATTCACGACTAGAATGATCTGGGTGCTCACTGTCTCGTACCAAGTGTCCACCAATATAAAAAAGTAAAGTTCCCCAAGCAAAGAGGATGAGCATAATCCAACGCCAGGAACCAGTCCATGGCCGCATTTTCAGATGTTCAATTCACTCCAGAACTGCTTCTGCTCACAAAATAACAAACATTTTAAGTCCTTAGCCTGTACAAAAAAGTGCACAATTTCAGTTCCTCTGCTTCACCACATTGTACCGGAGAAAAATTATTCTCAGTGTTTGTCTTATTGCAACTCCTTAGAGAAGATCCTTACAGAGCTGTACATAGAAAGCATTAACATTGTATCATTCTTGAAGTATACTCTGTGAAAAGAACAAAAAAAAAAAGAAATTATAATTCTGATATATAAAAATATACTTGACTGCAATTAAGCTAAGTGTATTGTCATTAACAATCAGGAATAATGACTGAAAATGTTACTACATTCTGTCAAACAGAAAAAGAAAACATTTTTAACTTTCCACACTAAATACACTGAGCTCGGGCACAACTACAAAAAGAATATTCCATTAATTCTGGGTTTGAAATGGCCAGAAGAAACATGACTTTTTGTAAGAGAAATATTTACCAGTTAAAGTGTCGCTTCACACCTTAAAATACATCAAACATCATTCCATGGTAAACTTCGTATTCTCCTTTATCAACAACAAAGAGTTTTATTCAATTATAAATTCATTTTCTTTTTTTTTTTCAGCTTTTATGAACTCTCTTCTCCACTATCTTATAACATGACTAATACCCTGTAACAAAACAGTTATTGCCATTTCTAACAGTATATTGGCATGTAGATTGGCCTAGGAGCAGTTGTAACACCAATTAAGCAACTGCAAGCGCTGCAAAGACTGTAAGCAATAGTTTCTACACAAACAACCCATTATATATCTTCCTTTAAAATTTCTCGTGACCACTGAAATGGTCATCTAAAATTAAAGCCAAAATTTTATTTCTTGCTTAAAATTGTAAGACAACACAACTTCCCTCTTTACCCTTCCACTGCACTTGCTGAAACAGATACGAAGAAACACTGAAAATTTAAAAAGTAAAAAAGAGGGGGGATTTCAAGTAAAGCCTATGCGGCATTGTTATGCTCACAGGTCTGAAAATCAGGCTTGAGCTTAGAAACCTAATTTTTAGAAATGGGTTTGTTCTGCATTAAAACTACCAAACCCAGTTTGACAAGCATTATTATTAAAAGTACAAAAATGCTTAAAAAGTAATGCCTTCTCGCATTGAAAAGCACTGCATTCATTTAAAAAAAAATGCAAAATCACCTCCTCATTTTCTACTTGGCAAACATCATTTAACGACTGCAAGAATTTCCTCATTTTATCTAGAACAAACTTTAAGCTCTAATAGATAAAAGTTCAAAATCTTCAAAAGTGCTTCTCACACCTCTTCATCCTTATGCCTTTTATAATCAATTTCCAAAATAACCTCTATTTCCAATTCTCAAAGCTGGAAGTCTACCCAATTTCTTCTGAGGTGTTATCCACACCCACATTCTCCCAAATTATTATTCTGCTTAATCCTTCTTTCACCTTAATTTCTTTTTCCTTTCACTTAGATTTTTCTTTTGTTTCAACTCCATTTCAAGTTTAGAGAAAAGACTCCCCATTAACTTTCAAACTCACCCATACTCAGAGCACTTGCTTCCAGATAGAAATATTCAAAGGTAAAAAATATTTTAAAATGCTGAAAAAAATATATTTATTTTACTGGAAGATTTTTGTTTGTATAATTTTGAAAGAGGCACAAAAATTTCACTTAAGACTAGTAAGATGGCACACAAGATAAATCATTTAAAAACTGAATGCTACTAATGAAATGGAAAACCTTTGTAGTACCTCTCTCATGCCTTTCCATTTAATGCATCTATGACAAGATGAGTTATGAACAGATATTTTTTTTTTGAAAGCAAGGTCAGATTCCCACGCTAGGAGGATATCATCTTCTACAGATCTCTAAGAAAGCTTACATATTTTGCTTTAACTTGGCAAAAGTGTGGGACTGCCTCTAGGAATAGTGGCTTCCTCTACAATCTTTTAGATCACTGCACGAATAAAAAGAATATATAGAGAGTATAGGCCATACCCAGACCACAGAGGATTGTTGCTGTAAGCAAAGCAAGCCTGAAGTTAAATCAGTTACCTGCAAGCGCAATTAATATAAAACTCCTATGGACTGAAGTTCAAGCTCTAAGTGGAAAAGTGTATGCTTACATCTATACTTCCAATCACCCAGAAAATGGGTGACAAAAAGTTAAAGTTAAATTGAAAGTAAAGTATCACCTAGTAGTAAGCTACTTCTCAGGTCTGATTTAACCCTGTAGCTTTATTATAAAAACTCAATATAAAATGCATTATTTAATGAAGTAAAAACGTTTTGATAAGTACTTGCTATTATAAATCATTAGGAATACACAATCTTTAATGCATCAGTTGAATGTAAACTAATATTGTGAGAAAGGAAGTCAAATTAAATTGTATTTACTGGCAAATGCACAGCACATAAAAAGTGGTTAGTGTCACAAATTTATTTAGATTCCATTAAAAAGAAAACAGAATATTTACATAAAAGTAAATGTCTGCTTCAATGACTTAAAAATCAAATTGTTCACACTACACATGTAAGCCACAATTCATTGTAAGCGTACAAAACATTTTGTAGTCAAATTAGCATGAAAGGTTTGATTAAAAACCACTACTTCAAACGAAAGAATGCAGTGTTTACAAAATTACTAACGGAAACAGTAAAGAGAACACTAACTTAATTAAAATGGTTTAAAAAAAAAGAAAGATTGAGGTGTAGCTCTGCCATCAGAAGCAATAATATGCATCCATATTAAAGTTCTTTTGCTACAGCAAAACAATTAATGAATGAAAAAAAAATAATACTATCTTTCCTCACCTTGCGCCCCATAATGTCTTCCTTTAGAAGATACTTACAAATCAGAAACTTGAATAACTCAATACCATCATTTTAAGTGAAAGGATGTCAATGATTTAAATAAGAACTTACTGTTCCCAACATGATTTCAATACCAAATCTAGTGATAGAGTGGAGACTTCCTGCTTGCTTGTTTTTGATTGCCAGTCAGAATTATGGGCCTAGAATAGCATTATACCCTTTTCCTTGGCAACGTACAGTTTCAAATTATTCTAGACTCACTTCAAAGCAAGTTAAGCAAGTGTACTTTTGGCTCAACTACCTACTGACCTGGTTTCAAGGGTATCTTACATAAGTTGAAAAGAAAAAAACTACTCATGAAGTAAAACTCATGCATCATTAGAGCTAATACCTATACCATTATATTTAATGGCATGTAAATTATCTAAAATTCTTTTTCAGAGCATGAAATACGAAATTCACTCCACTGTTAAGGACTAGCACAATGACTTTTTGATCACTAAATGTGGAACACTCAAAAAGTATGTTTTACTGTATATGTAATTTAGACTGGATGCTCTTATCATTGTTAGTTTTTCTTAATATGACTTATTTAAGTCAGTATTTTTAAGATTTCACCTGCGAAAGCATGCCAGTCTAAGCATATTAACCTGTTCTGCTCTTAGGAGAAAGAAAAAAGCAAACACAAAATTGCCAATTCCAGTTCCTATGTAACAATGATGTGACAGCAGTGCTTCTGACAAAGGACTGAGGACTAAAGAAATAATCCTTTTAGAAATAAAATGACTAGGTAGCGTTTGATACAAATAAGCAAACAGATTGCAAATATTATTCACAATGTGTACAATGTATTCTTCATGAAGGGTTAAATACCATTTGTTTAATGAAAACATCATGTTCTAATCTCGGCTAGGTAGTAAATAGCTTAGAAAAGATTTCTTCAGTCACAATCTACACCCTGACATTTCAGGTAACCATGTCACAGAAACCTGTTTATAAACCAATTAAGTTCCACTTAAAAAAACAACAACAGTGTTTTTCTTTAACACGTTATTGGAACGCTGTTCCAAAACTCATTCTTCTAATGCTTAAAGGCTGTCTTTAATTTCCAAACTAAATCCATACTTAGCATATCTATACTAGAGCTTTCTTGTGCTAGTATAAACTCGGTTTATAGAGTGCAATTCCTGTCTTATTCTGTACCCAGAACATGTCTACAGAAAGCGGCCATATCCTTGCTCAGACTTATATGCTAGTCTAAATAGAACAGGCACTTCACTATGAGTGACTTACAAATTCTCTGCATCCTGGACAAGCTCCCTTTCAGATTAAATCTTTTTAGAACATCAGGAATCAGAATTGCATACATAACATGCAAGGTGTTATCAATATGTTCTACAAAGCAAGTACTTCCTTTTCTCTCATGCATCCTAGGACTGAATTTGTCTTTTTCATGGTCCCATTACTTTTAGCAGTCCTCAACCATTTTGTGAGGATGTAATAGCTCCAAAACTTTTTGCACATATATCTCTTCAAATTGATGAGCTCCTGTTCTATGAACAGAAACTCTTATTTTTAATCCTTTCACTTGGTGTTATCATACTTGATCCTATTCTAACAGTCCAGTATCCAAAGTAAAACAATTCCTCTTGCACATTATTCTGACTCTCATCACAACCCCTCTCTACTTTGCCACTTAATTTTCGTTAGAATCTGTTTTTGGAACAGTCACACTATTTGGATATCACAAAAAGGTTCTTCACCAAGAGGGTGGTTGCACACTGAAACAGGCTCCCCAGGGACGTTGTCACGGCACCAAGCCTGTCGGAGTTTAAGAAGTGTTTGGACTGTGCACTTAGTTATATAGTCTGAATTTTTGGGTAGACCTGTGTGGTGCCAGTAGTTGGACTTGATGATCCTTGTAGGTCCCTTCCAACTGGGGATATTCTATGATTCTGTGATATCATCATGAACCTGAGATGGGTAACAGATGCAATCCACAAGGAACTGCACTAATATTGCCTCTCCTCCAGTCTAAGACTCTTCCTTGCAGGACAAGTCACTGTCAATTCATGCCTTCAGCCACTTCCTTTTCTAATACCTTTTCTGGAACAAGGACATAAATTTTGTAGTATTCCATATGTACATTTAATTATTGTATAAAGTTGCTTCTTTTTTTTCTTCTCAACTTCTATCTACATGCAAGACAGGACATAAGTAAACATAATCATGAGGTTTATTTACTAGTTACTTCTACATCCATACCTTCATCTTTACTACTGTTTTTGTAAAAGCCTGATTTTATATCTCTGTGGATTTCTCTGAGCAATCTGTGTAATTTTCTCTCCGTATACTCCCTTATAATTTTGTGTCAGATGAGCGGATTATTTACACAATCAACAGATTATTCTCTAATTAAACATTTTCTTAATGGAATTCACCATCCTTTTGAATTCCATTGCAAGTGTAGATTTATTCAATAATGAAGCTTTCAAATACTATAATTTCTAATCTTCACCACAACAAACTCCCTGGCAGGAAGATATACCCACAGCGCTTGGGATTTTTAAGATGAAAGTATATATAGGACACTGAATTTGAAATAGTTCAACAAGAGCTCAGAATTAACCAAAGTAATAACTTTTTAGAACTAGGGATGTCATCAACCATCTAAACAGATACTGTTTGATAATATCGAGCAACCCTCTGTTTTAGATAAGGTAATAAAAATAAGCGATTACAGTTTTTATAACATACTACATTTGAAAGCATAAAAAAAGATGCAGTAATTTCTAAGCATTTTTTTCATGTAGACAGCTGTTGAAGTTTCAGTAGACAACTGATGCAATGTTAAACAAAAGAGGGAATTGTACCTTAAAAGGAAAAGAGATATACAGCTTGCTTTTCAAACACTCTCAAGGTTCTCTGTCAAACACTTAGACAAAAAGCAACTGGAGATTTTTCTTTTAGAAAGAGAGGAGAGTAATCTACAGGAACAATATGCTTCTCCATGGAAATTATATATATAGACTCATTTTAATAAGCAATGGATAAAACAGTCTTCAGTTTTACAATTCCTTTTAACTATTAAAATAATACATTAACCAGAAACACAACAAGGTTAAAAATTGTCTTACATGAACTAACCAAATGTCTCTGTAAGATATAGTCATCTTAGTAAATGAACAGGACAATTACGTAAGAGGGGAGGTTTATTTATTCCTGTTTGCTTACTGAATTAATACTATACAACCCTAATCTAGCAGTCATGGCCAAGAATGAATTATAAAAATTTGAAACATCAAGCATGATCTTCCTCCACAGTAATAAGTTAATAATCTACTAATAGCCCTTGCAAAAACCTCATTCCAAAAGAGAATAGGAAGAATGAGTGTTAAGTCTGAGGAAACAATATAGTAAAAGAAATGAAAGTTAGCAGGACACCATAACTTACATTAAAAATGAAAGGATTTCTGACGATGGATTGCTTCTTGCATTTGCAAACAAAGGCCTAACAAAATCCAAGGTCTAGGAGTTTAACCTAGATAAATTAAGCTTATGAGACAGGGGAAAGGACGGTCTACATCTGTAAATGTATAACAGCTAAAGGAATTAACTATTGAAACGGATAACGTAATGAGATAATGGATTCTCTGTCACTCATTCCATTTAAAATGACGCTTCAAAAACGTTTACAAATATATAGTAATCACTCAAAAGTTTGAAAAGAATTGAGTTTTCTGGCTTGCACTAGTCAGGTAAGAATCGATGAACAGAAACAGCCCATCCCTTTCTTTACAGAACTTAGAACTTAGTATGTTCTTAACAGAGCACAGAATTTAATACCCACAGTTGTGTAAAACACCACTGGAGATCAGTAGAAGTCGAGAGCAAAGAAGGCCAGTCTTCTTAGCCTACCAAGCTGCATACCAAATCTTAACATGGTCAATAGCCACCTACTATGCCATGTATTTTGAAGAGATGAAGAGATCAGAACAAGACTCAGTGGAACATTTGATCAATGCAATATGCTGCTGGTTGACTTCTTCCAGCAGCTGAGAATTTATATTAACTCACAGCCTCTATGTCAGCATGACCGACTACTGGTTACAATGTGATTCAAAAATGCAGGTTGCATTTAAACTGCATGTAAGCTACACATTCGCTATCACTTCTCAGAAGAGTGGATTGCAAGGCACTCTAGCCAGTTAAAATGTACTCACAAATGCTTACTGAGCTTGATAATCTTTCAGACAACTTTTAGCCACAATGGCCTAACTTTTGATTTTTTTTCTCCAAAGGCACAATCAGGAATGGATATTTGCCAGAGGCAGAAACTGGAGATAATGGTGAGGGATACTGATGTTGCTTGGGGGGCAGCACAGCTGCCAAATGCCAGTATAATCTCAATACCTTGGGTAAGGAACAAAGTGGCAAGGGCAGGAATGGACATCCTTTAGCTAGTATTTGATCCTTCCATTCTTTTGGTGCTAAACCAACTTTAAAATGCTTCTCTGCCACCAGCTTCCCCACACCATTCCTTAATGGCTGCAAACATCAGAAGCAAGATCAGAGATAGGATATTTCTTCTTTGGCTGGCATCAAAGCAATATGCAACATCTAATAAACAAGAAACTTAGCAGCAGCCTGTTCACAACTCAGCTGGATGTTTATAAATCAAGCTGAAAAACAGACAGATAAGAAAGCTACTGAGTTTGTAATTGTTATGCGAAACTGCATGACACTTGGCAGCCACAAGAAAACGAGTGCTATTTGCAACCAGGAGGTTTTTCAAACTCCTGGTGTAGGGAAGGCTATACCATACTCAGAAACTTGAAAAGGAGTCACAGAACTGAGCTAAATGCCTTCCTTGCTACACTCAGGAGACTTGGAGATTGGGTGATTTGACAACAAAGTAAAAGAAACACTAGAAAACAATTCTGAGTTAACCACATCAGACAGAAAATATCTGCAGTGATCATTATTGAAATATTATAGATTCACTTTGTATCACCATCTTCTAATTTAAGACTGTTTTCTACCATGTTTTTATTAGAAAAAAAATGTTGAAGACTGTTGAAATACTAATACTGCCATATGATAAAGGAGTATTTGCCTTAAATTTAATTCCATCATGCCACAATATATGTATCTTAATGTGTAAAAATTCCCCTCAGCACTCCACTTTTCTTTTAAACGCTGTTTTATTTTTATAGATCGAAAACTTTTACTTTAGGACACTGAACCTTACACACCACAAAGACAGGAGAGATATCTGATCTGTAACTAATGAGTTAATTCAAGTATGGGAAGCAATTCATCTGTATTAGCATATAGGTTCATGTTGCCTAATTTACTCTGCTGCACAGCTTTCATGGAGCTCCATGCCACCAAAACCAGACTGCTTACTGCATCTGATCTTGGCCACACTATGTTTAAGTGCATTGCTGATCCGTGATCTATTTTTTCTAAATTTAAAAATGAAGGAACTAAAACACTCAAAGAACTTCCTACAACAGCAAGGCTATGAATAAACCAGGACTGTGAAAGTTGCAAGTCAAAATCTCAGATAAAGCTGCCAACAGCTTTTCCTCTCAAAACTGGTGTAACGTATTATGGGAAAATCACAAAGGACTTTCAAATCTGCTGAGTTTAAAGCACCTGTGAAGTTTTTTGTTTAATTCTGTTTATATCAAGCATTAAGGTTATACTATTAATCAGAATTCTCATTTTTGTTTTTAACATAGCTATTAGTAATTCATAAATTGGCTAGCATGGGGGTGTTGTTAATATGCAAGATCATTGTATTTATATTCGTCTATATCAATCACTTTACCAATATGAAAAAAAATATTAAACAAGGGCTATTTTACTTTATAAACTGTTATAAAAATATGACTGATGTCATATAAAGCCTGTAATTATGAAAACTATATGAATACCATATTCTAAGGAAGGACTTAAAAGCTGAATTTGTATATTTTCTCACAGTTAATTCTAATGAAACACCATTCAAGTATTTCAGATTGGTAACAAGGAGACTAATTTACAGGCTGCCCAGGGAGGTTGTGGAGTCTCCTTCTCTGGAGATGTTCAAGGCCCCTCTGGATGCCTACCTGGGCAGCCTGCTCTAAGGAACTTGCTTTGGCGGGGGGGGTTGGACCCGATGATCTTTCGAGGTCCCTTCCAACCCCTTCAGTTCTGTGATTCTGTAATGTGGAGTCTGAAATATGGTTGTAAAAAAAGGTCAAACCTGCAGAAAAAAACTACAGTTGTGTTTTTCTCATTTCCTAGGCAAGTTTACAATACTATTTACAAAGCCATTAAACTCTTAGAATCCTTGCACTTGGACTCACTATTTGGGAGAAAAGCAGTGTTTTCCTTTGTGGTGAACACCCTGTTCACTTTGTAATACAGATCTAGCTGTTTCATGGTCAGTTGTTCCTAAGTTTAGCTGTCCTTGAGCTGCATCGCACAATTCTTGAACTTGCAAGTTACACTTCTTTCATCTACTCCCTACTCTTTTATACCAGATATTATCTTCTCATTTCTATTTTCAGCACCGTTTTTGTCAGCCATTCCACTCAACTTCCTTTATCTCTGAACCGTTCAGCCTCACTGTAGCAACTGCATCAGGAAGGATGAGACGCCCACCATTCCACACGCCGGTATTCAAAGAGCTCTCCGTGGTTCTGAGCCACCTCCTGCCGGAGTCCCTGCTCTGGGAACACTTCTGCTAAGGAGTTTGGCCAAGGGCCTGCCACAGATAAAAACTGCGTGCCAGTGTCACAGACTTGTTCCAGCACAATACATCCCAACACAGAATGATCTAGAAAGGCAAAGGGGAGTCTGGATGGTGCTGGAGTTCAGCTCCACAGGATGGGCGGAAGATAAACGATTGACTTCCTCATTGCTGGAGTTATTCACAAAACCAAAAGGCACCACTAAATCAAGAAAACAAAATCATTCTATGACCCCCATGTGAAAAAAACAACACAGACTTACAATTAAAACCTAAATAGCAGCAGAAGCTAAGTGGAGGGTAGGGGCTTCCCATGAATGTCTCAAAGATATACACAATCATCTACCTTGAGATATTCAGAAATTAATTCAGTTCTTTGAAGGTGAATTTGCTAAAATAGGAGATTTTAGATAGAGAAGAACACCAAAGAGACTTTTGAAGACCTTCAGCAACCAGCTCCAGGTTCACGGATCAAGGGGCAACAAGAAGGCAGAAAATTTTAAGGCAGAAACGGTCTCATAAATCTGGCATTAGATGATATTGATGTCACTCTTACATGGAAAGTAACTTTTTGATGACAAGGATTCTAAAGGACCCAGGAAGGTAGGTTATATCTGTGAGATGTTAAATTATCACCCACATAGATAACCAGGTGTTTAATGATAGTGAAGGCCCTATGATGGCTTGCCTGAGTTCAAACACTGAGAATTTTATAACAAAACTAGATAGTCTTTTAGAAAATAGTGAGGTGGAGCTGGTGAATTCAGTTTTTAAAGAAACTCAGTTATGCATAAATATAAAAACATTTACGTGTTGTCAAAATCTGGAAAGGACTTTAAAAATACATTTTCATATTCATATTACAATACACAAAAAATATATATGCAATAAACAGCAACAACTGCTAGACAAAATGTTTCACAGTTTTTCTTAAGCAATGCATATTAAGATCATAACCAAGAAAAAGGGAGCATTTAAAGCCATTGTTTTGAATTATGCCTTTAATGAAGTGAGTTGAATTCAACTCCTAAAAAGTCACTGAAAATCTTACTTTTCCTTGAGCCAGAAATGAACTTGAAGCAGTATTTTAACATTTTGTTAAACCTGAACCAAAACAAATTGAACTAAACTGAAAACTGTGATGGTTGTTTTAAGTGCACATAAAACATACCAATGAAATACAGAACAACTCAGGGGGCCAGGGAGGGATAGCTTGTTTTCTACCCAGTGAAGATTTATGTTTATGGAATGTAAAGTAGTTTGCATTGTAGTCTGTAGTTGTCATTTGTTTTAATGTTTTCACATAGTATGCAAAAAATGCTTTCACATACTGTACTGAGTAACATAAATAGTGTTATTCTTCACAAAATACTATATGCATATGTTTATTTAGTATCATTCAGATTTTATTTCTTTATTTTTAATTCATTACCTAACCAGAGGAAGACCTCTCAAATCTCAATACATACTCCTTGCAAACTTTCTTCACTCCTACTCTATGTTAGAGAAGAGTACAAAACATTGACACTCAAAATGTAAGCATTATGTCAAAATTATTTATAACCAAATATAATGCTAAGGTTTTCTATACTGATTCTGTTTGGAAAAACACGAGACACTCTGCTTTCCAGATAATTTATTCTAATGATGACACATAATTCAGCACAGTTCCTTGAACATTATAAGATCAATCTGTGCACTGCTTTATTATGAAAAATAACCATATATTCCATTTTTTTCTGTTCCCTTTGATTTACAAGTTCACAAAAAGACAGTTTCTCTTATTGCAGCAGACCTTCATTTTTCTAACAGTGATTATTGAAAAGCCTTGCCAACAATAGAAAATTTAAGTACAGTTTATTGATAAGAACAGGTCTATGTTGGTAATATACTAATATAACACACTCAAGCATATATGCAATAACTCTTTTTCAAAGTTTCTCCAGATTTTCTTGGTACAGAAATGAATCTTACAGATCTTTTGCCTCCAACACTAGCTTTGGAATTCTTTATTTAAATAAGGTTCTGTTAAATTTGTCATCTTCCATTTTTCTGGTAGAGATATCAATATAATCAATAGTTATACAATAAACTTAATTCCATAAATGCATATGAATAGGATCTGGTCCTAGTACAGAACTATAGCCAACTAGAATAAGGCTACATCTTATGAAAGCAGCACTTACATTACCAAAAAATAATGTAGGCCATCATTTCAGCTCTGTGGAAGAAGCCTTCTCACTTACAATACAGGCCTTTGGAACAGTTTTACATAAGCTTTTTTTTTTTTTTTCCTCTGCTTGACAAAAAAGGTATTTTATAAATCAAAACCACTGACCATTAGGATATAATAAAAAGGCATGAAACTCAATAAATCATCACAATCAATCATAATCAAAACATTCTTTGCATAATTACCATTCTGATTTTTTTTATAAATGCAGATGATTTTAAAATGTTCAGGAGACCATTATCAATAACAAAATGAAATAGGGCAAAAAAGTGAATTTATTCTGATAATAAAGTAAGAAAAACACCAGGTTCTCCTAAACACTTTGTACTGTGATACCTTCTACCAAAATGATCCCAAACGAATTTTCAAAATTGGTATTTTTTTATTATTTTTTTTAGTGATTTTATAACAAGCTGAGAACCAGATGATAACTCCTCTTCCCTGTTTACTTAGGAATAATATATTTTTCTAATCCATTCCTGTATTTGGACAATCAAATGACATGAGAAAAAAAAAAAAAAGCAACACATAGTACACTCTCCAAAATTTGACTCTACAAACTGCTCCAGAGGAAGAGGAGGAAAAAAGTGGCATAATTCCTCTTGCTTTGAGGAATCCTCAGCTCCTCAGCAAGCAATCACATTGAGCAATTGAGCTGCTGAAGGAAGATAATCAATTCATAAATACAGCAATCTTTCTAGATGAATGAGACACTTGATTACTCATCATAACAGGCCAGGAATTAGACCAAAATCAAAAGGAGTTACAGCGTTAAGCAGAGTAACATAATAAAAATGCATTTTTGAAAAAATACTGTAGGTGTGTACAGAAAAAAAAAAAAGGATAAAGCATTTGTTTATACTCTGGCTGCTAAAAAGAATACGGATTCAAAATGCAAAAATTATTGTATGCATGAGGGCTGGGGCAATCCCAAGCACAAATACAGGCTGGGCAGAGAATGGATTGAGAGCAGCCCTGAGGAGAAGGACTTGGGGGTGCTGGTTGGTGAGAAGCTCAATGTGGGCGGGCAATGTGCTCTTGCAACCAAGAAAGCCACCCATATCCTGGGCTGCATCAAAAGAAGCATGGCCAGTAGGTCGAGGGAGGTGACTCTCCCCCTCTGCTCTGCTCTCATGAGACCCTACCTGGAGCACTGCATTCAGCTCTGGGGCCCCCAGCACAAGAAGCACATGAATCTGTTAGAACGAGTCCAGAGGAGGGCTATGAGGATGATCAGAAGGCTGGAGCACCCAGCCCCAACAGAAAAGAAGGCTCCAGGGAGACCTTAAACCAGCCTTCCAATACCTAAAAGGCACCTACAAGAAAGCTGGAGATGGGCTTTTTATCAGGGAGTGCAGTGATAGGACAAGGAGTAATGATTTTAAAATAAAAAAGGTAGATCTAAATGAGATATTCAGAATAAATTATTTACTGTGAGAGTGGTGAGGCGCTGGCACAAGTTGCCCAGAGAAGTTGTAGATGCCGCACCCCAGGAAGTATTTAAGGTCAGGTTGGATGGGGCTTTGGGCAACATTGTATGGTGGGAGGTGTCCCTGTCTTTGGAAGCAGGGGGTGGAATTAGATGATCTTCAAGGTCCCTTCCAATCTAAACCATTTTGTGATTCTATGTGGGCGCATACTTGCTTGCAAAGTCACTAAAGAAATAGCAGAGAAACGTATCTGGCAATGACTTGGTAAGAGTACAGGAAAAGTGGATTTGGACAGCACATACCTGCATGGAAGTAATAATTTCTAACAACATTCTGTTTAAATTACCAGTAGTTAAGTCTTCTGATGCCTCTTTGTAGCCTGTTTTGAGTCTCAGCACACACAGGGGTAGAGAAGATCTACGGATTTCAGAAATTCGTACAGAACCTAACGATTGTACTTGGCATGCATCAGGAAACTGTCTCATTCTCTCTGTCATCGACTCCATCTCCAGATGATTTGTTTACAACCAATTACTAAATTATGAATGAGTAAATGCAAACAAAAGAGTGAAATGTAGGCAATGAGCAATCCTTCAAAAGAAGGCAAATGGAGAAAAAAAAATCTGAGGGATTTATAGAGCTCAAGCCTGAGAGATCATTGCTCCAAAAGGCATGTGGAAGAAACACAAGCAGAGTGAGGGGGTGGGAGTACGTATGTTATTAAGATACTCCCTGAAGCCATCAGAATGCATGAATTGCATTCCAGTAATTTTGTGAGCAGAGCTTGAGTTTTCTGTTTTCTTGGCCTTGCTTTTATGCTATGGTCCCTGCTACAGTGAAGCACCAAAATAATAATGAACTCCAATATGAATGCTGCTCAGAGCAAACTCAGAGATTATTTTACACTGGGCACATCCTAGTGACATTCCCTAGAACACTGCTATTGTACTGAGCAAGCAAAGAATAAAGAATAAAAAACTAAAAGAATATAAGCTACTAGTTGAAAAATGCAGGAATCAATTGAATAGTTCTGTAGCATTGATTCTGTAGTGTGTTCGGAGTATACATGCATGCTATTTCTTTTGATTCAAAGTGTACGTTCCAGAACAGAAGCAGTTTTCAGAAATGTATTGTGTCAAAGGTATTACAAAGCACTGATGTAGAATGACTGTTCAATTTTCAGTTTTTGCAAAAATAATTTCAGAAGTATCAGCATTAACTTTTCCCCTCCTACAAAGCTTGGTAATACATTCACATACAAATCATTTCATAACACAATACAGTTGAGAATTATCTACTAGTTAACAGCAACGATTATGAATTAAAAATCAGAGATTGCAAGTACACAAATTATTTTTCTGGAATATCTTAGGAAAAACAGGAAACAATGCTATAAAATGGTAAGAAAATATGGAAAGCAGCAGACAAAGAAAAATAGAATTGCTTGAATGAAACCAGTGGGACAAAATTAGTGTAAGTATCTGTAATCTGGATGTTAATTTAAAATAGAAATGGTTTAGTAATAGAGAAATACAAACACCATAAAGATCCTATTCTAATAGTATTGCTACACTAGAAAAAGTTTCATAGTATTGCTACACTAGAAAAAGTATCAGTTGCCATACTGCTGCTACTAGTGACACATGACGGCACACACACTTGTTTTTGCCACTGTTCCAGCTCCTGTTCACAAAATCTTGCATCAAGAGAGATGCGCAATACAGGTAATATTGCGGAGCCATCTTTATCACTGCCTAAGATACGATTAATAGATGGTTTTACAATGCTCTGTAGGGTACTAATCACAGCATTAAGGAAATTATGAAAACTCAAAGTTCCCACAATTCTATTCATTGATTTTTAGTGTGAGCTTTTAAAACATGTGGAGTTTTCATTTTGTCTTCCTTCTCAGTACACAAATCCTTCTGAGATGAGTGTTATGTACACATAACAATAGCTTACATAATTTTTCCATATTTACTTGACTTCAATAACTACCAAATCATGCCGAAATGAAGACAAGATAATCAAGGAGAAAGGATGCATGATACAGATGGTGCATAAAAATCACCAACTGCTGCAAGCATTCATGGGCCAGCTGCACAGTGCTGAGTGGTGCTTTTGGGCCTGTGAAAAAAAAAAGCACCTAGTTATAAGATCATTCACTGTTACAGTTATAGGACAATGAGCAATCGCCTCACATCCTTCTGACAGAGAAGTTTACATTCATGACAAATACAACTGCCACGTAACACCAGTGACAAAGTCATTTGACAAAAGGGAAAAATGGGACGATCGCCCTCTGGAAGTTTGCAATCCCAGACTACTGTCAGCCACCAAATAATCAATTTGGTATGGAAAATGCGAAGTCAATAGCTATCCCCACATATAAAGAGCCATAAAATATGTGACATCCTGTGCAGCACTGCAATTCATGCAATTCCTGCAATAACATGAAGGAGAAAGAACGTTTTAAGGCAACAGACTTCTAAAATGGGATAGATCATGACTGAAGAGACATATACCAGTTCTGCTTTCCTAAGCCAATCTTAAAGATAGAAGAAAAAGGGGGACTTCTCTATGGTTAAAAAAAAAGGAATATCATTAATATTAACATGGTCGGGCAGAAAAGTGCAGAATGCATCTTAAAAATAGGACTTCCTGAAAACCAAGTAGCATTTTTCCTGGAAAAGCATATATTCAATGGCATAATTGCAATGTAAACATTTGTTCTGAAATATTCTACCTTTAGTCTGATAGGTGAAATTCTATAGTGTCTAAGGAGAAGAAAGGAGTGATACAACTACTGCATACAAAGATGAAGCATGACCTTTGAATATGCATTTAGTTGAAAGCTGGTAATGCCTTGAGAGGAGGATGGGTTTCACAGAAATTAATATTTCTGTTACACATTGTATTTTACATAGAACATGTGACTAAGGGTAAAATGTTCCCAGTAGTAAGCTGAATTTGGTAAGGGTAAAGCTATGTTGATAAGCAGTTGACAGAGTGGAACATGGTGCTGAGAACTGTAATGGGATTGCTTTGCAATATTTTGTAACACACTCATTCCCTCAGCAATAAAATAAGGTCCCATTTCCATCTCCATAGTCAGTGACAATCCTTCTTCCTTTTTTTCTTCCCAAGTGGATGGTCTACTATACATAGTCCTGTTGCACTGCCTCTTAAGGCATCATACCTCATCTCTGCTTGCTGAGCAGCCTTTGTACCAACAGAGAAGCACAGAAAATCATTTCCTAAGCTATTTCTTCCTTTTTTCCTAACCAAAACCCTTCTTTCAGGCAAGTGATACCTCAGCCAAAGGCCACTGATGGAAAGCACAAATTTATTTCATTCACCACATTAAACAAGAAAGGGGGGGAAAAGGAAAAAAAAAAAAAAAAAGACAAATACCATTACATTTTTCCTAAGAGAATCTATTTGAATTAGATCAGTTTGTTCCAGGAGTGGTTTGCCATCGGTCTCAAGAGAACTGTACACAGTTAGCACAGCTTGCAGCTACAAAAAGGCTGCAGGGTGAACTGTTGAGTTGCTGAAGATACAAGTGTAGGAATAGCACACTAATGGTTGCCAAAATTTTAGAGGCAGGGGTGATTACAGCTGCTGTATGATTTTGAGGGCAATCATGGCATGGAAAAGGCACCTGCTCAAAACTTTTCTGAAACAGCACAAAAAAGAAAAACAAGAATTGTCTTTCTATTATTCATATTGCCAGTTTACTTTCCAAATCTGGCTTAAAAATCAGTTAGTTTGGCCAACTAATTACTATTTTGCTTTCACAGAGTATTTCAAATCTCCCATGTATTGTATTTTATGGTATTGGTTTCAATATATTTATGTTCACAATTAACCATTTTGGTAATACAAAAACAGAAATTCTATCTTGTTGCCAGAACACAATAGCTTATGAGCTGTTTCATGGGCTTTTTATGGCCAACCAGGTTTTTAAGATACTTTGAGAGCTAATTCTTTTGTTTCCTTTTCTTATCACATACTCAGAGCTGCAACCAGAAGCTGAAGGCAAGAGAGAACATCAGGCTTCTGCAAGAACAGAAAAGCAACAAACTACCTCCCTGAACTCCCTTCATCCATTTGTCAGGCTTCGTGATGGTATTCAAAGTCTCCTTGCTTTCTCTAAGGGTCTGTATGCTCTGGCATGTCTCAGTTCAGTGAATTTATTTTCACTGATGTTACTTTGGTACCCTCTTCTCAGTCTTAAAAGAAATAGACAGCTGCTCACAAGGAAATAATGTTTCTAATAGATTCCAAACAGAGATAGTATGAAACTGTCATCACAGTTTTTGTGACAATCACAAACTTATGTTGTGGAATCTGCATTCTTGTCCAGACAGGACTGGACCTTGAGCAAGCCACTCTAACTGGAACTGCAATTGAGGGGCTGGACTAAGAGAAATTCCCTTGCAACCAACATGATTCTACCATTCATGCATGCTGAAAAGATCTGTGCAGTTTACATTACACAGACTGAAGCATAAGGCCTGTAGCAGGAAAAAAGTTAGTAGCAGACTTTTTCATTTGCAAGAAGTTTATTTTTATACAAAATTCATCTTTATCATCAAGAGCTGAGTACTGAAACTGAGATAGGCAAAGTTACCGTTAAGTGTATTATTAAGATCAAAATGTTGAACTGGGAGCTTTGCTACAAACATGCATACAGATTTTCTTCCTACTTCAATAAATTGGTCTAAAAAATATCAAGAATATGTTTCTAATAAAAAGCCTATTTAAAGCTCAGCCACTTTTACACATATTTTTATACAGTATGAATGAAGGCTAATTGCTCCAGTCACAATGCTTTCTGGAATTCACGTTGAACTAGGTATTGTTAGGGTTAATTTAAAAAGCTTGCAGGGCAGGGGAAGGTATTGTTTATTCAGAATGTATTCATTCTGTCTCCAGCATAACTTGACATCCCACAGACTGATCACTGAAATCCAATAAACATTGAAACTCAATTTTTGCATCAGAACCATGCATTTTGTCCGAGGTAAGGCATGTATTTCACTACATACGTTCCATCTGATTCATCCACGTTAAATGAGAATGACAGATTCCCAGATAAATTGATCAAATATTTGGTCTATGGTTGGTAACTAGAATACTAGAATAAGCGTATTAAATCTCCGAAATGAGATATACTTTCCCAGACTTTGAATGACTCATAGCTCTTTTCTAAACCCCTTCCTACTTTCTACAATTACTTCTGAAGACTAGACCTCAGACCTTACCATAACATGCCCAGAACAGTCCATTAATATTCTACACAGCAATATCACCTCCCCTCCCATCCATCCTACTGTTGTTTTATTCCAAAATATTGTCTCTAATCTGTAAATGCAATCTACAGTGTTAGTCTCTAGGCTTGGGACCACACATCTGATTCTATCCAAATACAAGTTCTTCAAATAAGCCCAGCTTACCAAGCAATTTAACAGTGATCTCTTCCTATTATTGAACCTACAACTTTTATAGATTTATTTTGAGCCATACATTCTCCCCAAGAGCTAAAAAAGACAATGACAAAGAACCCACACACACTAGGCAGCCTTTAAGAAACCTTCCTGAGGGTGTGAAAGTTCCCTGTTTACCGACATTTTTTTTGGATTCATTAAGCAATTTTAATACAGTTAGCATGAATTACAACAAATATCTTCAGGAAAGATCAGTCTGATTAGAAGTTAGTATCATTGGGATCCATTTCAAAGCAATCACCCTGTAAGCAGCGAGGCATTTCATTTTTCTCCTTCCCTTTAGAACTAGGTTATTTGTACACCTCTACAAAACAGGACACCAAATAAAAAAAAAAAAAAGCCATGACTGAAGAGCAAAAACAATTAAATGAAGACCTTTTTAAGTTAACAGGGTTCTACCAGTTTCCAAAGAGTTTATTAGCCACCATTTAATAATAAAAATATAGACACAATGAAGTACATAAAAATATAGACACAATGAAGTACAGAATTATCAGGATAGTATGATTACATCTTTCTTTAAAAATAAAGAAAGCCAAACTAACTACAGAATATTTTTATATTGTGGATGTAACCTTGCCATTTGTCCACATCTGACAGGAGCATTTTTATCTTCTTCCACTTTTCTAGCTGACAACTACCAAAACGAAGTCACAAAGAACAGGTCATTGGGAAGGTTTTACAGAATAAAGAATTTGGAATGGGCTCAGAAGGTAGATCCAAATATGCTATCACAAAAATAAGTTCAGTTCTCATGTTGATACAAGTTTTCCTCTGTATGTTAGATCCAAATGAAGACCATATGCTACATACATATGTAGGTTTGTGACAGACAGACAGACATTTGGCAGGAAAATGTTATAATTGTTCAACCAGTCATATTACCAATTATATTTGAAATGTTATCTTTCAGGCACTATGGACATATTAAATTATAGCCAAATAGCATCCACTAGGATAACTTCTCTAATCCCACCAAATTCGCAATTAGTGTGTAAGATCTGGAATATATACATTTGCAATTAGGTGCATTAAAGATCAAAAGTTACTTAGACCCTTACATGAAAATGTTTCAGCTAAAAAAAAAAAAGAAAAAAGCTGAATAAAAAGCCATACAGGAACACAAAAAGCTGTAAACCAAGATATAGACCAATTGCTGTGTTATGAAATTATACAACATTGTGTACAAGGGACCAGCCAATCCTGACAAGAAATGAGGTTTGCAAGGCTCATGCAAGTTGGTACTTATTTGTCATTCATTTCCAGGGCCTAGAACACACAGATAGATATTTCACTTATGTTTTTGGGGGGATCAGCGGGCTGAGGAAGGGAGGGAGGGAGAACGAGCGCATTAATGCTTTTCCAGTTATCCACTAAGAGTTTTTAAAAATTATATTCCCCATGTATCATTGTTTCTATTCAGTACTGACAGATCACTCCTACCAACAGCAAGGACTGGGAAAGATCTGGCGATATTACTCAGTTCTAATCTAATGCCATCACAGTGGCTGTATCTGTTCTACTCAAAAGTAAAATCGGCTATTTCTGATCTAGTGACTTTGATACAGCCTTACCACAAACTGCTGGACAAATCTACTAACTTGCTGCTGCCTAAAGGGTCAGGTTATGCTCCCACGCTCATTGCTCCTACCTGCACGTTCTCATTTCTTCCTTTTCACCATTTTAACACTTTCTGAACTCTTATTTGAGCTGATCCAACTCACTAAGCAAGAAAAAAAAAAAGTCACCTTTTTGCTGGGTTCGTGAGATAAATCAGTTCACAAGCAGGAGTCAGAGACTGAGCAAAATGAAGCAAGAGCTGGGCTCAGGAAATGGAAACAATGTCTTTCAGCAACAGCACTGACAATGGCTAACCCAGTTTCAGGAAACCTAACTGTGTGCTTGGAAAGCTACCTCCATACTCTTTGTTCTGTCCCGGCTATGAGATCTTCAGAACTATTTGTCTTTTTTTTTTTTTTTTTTTTTAAACCATCCATTAAATTCTTAAGCTATCAAAGTACTTCAAGAGTTATGACTGTATAAATAGACCATAATTCAAAGTACTTTAGCTGTCTTCAGATTAATTCACAATCATTACTGAAGTTGGATGAACAGTAAAAGCATCTCATCTGCAACAAATTTGCTTTGAACTAGTTGTCTAATTTGTTTAATTTTGAAAGGTCAAGAAACTTTCACAACTTTATCCTTACCATAATTCACAATATTAATGATACTGATCACAGCAGTCTTTTCTACAGTTGCATCAAAAAAGAATGTCATAACATGCTTGGGTTCTAAGTTCACAACTCAGTTCACATTTCAGTGAAGTTTACTTCACTCTCTAGTCAATTTTCAGAAAGAAGAGTTACTATTTTAAGATTTATTTTTCATTATGTATCTATTTAAATTAATATTATAGCCCCTGCATAGACTTTTAAAAGCATATGGATATGTAATATTAAGTTTTGAATACGTCACCGTTTGAGATAATCTAGCACTGGATTTAGAATATCCCAGAGAAATATCCCACGACGGTTTCCAGCCACAGTGGCCTAGTTGCTCACAGTTCCCACAGAGAAACCTGAGAGAATCATGCATGTGCCTCCCTTCTACGGAAGTACTGCTTATCTATGAGAAATGCATGTAATATCTGCAAGTCTGATAAAGATGAAAGGGCCCAAGAATACTGCCAAATAAGGGCTTTACACATAAGGCAGAGGATACATAATGCATCTATCGAAGAATTTCACTTTTCAGAGGGGATAGGAAGAGAGGAAGAGGGAGAAAAATGGGTGCTGTGAGAAAAGGAATGTGAAACGTGTCTGATTGATCCAGTTTAGTCAATAATCTGACATTAAAAAAAACGCATTCTTCATAAACTGGATCAACAAAACATCTAGCAACGGACCTGACCTCTCAATTGAAAAGTTTGTTTCTTCCAACTGACATGCATTTACAATCAGAAGGGTAGTTTTCAGTTGTTACTTAAGTAGCACAGCTTTTCATCTAATTTCTTCACATCTAGCTATTGTCTCAGTGGCAGCAACTACAAAGAGAAAGAAGTACTTACCTACCAGCAACAATTTTTGTTCAAATTGATACTTTCAGGGACTCTTCTTCCTCACTTTCATTTTGAAGCCTACTTAATTCTCTGAAAATAGAAGAGGAAAAGAAGACCATTAGTTTTTAATCTGTGTTTTCATCCTTTGTCTGCTACATGCAGTATTCAAGAGATGCATGTAAACATTCTTATTTAAAAAACTGCTCAGTTTTACATGATTTGTGATTAGACAACTGACACATAGCACGACTCTTATGAAAACAGAAATTAATACACATGAACAACAACATTTTATATTGTGGTTCAACAAAATAGCAACTGCCTGCACAGTTGCCAAAAAAAACAAAGGTTAAGTATAGGCCTTCAATGCGGCTGGGAAACAAATTCAGGAAGTGAGAGGGGAAAAAAAAACAACAGTGGAGTAATTCTTAGGATATATATAGACAGGCTTTAAAAGAAAAAAAAATGCGAAAAAATATACAACCAAGATCCTAAAACCCAGTGCCAGATGCCAGAAACTAAAATAGGAAACTACTCAAACACTTGCTACAGGGAAAAAAAATAGGCTCTACCTTTAAACCACATGTAAGAAAACTAAGCTGTTCTGTACTACGTACTTATGTTCATACATAATACACACAGACTGTACAAAATAACACAATATATTTTAAATAAAATCTTAGTTTTGGGTTATCAAGGCATGGAGTTACTACATCATGGTAGTCTCGCTACTCCAGAACAGTTGTATACCACTGAACGAGGTGTCGATTGCTGGCCATTTAATAGAAAAAGCAATCAAAAGCTGCAAATAGAGGACTTTGAGATAGCGTAAATTGGATATGGAAAAAGCTAATTTATGAACTTAACTTCAAGGAAGGGAACAAAATTGCGGAAGTTAGCAAAAAGAAAAATAAATAGGAAACCAATTAGACTAACAATAGTGCTAGGAATAGGAGTGAAGAGAAAACGATAAGTGCTTCTGATAACTGTATTTTACTGCAATGAGGACTCTGCCAAATTAATAACTTTCAATCAAAAATGAGATTAAGTGATTTTATATTTCTAAAAGAAGTTCAGCAATGGTACTGTCAAATGAACAAGTTGAACTGGCAACTCTAAAAATCTCAAGCAGCAACAGTGATAAAAAAAATCAAAAAGAAAGAAAGGGCTGAATTCTGTATTTTTTTCATTCATGCAATAAATTATTTAAAATAATCTGCACCTACAATGTCAGAGCCCATGAACTTCCAAAAATTGAATGCCTGGGGGAAACAGTGAGATGGCCTATTTTCATTTCCATTTGAGATTGATAGTTCCAGTATACTTCAGCTAAGGTGGCACTCAATAAAAATGTACAGCTTTTCCCATGATAAAGAATCTCAGAAATCCAAAGCAAAAACACAACAGTTACCCCACATACAAGCAGTAACAACAGGATTTTAGCTTTCCAGTAAAACTAAACTAGTTCTTTTATTGCACCTCTCATCAAATCAGTTACACTGCCTGTGTCACAACAATGGAGAATTGAAGCTATTGGCTAGAGGGCAGTTGGCAAGCCAAGAAAAACTGAGTATGGAGCCCACCTGTTCCAAGAGCTGCCCCTGTAGGGGAGCCATTAGAGCACAGCCCAGAATGATGGTTAGTACTAGTTTCATGAGGCATTAGGCTGTATCTTCTTACAAGTCCATATTCGCAACTCCAATACCAAGCACAAAGCAGCATACTACATAAGCCACACATACGGAAAAATAGATTTAAGCAGATTGACTCATAGTAAACAAAGTGGCAATGTTAAAAGCTCATGTAATGAAAAGAATTACTAGTAAATTTACAAGTTGATGCGTCTATAAGCAATGGAACTACAGGCAGTCCACCAAAAGGCCAGAGTCATACTAGGCTGGGCACTTCACCACACCCTACAAAAAGCTCCACAAAATTGTCAGCTGTGATATACTAAAAAAGATAAAAACAGACCAGAACAATAAGAAGAAAGAATGTATATATTTCCATCTTTTTTCCATACAGACATACAAATCAGCTTAAAGTAGCTACTTAAAAGTTCTTGACAAATGTTGCAAGGAAACAAAAAAAAAGAAGTTTCAATGTATTTTATACCTCTGCTCCAAGCAAATTTTTCCACAATGTGAGTAACTCCAAAAACACTACAAAACAGTGAAATATACTGAGTCGGTTTAACATGAAGCTGTGCAGCCCAGCTCCACTTAACAGATTCTATCTGTACGGCAATAACATTTTAACTCAAGTTTTGCGCACTGTTTTGCAACCACCTATGCACTGGTTGTAGAATGTTTTTGTAGTCCATAACCTGCTCAGAGTAAGTTGCAAAGTAACAAATGTTGTACTAAAGTCGAGGTGTAGAAGATGAGTAATCTTTTCTCTATCAATAAATCTATTACTAAGAGGAAAAAAATTAAACCCTATATTTAAGATCATCCTAACTAATGTAAAGGGACTACCTGCTCCCAGATTTCGCTAGGAAACTGTGGAAAAAAATAGCCAGCCTATTCTGTCATTCAAAAGTTAACAGCTACCCAGAAGCTTACAATTTGCCAACCTGATATTATTAATACATCCTTGAAAACTGATCTTTATAAATACCCACAACTATTTAAAAAATTTTTGCATCTACTGTTCAATCACCTTGGCAAAATTTACAAACATCACTAGATTAATTGGACAGAGGTGCCTTCCAGACAGGTCTGCCCCTACCCCCTGCACATCTTTTTGATGATAAAGGGCATGAAGTGACCTCACCATAGGAAAACTTTGGTTATGTGCCTGATTCTGACTTCAAATTACTGGGTACATTGTACGTACTTGCTACCTTTTATTTTTATTAAAATGAATTTATTTATAAAAATATATCCTTATAAGAGGTCCAATACTAAGCTTAATCCAATTTCTTGCATTACAGGGACCTATTCAAAACAAAGTCCAAAACACCTTTTCAATACTTTTCATGTACTTTGAATGAATTTTAAAAACACACAAAATTTGAATGCACAACAGCATTCAAATTCAGAGAACAGAATTCAAGGATGCCAGCTACACCATAGGTCCCTGCAATCACAGAATGTGTTAAATGAAAACATTCTCATCACCTCATGAATAGAAAGGAGAGAAAAAAAAAAAAAAAACACTTCTGTCCTCCCTCCTCCATCCTACGGGGGCAAACTCATTTGAATTTGAATGCAGACACTAGACCCCCATGCCGGGCCTGAACTGTTTTCCCACTACTACAGGAAGAACCAGACACCTCAACTCAAAATCCCTTTGGTCAGTGGCAAATTGCCTCTGCTTCAGAAAAAAGATGGATAAAGCACCCAAATGTAAACTATGCACCAAGAAGAAATAAACAAATAAATAAATAAATATTCTCTCCTGTTCCCTGCAGGCTACCAGTACAAGCCCTGAAGAACAGAATATGTAAAATTGTAAACATTATGACAAACAACAACCAAATCTTTTCTCAGCTGTGCTATCCTTCTCCGAAATTTCTATTATTCTAGAACTGAAAAATCTCAGATGCACGTCTTTAAGCTTTACCTCTGGGATCAACTTTATCATCTTACAGAGTCCTACTACATAATTGTACCAAAGACCATCTTGAACCCCTGAGTTTCTCCCTGCTACTATTTTTTCAAGACTAGACTGATTTTCAAACTCGTTTTGTTACTAGATTTATCCCTTAGATGCAGTTATTTCGTATTATTTCTCTCTCCCATATACTCTCTAACACTCAGCAAAGACTATTGTTATTTCTTTCTAGGCTTCGCTTGCCAAATTCTCTTTCATTCTCCTTCAAGAAGGCAAGCTCAACTTTAGCATAATCACGCTAAGTTCTTTTCTTTCCTTGATCTTTTGAGAGACTCGGCCTTTTCTGAGTGTGACTGATCAGAGCTATATACCATGTCCTAAATGCAAATGAACCAGTGCTTTATTGGCTGGTACTAACAACCTTTTTTAAATGCTAGAAACCACCTCATGTGGCTTAGAATCACGTTACTGCTGCAGAGCCACATCATCTGAGAAGGAAACAGATGAGGAGCTGGGTCATACCACAGCCATCTATCTCTGATTAGCAGCCAGGAGCTCTTCTCAGCACTTGAGTATGTGAATTTGCAATTTTTTTTTTATTACTATTTTCTTTTATTGAACTTAAACCACTGTTTATAACTCCAAACACATAAACCATCTACTAAGCATGATAATCCCATCTCCTTGGCATTTCGGAAGCAGTCAGACCAGCTTTGTAGCAAGGTCAGTAACTTGCTCATTTCAGTGTTGGCTCTATTATTTCAAGTAGCTGGCAGTGAAGTGACTTAAATTATGTTAAGAAAAATATTACGTAAGACAATAAATTTATTCCAACAAAATCATTAAAAAACACAGAACAACAACATGAGCTACATTGTTACAATGAACATTTTTTTCCACTTGTGATAAACAAAAACAAGGAAAAAATTATTCCTCCAGTAAACCAAGTGAGGCTCCAAACAAGTGCTTTCAAGTTTAAAATCAGAGAATGTTACTTCAATGGTGAAGCATTTATTTAGCTGAAAAAAAAAGGAACTTAATTTCTCTTATACCCATCAACCCACCTGTCTGATACCAGCTTTAGTTGCTAACAGTAAGTAGGTTTCCTTAAACATCGAAAGAAAATACAACACAGGGGAACAGAGAGAAAAATAGTCTGTATGGGTAAAATAATCTTTATATAAGTCTAAGATTCATTACTACTAAGAGCTAAAGAAAAGCTAGAATATACTGAACCCATAATATTTAAGGATTCAATCCAAAACATCTAACTTATCCTGCAGAGAGGATAAAGGCTCTCAGGAATTAGCTGTTATGCAGTGAAGTGCAAGGGATTCTTTCCGCTGCTCAGTTTGTAGTAAAGGTTCCCCTTTAAACAAGCTTTGACTACTGCAGGTTTGAGAAGGACACAGAATTGTTTAACAAAATTCTACTTTAATCAGACAAGATGCAGATTTAGAAGCATTATATTCCCCTCCAAGTCCTCCAAACAAGCCTAAATGACAAGGCTTTCCTCGCTTACATTTTCCCCTTTTCAGGTAGAACTTTGGCACTCTGACTTTATTCTATGCCAGTGCTGTTTTCAGTGGCACAAATAATAATTAGGAACTGAGTTCAGTATCAAAGTGCTTATCCTTACTGGAAGAAAACATAAAACAGATGGTCTAAGATATAAAGTCACTTCGTGATACCAAAAATTTCACACACAATGGTTTCTCAGAGCATAAATATAGAACAGTCAACAAAACCGATACAGTACCCAGAGCGGTATATAATTAACACATTTCCTTTATGAACATATTTAAGCGCCTAATAACTAAGTTATTGAACAACATCCCCAATATTAAAAACATGTTTTAAATATTTGTTATGCATCGGTAAATCACCCTAAATGAAATAAGGCAACTGGACACTTTATAGTTTTGCTAAGCTCTTTCCTGCTCCCCTCTTTCAAGAGGCATTAGGCCAGTCATTTGACTCATTTTTCCCTTTTATTTCAAAAATACATGGCTCTCACTGACACATCACAACGCTCCCAGAAGGAAGATCTGGGAGTACCCCTACCTCTAGATTTTTCACTCGACGAAGTTTCACGTATGCTGTAGTGACATTGCTACTACATTACACACTTGCATGTGTAACACAGATTTCGTGAAAATTAGGGAAAAGGCAGGAAGCACTGGACCTCTCTTAGCTCTCTCAAATCCAGGAAAACGTATGTTGTGTTTCATTTCCCCAGAGTTCCACTTCTTCTCAACCATGTGAAGTGCCATCTGTGCTTCTCAGCCTGGCAAGCTAAAAATCTGCTGTCATTCGTATCACCAATGAGCAAACTAAAGGCAAAGACTTCCTTCTTTAACAAAGTAAGAGGGCTTACAAATGCTAACCTAGTTCTCAGCTCCAAAGTGAGGAGTGGAAGCATAGTTAAATGATCACAGGTAAGGAACAACAGCAAACTGTAGAGTGTCTTCAGAATTTTCTTGATCTCTGTAAACTAATGATAAAACTATGGAGAATAAAACAAGAGCTGGAAATCTCAGAATGTAAACAAAAATATCACTCAATTGACAACACGTTTAGTGGGGTACTACATAAAGTTAGAAGGCACAGTTGGCTCAGGAAGGACAGATATAGCTAAAAAACAAGTAAAGTAAGAAATTTTGTCCTGAATATCTAAGGTTCATACCCTTGTTCTGAGATCCAGATTGTAACAGAAGCCAAACATTCTGAAAGTCTCCACGTAACATTAAAATAAGAATGTTACAGTGATGAAGAGCAAAGAACAGTAAAAATTGCCAAACAAGAAAATTTAAGTGGATGAGGGAGAGGTGGTTTGTTTCTTTTTGATTATATTTTTCTTCTAGACAGCTAGCACAATCATTCAAAGCACCAGAGTTAGTATTAATGAACCACAGAATAGGGCTTTCAGGAAGCAGATCACAGACATAGCTGAATTTACTTCTAATTAGTAACTGGGTTGACTATTAGTTTTGTGAAAGCGAACCTAAAAATCTGCATCAATATACCAGCGCCTGAAACTTTCCCAGACACTGAAATGCAAATCATCGCGTTAGAACAAGCCCCAAAATACTTTTGGTAAAGGCCAACTGCACTCTTCTAAATAACCCTTGGGAACACTCTTAGGGTTATCACATAGCCAGGAAAACTTCCAAGTGGTACTATGCATGCAACTACCTGCTTTGAAAGCCGAGAGATTAACAGAATGAGCAAATCTCATTCCATGCCAGCTGTCCTCAACACCAGACAATGGTTCGCTTTATTAGTGTTGATGCAGCCAAAAGGGATTTGAAATCAAACCATCTTAAGAAAATAAAAACTAAGTGCAGATAAATCTGGAAGAGTACACAAAACTAAGAAAAGGGAAGAAGTGCAAAAAAAGAAAAGAAGCAACCATCTTCAGAAATCTAACAACAATTCAGAAACAAGGACAATGAGACAACTGTCCTTAAACAAAGGCTACTAAAAGAGAAGACTGAAAAAAAACTGTCAGGAAAGCCAAACTAAGAAATTTCTTAACTGAGAACACAGGCACCATGAAGAATGAATAAATGCTGAAACGCTGGCAAAACCCATTGTCTTCAAATAAGGTCAAGAAATTCAGTAAGAAGCAAACCTCTGCTTAAACCTGAGGAAGGAAATTATTTGTGCAGTACAGCCTCATGATTATTTGTTATAGGTTACAGTTATTAGCTCAAAATAGAAGGCCTACCCTATAAAAGAGAAGGGTAGGAAGACAAAGTTTGACAGTGCCAGCAAGAAAAAAAATCTAAGATGAAAACCAGCAAGTTTCACAGAGGAAGAAAGAAAGTACCGTGCAAGTCACTGAAAAACAATAGTGATGTTAAAAATGCAACAAAAAGGAAGATAACTGTAAGTCAAAAATATTTTTTTTCAAATTTTGCATTTATATATAAAAAGGTAGTGGTCCTTGGTATTAATTACGAGGAACTATTTTAAACTGTGGGGTTTGACTCAGCCTATCAAACTTAAGATATTAGGGAGATAGTTCTTTTAAAATTAATACATACACACCTTACTACCCACTACAGAGACCTGTTATTCCCTACAAATACCAAAGCACACATTACTCAGGGAAGTTAACACATAAGTGCCAACAGAACTACTAAGAATCCTTTATTGCATATTAAAACAATTCATATAGTAGCAGATTAAAAGAAAAATAGCATCATATTTTGTGCCACAGAGTTGTTCCCTGTTGCTTCCTGTCTTTTTTCTTTTTCTTCCTTTTTAAAAAGGTAAGTAATTCAAACCTACTCACAGTGAGCCCCCAGTTTGATATTGCTATGGAAATTATACCAGGAACTAGTATACACAGTAATATCCCTACATAATGTCATCTTTCACTTTAAGTTTTTCAAACAATAACCAAATAAAAATCACAGCACTTTATTCCAAAGTCTATCATCAAACAGCTTCAGTGACTCTGCTTTTATTAACTGATTAGTCAAATATCAGTAAGGTGACATTAACAAGACTGAGGTTAACTCTACTGCTGTGATTCAGAACCATCCCAGCAGCTGTGCACATTTCAAAGATGGTATCAATTTCATATTGCTGCCATTGCTGCTCCATGGGAAGGCTATGAACAGCTGCCAGCAGCATTCAGCATCCAGGAAGCTGAGAAAAAAGGAAGAGACAACACTACTCCTTCCCTCGGGGCAAGACAGAGCTGCAGCTTCGTGTTTATCAGACACATGCTAATAAAAAGGTAGATCCTCAAAAAAAGGCCGAGAAGACTATCAGAGCTGAGACTCTACCAATTAAGATCAAAGAAACGGTCAGAGATTTTTAATAAGAGACAGCTCCACGAAAACCTGAAAGACCTTGTCAAAAGTTGTTAGGTAGCTGATGATGCCCAATAATGAAGAAAGCTGAAAATTTTTATTCAATATAATTCTGTTAGCATGAATATTACACAAAAAAACATGAAATTTCTATGATTCAGTACAGCAAAGGAAGTACAAACTTCAAGGAGCCTAGATGTTAAGGGAAAAAACATGTACTAATTCTAAGACAGGTTTAATTTCAGAGAAGTTTCGGGTCTGTCAAGTTGCTCATTTTGGCACAATCATTTTGTTACATACCTTTTCCTTGAATGTGCATACCAATAAATAGACTAAACTAGTATGATATTAAGAAGAAACTATTGCTAAATGTATGCATGAAGGTTCCTCCTGAAGTGCTTCTGCTCCTTTCTTATCCTCTTCTTTTACTATCCATTAGGCAATCTTGCATTCCTCTCTTACTCTTTTGATGCTTAATTTTTGAAGGAAATTTCTAGAAAATTATACATCTTTCCTACTTAGTGATAAAAAGCAAATATCACTTTCAAAATTACATGTTTAGTTTAATCCAGCTGAACTTCATCTACTTCTCTCTTTCAGTCTGCAGTGTATGAAGCTCCCCAACTAAGTCCTTCATTCATTCCCAAAACAAGTAGGTATCTGTAGCAGTGTAGGTTTCCCTGCACTACCCAATGACTGTGTTACAAACTACCCTAAGTGACCTGTATTAGATTAGAGGATAATCCAGCTTTTATACAGCAAAGAACTTTGTAAATTACACCAATCACCTCTGTTTTCCTTCATAACAACTTTTTCTTAGCCATAGATCACTCTTTCCTATAGCAGTCAGGAGGCATTGACAGAGGCACTAAGACAGGGTGGTACTCAGACACCAAGGAGGAATACAGAATTACGAAATTGGGTTTTCTGCTAAATCCTGATCCCAAGAAAAAAATCGTCAGAAAGAAAAAGGTAGTATATAGGAGAAAACAGGGAAGAATGAAAGAAAAAACACTGAGATGCCATCTTAAGTCTGATGTAAAAGCACATTTTGTAGTAGCTTTTACTATAAGCACAGTTTTACAGAGATGCAGTTTGACAACAGCGCTGTCCATCATTGGACTCATTAGTGAGCCTACTGGATAAGGAAGGACAAACCTGTCACTGTGCTTCAAAAGTCTGTGTCAGGAAATAGAAAGTCTAAAGCTGAAAAGGGCTAGATAAAAGATAGCAGAGAGACAAAACATCTTGTTGAGGCTCAGACTGATTCTTCAAGAACCGATGGCTCCTCTTGCCAAGTATCTTTTCTCCACAGTACACATGCTGACCAAGTAACTCTCAGCAATTACCCCAATATTATAAATGCCACTAGAAATCACAATGAGAGAAACAATATTCCATTTCAGTTTAAGCAGTCCAGCAGAAACTTTTCACGCTGATATGTGCTACTAATACACTGCAAAAAGTCTTTATACTGATTTTCCTTAAATACTGCCATACTGTTTTTGTTTTGTTTGTTTGTTTTTTATATTACTTCATGTTAACTGTGCACACCTGGGACTGTTCACCTTCGTAATTCAGTAAGGTCTTCACACAGTACATCTAAGCACAGCTGAAGAATTCTCAGATGGGAATTCGCAGTTCACAGCACATTTTTCTCTATAATTACATTTAACCTAGCATAGCAGTAAAAAAAAAAAAAAAAAAAAACCATAGTCTAAGGGAACCATTGAGCTCTAGATACCCTTCAAAACCAAGTGATGGCAGTTAATAAACACTAAGTTGGTACAATATTTTTGAGCAACAACCAAGAAATGAGCTGTCCAAAAGAGCATTCCATACATTTTCATTCCAAAGCACTTACTATTTCAAAAAGCACAGTTAAAGCTGTCATCTCTTCCGATAAGAAATGCCTAAACCAGATAAAGAAATAATCAATCTACCTGTCGTTGCTTCTGCCAGGGAGGTTAAAAAGCTTAAACAACAATACTACACATTTGCAAGAGACTTCAGGAGAAAAGCTGCTACCAAAGGTTATCAATCTACAGATCCTCTGTTTATGACTTGGAGGAGCGCTTGAATAACAGAAATGGTGCAGAGTACCATTAGGAGAACAAGCAATTCTTTACTGCGTTAGAAGCCAGGTCATTGGAATACCCCTCCATATGCCCAAAACTGTACCGGCTGAATATGCTTAACCTGCAGGTGCTACTGAACTACACCCACTACTCAAACTTCTCAGCAGGAAACAACAATCTTTATGAACTCCCAGGATACATCTTTGCTGTCTAAAACAGTGTGAACATATTGCAACATTTCATATCAGTGTCAGGACAAAATATATTTAAATAAACTGTGAAAAAGTGTTTCCATATTTACATTGACTACATAAACATTAAGAGAGTCAGAGGAAGGCTCCTTAGACGAATCTTCATGAGCTCTCGAAACAGCACTCAAGCTAATGGGATACGATTCTATTTCCTATTTTTCACATTTATTTTCAAAAATAACCATGCAATTGATGTCTTGGTTGACACTTCTGATGGGACACTAAACCATATCTCCATCCACTAGCTGAGATTTTCAGAAATAAAAAGTTAGACAAATCTACAAAAACAATAAGCCATCAAGATCAATCATTTATCTTCCTAATTAATTGGTTGAAAGACACATTCAAAATTTTATATGGATGTCTTCACCAAGTCAGTATGACTTAGGTATAAGTCATAATTATATTTTCAAAATATAAACAACTTTCTCAAGTAAAAATACAGAAAGCACTGCAATTATGTCTTCAGATAAATGAATTAGATGCCTTCGTTTCAAATATTAAGCCCCATCATTCTACTTCCCTGAGCAAGACAGCATCATGCCTGCAGAAATGCCGTACTGCTCCCTACCAGTTCCCTACGTTTGGCGATAGATGTCACTAGCTCTTGAACAATTCACTTGACTACAGCAGAGGTCTAACCTGGAATAAAAACTCTTTTACAGTGACTATAGTAAATGACAACATCATAAGAAAATCAAGTCTTATTACACGATAATATATTTATCAAATATTTTTTCAACAAGAGTGAAGCATAAATGCAAAAAATATTTACCAATATATCAAAATTCTGTTACGCATTCAAACCTTTAGCAATTACATGCCAAGAGAGCATTACTCGACAGGGAGAAAGAGAAGATCACCATACTACATATACTGCAACAGCAAAAACTGTTCATTCTCAACTACGCAACCATCTAATGTGTGAATAACCATACGGACTGTCAGAGGAAGTTGCCTAGCAAACACCCAGAAAGAGGCTAGATGTCAGCGTAGCACAGCACAGAAGAAACACATACATATTTTTCAACTATATTCCATATTTTATCATCATAAATTGAGGCAGGGAGCTAAAGACAAAGGCTCTGGGCAATTTTACTGAAAGTTCACGTTTTTGAAAGAGGTCATTTGCTTCTTGGTCAATAGAAACCTCCTCATTGGCAAAGAGTTTAACAAAGAAATTTATGTAATTGAATACAGTGATAATGTAGCAAATTCATTTTTTAAAAAACTGAGTTCTATGAACCAGTCAGTAAACAGCATGGCACATCTCTTTGCTTTACTACACACACGCACACCTCCAAAAAATTGAAAAAAATCTCCAAAGAGCTTGAAAAGTGCATTTGTAGTCATGAAATCAGATTTATCATAAAGAGTTATGACACTGTTCAAATTCTATCTAGCCAAATTATGGTAAAGTTCAAGATAAGAAATTTAATAAACTAAAGATAAACATTGGGAGGTTCTTGGAATAGAATTCTTAGTTGTTTTACAAAAAACTCATGGAAGAGCAATGTTTTGAAGGAAGATTCTCACACACAGCAAGCCAGAATTAGCTTCCATAAGATATTCACGGCAATATTCCAAGGCTTCTAAAAACAGTCTTTACCTTGCAGAATTAATAATGTCATGGTGATATGCATTGCTATTACTGTCTTGCAAAAGAAACTTTCTAGCATTACAGAAAATGATTCACCTTAACATTATACAGTTATGAAGCAAACAACGGGGTGGGTGATTCAGGAGGGTGTCCTAAGCACTACAGTTTAGCACATACAAATAACAGGGCAAAAACTTCAGAAAAGGATTATTCAAAGACTTCCTCAAGTAGCATCTCATACTTGAACAAAAATAAAATAAGAAAAAATAAAATAAAAAGATCCCCAACCTATCATTTAATAGTAGCTACAGACAGCTCTCCTGATTTGCAGATCTATAGTCCAAAGTCTTAAAATGACTACTGGGCTTCTTGCATCTTAGGACAGCTTCTCCTCCTTTATTTGATCCTCATCCCTCCATGAAAACTTGGAACAGTGGAGAGAGGGAGGTTAGAAAATAAGAGGAAGAAACAGTAACTATGTGACAGAACTAGTATATCATGTATGGGGGAGTAGGGGGGAGTGAAGGGGGTGAAAACTGGTTGCAACTGATTTAATAGATAGTCTGAAAATCATCACCTTGAAATGATGCATTATGAGCTGCATAATATGAATTAACTTATCTATCATGACAAACGATCCAGAAAGATCACCCATTTTTAAGACTGCCAGATAATACCCTATAGAATTTTTTTTTTTTTTTTAAAGTTCTCAATGGCTTTCCAAGATGACCCATTCTGTGCCAGGTGTCCATATCAAAGCTGAGCTCCTTCAGTGTTTTCTTTTTATGTGAAACATACTTTTTTTTTCCTCCTTTCCAAAGAAAGCTACAGAAAGCTACACTTTTGCACTACAAAAGGTTATCTTTTCCTTAAAAAGTGCTTGAAGGTCCACACGCATCTTCCTAAGAGACAGCAAAACGTATATCCTGACACACAAATGATGCTTTTGTCAAGTTCACTGCAACTTCATTGTTGTTTTGTTTTGATATGTTATAGTTGAGCCACCTACACATTTTCTCTGTACTGACTGCGTTCCAGCACAAGGCCCCTGGGAGCTAGGCATCGGCAGTTTTAGACTCATATGACAGCACAGGTTGGAAGAGGCCTCTAGAGGTCCCGAGTCCAACCTCCTATTCAAACTCCAGTCACCTATGAGATCAGACCAAGTTGCTCAGCTTTATTCAGCTGGGTCTTGAAAACTTGTAAGACAGAGGCTGCACAGCTGCTCTGAGCAACCACTTCCACAGCACGACTACAATCATGCAGAGGAAGTTCTTCACCCAGTCTGAACCTTCTTTACTTCAACTTATGACCACTGACTCTTGCGCTCCCACCATACAGCTCAGTAAAGAGCATTGCTCCATCTCCTCAGTGATCTCCTCGAAGGTACCAGCAGGCTGTTGTTAGATCCCCCTGAAGCCTCCTCTTCTCCTGCCAAACAAACCCAGCTCTCTCAGCCTCTCCTCACAGGGCAAGTGCTCCAGCTCCCTAACCCTCCTGGTGGTCCTCCACTGAACTCACTTCAGTTTAATCAATCTTCCCTGTATCGAGGGTCCCAAAACTGGACAAGGTACTGTAGATGTGGTCTAATGAGCCCCAACGGAGAGGGATAATCCCTTCCCTCTATCCACTGGCTGCGCTGTTCATACAGCCTGAGATGTCGCTGGCCTTTTCCTGCAGGGGCATGCAGCTGCTGGCCTGCGTTCAGCGTGCTGCCCACCAGGACCCTCGAGTCTTTTCAGCAGAGCTGCTTCCCAGCTTGCCAGTCCCCCACCTGCATCACTGCAGGGTGCCCTTCCTTCCCAGGGCAGGGCATCTGCCCTGTCAACTATAGTTGACACAGTGAACAAAATCTTGAATTTAGGATGCAGAGCAAGTCTGAGATAGGTGAGAAGACTGGTAGGAAGAAAGAAAAACTCAGATGAAAGACCTCACGTACAAGGTGCTTTTGCTGTATTAATGAACAAGATGTTAAAAGTGTAAACAACACTACATTATACAAGTACTTTGCTATATGTGCTGCAAATATTGGCAAGCGTGAGATTAGTAAGATAGGTATTACACAAAAAGAGAGGGGATTAATATTGTCCTGGAGGATTCAATTTTCTTCTGGTTCCTCACAGGCAAATTCTCTTAATGAAAAAAGTCTTTCAATGGGCACTCAAAACTTTTGACTTAGTATCTTGGGGCTAACTTTACAGCTCTAGATATTTATACTTGCAGTCTAAATCAACAGACATCAAACTACAAATCAAACAGTGAGATATTTTGTAGCATAGCCATTCACAGATCCCAGTTAAGTGATCTATAAAAAAAAAAAAAAGTAATAAAGAAAAGCCAGGTTATTGTTAGTACCTGGGAGACAGACCTTCATGAGAAAGCATTTCAGAGCATGCAAATCATTAAAACACTGATAGATTTTGAAAAATCATGTCAAAAGAGCCCTGAATTGGGTATTCAGCATGAAGGTACACATAACACATCTCCAGAGAATGCTGTGAAAATGTTTCTAGTGAAACATACAGGCGCTAGACACTGAAAGTAATGAAACAGTAAAAGAGAAAATTAACAAGGTACAGTACGAAAAGCACACAACGAATAGTAAGTGAGGCCACATATTATTTGGGACCAAGAAAAAAAAGGTATGTTGCTCACTGAACACAATCTATGCCATTCTACTCCATATACTAAAAGAAACATTGTAAGGAAAAATGCAACATTTAACCACGTATTTACGGGCTGGGTTACAGTTTTACAAGAATCTCTGGCATTTCATGATTTATGAGAGCTTGATCTTGAAACTTCTAACTTTGAAGACGGCTGTTGTTACATAATAGCAAAACATACGCGTGATTTTCCTAAAAACCACACACATCACCTGCAGGTTATATTCATCCTATAACAGATGCATATTAATGCAATCATACATAGCATGCATCATCTGCATTTGTTTTCCTTATTGTATTGGAAGCATAATCTATGACCAAACAGCAAGCTTTTGAATGAGTCCAGAAAAAAAATGAAGTCACATTTTGCTTTGACACTAGCTCCCCCTCCAGACCAGCCTAACATTTTAGTAATTATTTTTTACTTAAAATTCTGGTTTAACAAGATTTAAATACCTAAGTCCAGATCTTCTTCACCTTGATCCCCTTAAAATTCAGTGAACAGACTGATCAGATAAAAAATAATTTTGTACATACATTTTTTACTGAGCATAAACTCCAAGACTAGAAAAATCATTCAGTTTAACACAGATCTGACAGATAAAGCAGCAATTCTATACAGCTACAGAGAGACAGGAGTGGACTGAAAATACAATTTTTCAGGTTAATCCTGTGAATGGTCTGTAATATCTGTAATATATGCAAACTTCCCTGTACAATCAAGCCTCTGTTTGCAGAGCCACAGATGCCAAAACAAAAGGAAGTCACTATGTGGTTTAGTATTACCTTTGCTAATTCACTTTGTATCCCAGCAAGCACTGATAACACTGTTTTTTCTTGTTCTAATATTAGCTAGACCTAATATCTTTTAAGTTGCTCAGCTATTGTGTCTTAGTTTGTTTAGAATTTTGCCAGTTACAAAAGTAAAAGAGAGTTACTACTTGCTGCCTGACCTGCTGTGCTTCTCTGTTGTCAAGCGTCCTGGCAGAGACATCACTGAGCAAGTGAATTTGCATGATTTGACATTCCAGGCTGATTCCTACTTCCCTCATTACTGAGCTGCTTCCTCAGAAAATATGAATAATTGATTATACTTTGAACCTGAAAAAAGGTTGTCTCATTATGTTTTGTTGGGAAAATATGCAAACTCTGCAATACGATAGTTTGCCAGTTACAGGTACAGATAGGTACGTACCCTACCTAACATGTATATAAAACCCTAACAAGTATCAATAAAAATTTGGTAGTAAGCATGTTTGTAATAACCAGAGAAATTGATATTACTGGAAATACATCAAAGTATAGTCACTAATTTTATAAGTTCTAATAACTAGCTCTCTTTAATAATGGAAAGAATTATAACAGAGTCTTCTGTAAAACCGCCCAAAGCAAGAGCCACGCAGGCAATGCTGACTTTTTTTTTCAGCTCAGACTTCTCCAAAGTTTTTGATAATTTACACTGGAGAATGACTTTGAACAAAAATTGACTAATGCTAGAAAAGCCAAGAACCTTTTCATGCTTAAACACTCTTTTTGAGGTATTTACTCCATCAGCTTTCAATTAATGCCCAGATAACAAGACATCAAAACACTGCATTTTGGGGTAAAGGAAGCATGCGTGTGTGCATACATCAGCGTTCGCACACACGCTGTATTTGTCATACAGAAAGCGAAGAACATGCTAAACGCTTGGTTGTTTCCCCCACCCACACCCACACCCCATGTGGACGACAGGGCGCTGACCACGCTATGTTACCGCAGGTTGTGCTGTGTGCGCTGCGCACACCGAGGCAGGTACTGCCCCAAGGAACTCAGCCCTCCAACAAGCAACGCGTCAGCTGATGTCTGTGCCTGGAGGCTGTTTGGTACAGCCTGGACCGTGCACGATGCGGTAAACGCCACCGAACAACAGGATGAAGTGAGAGGATGCTTAGGGCAAATCAGCAACATTTAGCTTGCTCTCCGCTGCGCCCTTTCCTCCGGTCTCTGCCTACTTCTGAGAGCAGAGGGTCGCAGCCCGGTCTTTGGAGAGCACCGGGGGTGCGCACACACGTGTGACAGACCCGAGCAGACGTTAAGCACAAACTTGAGGGAAAAAAACACCTCACCAGCAACAGAGCCCGAGAGCAGAGCGCAGCAAGGCGCTGAAAAGCGGGGCAGGTCGGGGAGAGCCGCGAGCAGCACCCGCCGGCTCCGCACCCCGCACTTCCCCGAGCGGCCCGGGCCGTGAGGCGCGGCCCCGCCGCCAGCAGCCGAGCAGCTCCCCTCAGGCGGCCGCGGCTCCGGGGATGAGGGGACCGGAGGCCGCCCATCGCCCCCCCGCTCCCCGCCGGGCTCCCCCCGGGGCCCGGCCCCGGCCTCCCCGCTCCGCCCGGCGGCCCGGGCCCCTTGCTCAGGTGCGGGAGCCGGGCTCGGGGCTGGGGCCGCCCCCCCCCCCCCTTCCCGGCGGCTGTTGCTGAGCAGCGGCGGCGCCAGGCCCGGGGGCTCGGCGCCCGCCTCCCCCGCTCGCGCCCCCGACCCCCGCATCCCCTTACCCGAGGGCCGACGCCGCTGCCGGGGCCGAGGCTGCGGAGAGACGCCGGGGCGAGGAGGAGGAGGAGGAGGAGGATGGGGGGCGGGCAGGGGGTGGGGAAGGGGGGCAGCGGGGCGCGGAGACGGAAGCGCGCAGCCCCGAGCCGCCGCGCAGCCCCAGCCCCAGCCCCAGCCCCAGCCGCCGCCGGACTGCGAGACGGGGCGCGAGACGCTGACAGCGCGCGCGCGAGCCGAGGGCGGGCAGCGCCCGCGCCTGACAGCGAAGGCAGCGGGGCGTGCGGCGGCGGCGCGCGCGACCGACGGCTCGCGCGCGCGCCCCCGCCAGGGTAAAGGAGCCGGGGGGGGAGGGAGGGGGGGGGGGGGAAGAGAGGGAAGGCGGCCTATGGGAGCGCGAGCCGGCCTCCCGCTGCTGCCCCAGCGCTCTCGTCATGGAGCGCGGGGAGCGCGCATGCGCCTCGAGGGGAGCATCCAGGCCCCCCCCCTCCCCGCGCATCTCCGCGTGCCCCCACCCCAACGGGCGGCGCCCGCGCGGCATCACCACACGCACGCCGCCCCCCCCCCGCCCGACCCCGGTGTGTGTGTGTGAGGGGCTGCGGCTCCCGGCCCCGCCGCTGCCGCCCCGCTTCCTGCGGGGGACGTGGCGAGGAAATGAGGCGCTCGGAAGGGGAACTGCGGAGCGAGCGCCTCACGCCGCGGCCGGGTCCCCGCCAGCCCCGGGCGGAGCTCGCCGGGCCCCTGTGGCGGTCACCCGGCCCGGTCCTGCCCCGGCCCGGCGCCCCGAAACGTTTCCTCAGCGCACATAAAGCCCGCTGAGCTCAGGCAGACGCCGCATTTCAGGGCGTTTAACGCCGCAACCTGATTCACTGCGTTCAGCTGTGGAAACCGGGCGCCTTTCCGAAGTTGGTAACGTGCAGCCCAAGCGTCTCATGTTCCCGGGAGATGAGGTGGCAGAGGTGGGAAGGCAGCAGGAGCTTGTTTCGGAGCTCCCCGGTTTGTGTAAAAGCCAGAGCTGGCAGGGATGCATCTTTGTATCACACCCTCCTTAGAAGCCCTCCCAGTCTCAGAAGAGCCATCCTGCACACCGGCACTCTACCATGTGTTTGTTCACACGTCTTCTCCAGCTTGTTCCACGTGAACCCTAATTTTTTTCCTCCAATATTAATAAACATTCACAAACGTGCTTATAAGACCTATGGAACTGGCCCCGGTTTTCCTCTTTTGACTTTGCGTGGCAGGGGCCAGTTGCCTGCTCATGTGGAGCTCAGGTCACAGTCGCTGCAAGCATTGTTTGGGGGACAGAAAGAAGAATTATAAAGTTCTCTTCCCGCAGTAACCTTCCAGAGAGGTCTGGAAATGCAAAACTAATGAATGTATCTCTTTTCCCTTAGGTTTTAATTCCTAACTGATGATACAAGAGATTAGTTTAGAAATTGAAACAGTAAGCAGATTGCCAATGGCTCTCAAATATTGAGTTGCTGCTGCTAGTCCCTATTACTGTGATAGTTATTAGTATAATAACTAACAATTATATTGCAGTAATGCCTGCAGTCAAGGACTTGGATTCCAAAACCCACTGGGTCAAATAGAATGGTTTAAACAGTTAAAAGAGCGAACAGCTTGCTGCTTCAAAAGAGCTTACGGAGGTGATGTAGATCCATCAGTAAACTACTAATACATGCATAATGAAAAAAAGAAAAACTGAACTATCATTAACAAACTTAAACTTGTTAACCTACCACCCCTTCAAAGAAAAAACAACAACAACAACAAAAACAGTGCAACAACTCAAAAACATTTGAAAAGTCTAAATACATGCAGAAAGGCCAAAAGTGCATGCAGTGCAGGTAAGGGAAGGCAGTTGCATCAAGATAATCCAGAAACTAAAGCACAGTTTTCCAAAGGACCCATTTAACCACAGACTGCCTTTGCTTGGAGGATCTCACCTAAAGGAAGATTCTGGACGAAAAGAAAATTGTCCAGGGAGACATCTGAAAACTGAAGAGCTTCTCCTAATAGGTCTTGTCTGTCTAGTAGGAAATTACTATTTTATAGACATAAATAAATCTGGCCCCTAACCCACAAAAGATTAGGGTACATTCCATGTGAGTGCTTCTGAGATACAATGTCCACAAACTGGCAGAAAATCAAGGCTGAAATAAATGGGCTATTTCATTAATATGCCTGTGGTGGTTTCAGCAGTACTTACTATGGTGTGAAATTAAATGCATTTCAAATGATTACTTAATGTGATAATGATACTACTACTGCTGGTTTATCTGCTTGCAAGTCTCTTATATTCTGTGCTATAGGCATGCTATCTTAAACCAAAGAACACAATATAGTACTAGGATTGACTCGGTATCCACTAGAGATACCAGTGGATGAAATGTCATCAATGTGCCCATAACATATGCAGTCAGGAGTTATTTCTATTTGTATTCTAGTTCTAACCATGCTTTAGCAGCTACTGCTGTAAGCCTCATTTTTATTTTGAGGTGATGGAATTGGTGACCTCAGCAGTGCTAAGCCATGACATAATGAGAGAAATGAAATGAAATGAGGACTGAGAGATGAAAAGCTAACTGATGAAAATGTTCTTACAAAGTGCTAACTTTTTACAAACGCTAACTGCAGCAGGTATGTACATTTAGAAGTACATTTCCCAAACCAGACTAAAAGGCCAGTAGTTGAATTCTTTTCGCCACAAAAAATCATTAAGTGTGGAATCTCACCTGAGACTCCAACAACAGCTCCTTCATCAGGTGGCACAGGGTCAGAGCCTTAGTTTAGGGATACTCTGATACTCTTGATTGTCTTCATAGTAATGGTTTAGCATAGAAAGACTTTCTCCTCATTGAGTTATTTGAAGGTGTTGTTGATGGGCATATTCAAAAAATTTGAGCTCTAGTTCTTCAAATTCTCTGAGAATCGTATAGCCCCCAGAGACAACGAATATCCATTTCTGAAGACTCTTTTAAGTGACTTGACTGATGTCGATCAGTGTCATAAGCACAAAAACTTGTCACAGCTTTCCTTATTACACAATCTGTCCTTATTCATATCTACCCTTTGCACTGAGCATAATTTTTTAATGGAAATTTTAATGAGAATTAAATGACATTTTTTCCTTAAGAAAATGTCAGTAATGGTTGGATCTGTGATTTTTAAATCTACAGCAAAAGCTTCAGGTACTTGAGCTAACAGGATTTCTAGTAATACTGGTAGGGTTTTTATTTCTGCACAGACTTGGTGGAGCTGCACGACTATTTTCCATTCACCAAATAGCACTGGAATGCTTAGAGGGACTGGAGGGACATCAACAATACAGATTTTATCTGTTATCAAATTCAGTAACGAGTCCAATAAAATCTGTTGTGTGGGGGAGGGTCAGGATTTTTATATATCATATAGTCTACCCAAATCTGGAGAGACATTTACGTTGAGGCTGTCCTCATGCAAAAAATAAACGAATAAATAAATAAAATCAAGTGCTTTAGTCTAAGTTCCTGACTGCAGAAGCCTAAGCCAAGAATACGAATTTGAAATCAAAGATTAAAGTGAAATTTAGGCAAAAGTGAAATCATAAATGACTAACCACATATGTTTCTGAAGTCTAAAAGCACTTACATTTTCATCACTTATGTTCCCTGAACATCCCCAGAAATGTTTCATTCTTTTCTAACTCATGTCTATTTCACACTGAGTTGCACAGATAAAGGAGGCTGCAGCACATGGACATGTGGATTCTCCAAGCAGCATCAAGACTGTGGCTACTTTCACTGCAGCGTCAGTGAAGCTATGTGCCATCCAATGGCCCAGTGCTAGAGCATTCACCGAAGATACGAGAGACCCATCTCCAGCTGTCTCCTCTGCCATATATTGCAAATAGACCACAACTTGGCACAACATCCAAGCCCCTTTATGCAACCAGCTCTGTGATCATCTCCAAAGTTAATTCTCTGATCTCCATAAAAAAAAAAAAAAAGCTGCCTTAATGTTAATATTCCTACATTTCCCTAGAGCCTTCTCTCACCCCACCCCCCAAAAAAAAAAAAAAAAAAAAAAAAAAAAGCCCAGTGGGGAAATTGTAATTAAGAATCAAATTACCAGTTCAGGAAAAGTTTAAGTATCTGAGAAGGGATATTTTACACTAGAACCTGTGCCACTTTTTCATGCTTATGATTAGGAAACAAATCATGTTAAGCAATTCTGCAGTTTTAAGATAGAGGCTTCTAGGTTTTGTTGCCCAGTGCACATTTTCTAGTTCTTAACCTCACAATCTTAATACATTACCTTTAACTGATACAGACTCACAATCTGTTGGCATCAAGGCAGTATCTCCCTTCATTTGGCAAGAAAGTGCATTCACGTAGCAGGTGGAAGCTCAGCAGGGCGACCCTAGTTTCACTTCAGTGAGACATCCTGCCACCTGTCTCAGAAGTTACTGAGTAGCATCTTAAGGCTAAATGTAAAGATGTTTAACTTTGCCCCCCAAACACACAGAGACAATCTGAAGTCCCCAGTCAATGCTCAGAGGATACAGACTTTCTACTTGTGTGAAGTGTTTCTCTCCCTGTGTTAGCTGTCTCCAGCTCTTCACTACCTACAGACCCTAGTGTGGTAAAGGAGTCCAAGTGGATACCACCAACTCCTATAAAAATACCTAAGTTTTTAAATCCTTATCCCTTTGAGCTGTATGATGGCCTCAAAATCTTTAGAAGCAAATTAAGTTGTTAGCTATCATAGTGCTAGAAGTAAGCTTGAAAGCAAGAATCACCAGTGCTAGAAAGCTTTTTAAAAAATATTTCTGGAATTGATTTGGAAATATTCATTAAGTGTCAATTCTGTGGTTTTCTTTCTTTCCTTTTTTTTTTTTTTTGTTACCTTTGCCTTTCTGTACACCTTTTATTTATTACAATATACCTTGCAAATACTTCACCCACAAAGATGTCCAGTTTTGTGCCACTGGGATTTAAGGGAAGGTCAAGCCACTATCAGCAGGGAGATTACAGAAACTGACAAAGTTAAATACATGATTTCTTTAAATTGCCTAAGAATACTACCCACTGTTTAATGTAAAAAAATGATATCTTTTTTATTATTATTATTCTAAAGAATGTTTTAAGGGGTCCCTCAAATATCTTTTTCTAGCCCTCAGAAGTTTTCTTGCTTTCTCCACAGACTTAAAATTTGATCTTGTGCTTGTTGAAATCTCAGTTTCAGATAAAACAGAATTTCAAGTAATTGAATAAAATGTGAGTTAGTAATGTTATAAGAAGGTTTTTTTAACAATTTAACTCTGACTTACGTCCACATCAATGAAAGTGAATCACCAAAATCCGTATTTCTTATATTCCAGGAAATGCCATCAGGTATAGCCAGTCACAGTAAGTGCAGTACAAGGTAATGCTTCCTCCGCTGTGGAAAAAAAAAAAGGGGGGGATAGAATTACGAAGAAGTATTGCTGTTGCAAGATATAAGCACTCTAGCATAACTTACAGAAGAACTTGCAGCTGCAGATCAACTCAACAAACCTTTCTATCCCATTTATCAAAACACTTTTGGTTTCCAGCTTAAAGCAGGTGAAACCATAACAAATATTGCACAAGGAATGTTTATCTGTATCCAAAGCGTTTGAATAAATTGTTTATAGAAATCAGTGTAAACTTGATCTTTCTTGACACTTCCACTTTTACAACACTTTACTTCGAATTCCGACAAGTTCTGCGGCATACAACTTTGTTTCTGACGATACACTGGTTTTACAGCAAGCCAAGACTTAAAGGTCAAAAGGAGAGAAGTACGAACACTATTAAAATGAGCTGCGCCGGTCACATAATGATACAATCGTATTGTGGATGCTCAATAAAGATCGAAGGTGCCTGTGGCTATGTGGAAAAACTGCTGTAGAGTGGTATCTTTTCTGAGTGAATGAACCAGGGACAGATCTACCATCACAGCAGCAGCCTGTGCGTCCCAGCAGAACAGAGACGATCTGCTCATAATATTGGAGAGGCGGGACTGTAAATGCAAAGACAAAAGGAGCTTCTGTACGTGCATTTTTTAGAATAGAGCCATAAATAACAGCTATATGAATTTAATCAGTTGTTCCATGCAGATGAGCAATTAAAATACAAAATACTTATAAAGTGTTTTGGATCATCTCATGCACAGTAAGAGCTGCTTCAAGATTAAAGCTCAACCATGCTACTTGCACTCCAAGCTGGGCTGGCAGCGGTGTGAACACTGCCACTTGAAGTCTGCCCAACACTTCCCACTTTAAGATCCCGCTCTGAGTTTTTTTAAATTCTTTTTCTCTCTTTTTTTTTTTTTTTTGGAGTGCCTTAAGCTTTGGAATAAGAATTTCAAATCTGTCAGGATTACTCTGCTGAAAAGAATGTGACTTCAACTTTTACTCTAAAAAACTACTTTTATGTAGCCAAGCTATTTGTATAAGGAGCAAAGGGAGCACATATATTTTTAAAATCAGATTTTTTGCAGAAAGTGAATACTCAGGAGTAACATATAAACAAATCGTTTGTTGTGGTTTAATCCTGGTAGGCAGCTAAGCACCACACAGCTGCTTGCTCATTGACTTCCAGCGGGATGGGGAAAGAGAATTAGAAGAGCAAAAGTTAGAAAATTCCTGGGTTGAGAGAAAGACGGTTTAATAAGAAAAAAATACAATTAAATATAATAAATAAATAAATAAAAACACACACAACCAAGAAAAAAAACACAAGTGCAACAAAAAGGAACTGCTCACCACCAGCAGACCGATGCCCAGCCAGCCCCTGAGTAACAGCAGCCCTGGCAAACTCTCCCCCAGCTTTTATTGACAAGCATGGGGTCATATGGTTTGGGATACCCCTGCGGTCAGTTGGGGGCAGCTGTCCCCACTGTGTCCCCTCCCAGCTCCCTGTGCACCCCCAGCCTGCTCGCTGGCAGGGCTGCACAAGAAGCTGAGCTGTGCAAGCACTGCTCAGCAACAACTACAACACCACTCTGTTATCAACACTGTTTTCGTCACAAATCTAAAGCATAACACTGTACAGGCTGCTATGAAGAAAATTAACTCTATCCCAACCAAAAGTAGAGTTTTGCAACTATCTTTTCCAACCAAATTTCCCCAAAATGCAGAACGTATTGTATACGATCTACTATTTCAGCTGAAACTGAATTGCTGGTCTAGGTGTGTATGGAGACTAGAAGAAAGAAGTCTTCACACTCATGTTTCAGGTAGTCTCCATGAATCTCTGACTCATGAAAAGCTAACACATCCTTACAGACGAACTCGTCATTTTTGCAGTGTAAATGACCAGGCAAAGCAGCATTACTAGAGCTGATCAGTGATTACAAGACTTAAATATGTAAATGTGGTATTACTAAGATGTGAATTGCTACAATATTTGAAGGAATCCTTGTTCAACTTTTATTTTATAATAACCAAATGCATGACACTCAGAAGAGTTTAGTGTCTGCATGAACTCCGAAGTACATAAAGCTGTATTAACTCTATCTTCTAGACACTATTTTCCTCTGTGAAGCAGAGGAGATATGCTTGTTCATCAACAGCACATTTTTACATGAAGATCTTCCTAGATCGTATTTCTGCCAACAGAGGCGAGGGGAAAGTGGCATTTATTTTTGAATGCTTATGTATGCAACGATGTTTCTTCCGGGTAGTTTGCATTTTGTATTCACCTACAGAGAAATACAAAGCTGCCAGACTGTCGGTATTTTTGTAGGCTAAGTACAAAAGGCCACTCTTTTCCTTTAAGAAGAGCTTGGCCCTCGGATTTGCAATTCTTGCTCACTTCCAGTAACTTATTCCAGATTGATGACCTGCCTTTGACTGGACTGGACATTGTAATTCCTACTTGTTAATTTGCTTCCTCGCTCAGATCAAGTTACCTACTCCAATAAAGTCCTGTAAACACCTTTATCATTTCTTATAGGATTTTCAATATCGGAGCTATAACAATAGCATTATCAGATCATTTCTAGGTATTCACGCCTGTTGGAGAACCAGGGCTTATCAGAGATCTGCATCTGTGTGCACAGAGGGGTGCGGTGCTCCCTCAGCTTTCCAAACAATGGGCTTCCTGTGGAGGTAAACTTAGCTCCAGAACGGCCTGGTCTATTTCACAATCTGAAAGAGAGATGTGGAACACTTTATCTGTGGTTTACAAGGAAAATACTATCACCTACCCAAATAATGACCCCAGCTGTCCTCCTTCTCAGCACTGTCTTTGCAAATGGTTTATGCACACACTTTCAAAGGATCAGCTAATCAAAGATCTGCCGCAGAAAGATGGTCTATAGGACTGGCCCAGCATGTCACGTGAAGCTCTGCTGAGTTCTGGATGTAAATATGCCTGTAAACCGAAACCTGTCAGGACAAGCATTTTCAATTCAATTAATCTTTCATTAGGTTTGATTACTTTATTTTGCTTTTGACTAAGTTCTGTGCATTTATTATCACATTAGTGGCTACAGTTGAAATAGTTCTTAAATTTCTCCTGGGCATTTCATTGTTATTGCATCTAGCAGTACTTGGCGCAAAAGGGAAAGCAGCAAATAAGCAAGCAAAATGAATTTATCAGTTCCATTTACTTATCAGCCCATTCTCAAATCACATGCCCCACATGTAACTTGAATGACCAGTTTTTCTTTCCATTAGCAAGTACCTTAAGGAAAAGGGATCTACCTCCTGGCAAGTGCCAGATAAACTAGATACTGTATCCTACCTGGAAATTAAAAGTTATATGCAGGGCCTCCAGCAGGCTTTCAGTCCAGTTTCTAGCAACATCAGCACAAAGCAACGACTGTGGCTAACAAACAGGGATAAAGTACAACTTCTTTACCTCCTGAAGTAAAATAACCTCCACGCAATCATAAATTATCTACCAGAAAAGAAATGCAGCCTTCGCTTCTAACAGCAGGAACTAGACCAGGCAATTCTGCAGTACGGAGCCACCCCAGCAGCTGGGCTCTCCGTCTGCCGCAGCCCTGCTCAAGGACAGCACCGGCTCTGTCCCCCTGCTCTCAGAAGAACAGGGGCATTCCCAGAGCCAAGATATTTCCAGGCAACTGAGGTAAAACTCTGGGAATGGGTCTTGCTACAGTGAGAGATGCATCTCTTTCTTAAAAGACCTTATTTCTTAATTATTAAATTCCATTGTGCCTGGAAAAAAACTCTCGCTGGTTCAAAACATCAGTTTGCAGGGAATGAAGGACAATTGTGAGCGCTCTACTCTGCCTTTGCAGTGGCTCTCTGCCAAATGTCAGAGTTGTTCAAGGTTGCACTTGCACCATCCAGCGTTCCCACCAGCAGAAACTCCCGTGGTATCCCACTGCACCCAGGGAAGTGTCAGCCAGCGGGAACAAACCAAGCTTTTGTCAGCAATGCTACACAACTTGCTTCCACCAAAGAGTGGTTGCTGCACTGTTACCAGCTTTCGGAACTGGCTATCTCATGTCTTAGTTTTCTCTGGATTCTTTTGATAATCAATTACTTCTAGCCTTAAGGAATGAAAATAAAACCAAGATTCAATGCAGTTACAAAAAAAATATATTTAAACTCTCCTGTAACTTTGAAAAATCTTATGTTACATAATATGAGGGGCTGAAATTGATGTTCCTCACTAACCTTTCACATCAATCCAAGCGATGACTTCATAGCATCTCTGCCAATCCACCAGAAACACTTTCAGTTTTGCTTATCTACAGTTACTTTTTGAAAAGTCTGATCGTTCTTAGCTAAAGTATTTAATCATGTTTGTATGATATTGTTTAAGTGGTCTTTCTCTTCTGGTAGGCTTGCCACAAGGCCTTTTAGCAATACCAAAAGAAGCAGGACACTGATCTGTTTAGGACCTGCTTACCACCAAATTCACCTTATCTAAAATGGTGGCACAACATTTTGGTTGGCAAAGGGCATCTAGGGAAAAGCAATTTATTTATTTGAGAGCTCTGCCACATCAGCATGCAGTGTGTCAGTGAGGATTCCTTTCTCATTAGGACTCAAAATGGATAAGCCTCTTTTTGTGCTCTTCTCTTCCCTTGTATACTGCAGGTGGTAGACAGATCGAAGGAGAAGCCCAGATAGAATCTATCTAGTCTTACATCCGCAAAGGTGAACCAAAATTCATTACAAATTCCACCTAACTGAATTTACGTTTGCAGGGTGGCCACAGAACACCTGGTAGGTAGCAGTGTATTTTACACTACCTTTTATCACGGTTACTTCAGCAAAGCAATCTTACACAGTCCACGGTGTATCTATTTATATCACATTCAAGTGAGACTTGCTATTTGTTTGAACTAAAAGTTGCCTCCAGGGCAGGGTGGAAGACAGCTTAACTCCGCTATCATTGGAGACACCAAGGATGAAAAGTTTATATAATCTTTTACAAACATATTTTAAAGCAAATTATTATTTCCTTTTGATGTTTCTATTTCCTGTTGATCCTTCAGCCAAGTTTATATGTGACAACAGAGACAGGAGTGCCACGTGAGGGAACTGTGAAAAACTGATATGTAAAAAGTGTGTTAATGACAACTCGGATCTCGGAACAACAACATTAATATAGCATGTTTTAATCATTCAGTTGTATCTCTATAGCCACTCCATAAAGGACAGTCACTACCCAAGTTGACTTCAAACCTCTAACAGTTACTACAAGCTTTACTTCTTTATTCTCTTTCACACCTGCGTAACACGAAACTTCGCACAGATAAAATAATGCAGTTTCAGAAATAAATAATACTGTTATGAAGTATATAGGCACACATTTCTACGTACTACAGATGTATCAACAACACAGTCAAAAAGCTAACAGATTCAGAGGCAGAAGCCACTAGAGACAGAGTCCTAGGAGCCGACCAGCAGCACCTCTTGGAAAGAAAGGAGCACAGCCCTCAGACCGACCCAACACCCTCTGTACCCGGAAAGAGCAAACCAGTTTCTGTTCCCATCTCAGCAAATGATGCCAGCAACATCCCATCTGCCAATGGCTCTCTCTGAGTCCTGCATGGCAGCCAGCCATACCTCCCTCTCTCACCAGCAACACAGCTATAAAAACACGTGAAACCTTTGACCATTTCACCTCTTGAAATGGGAGGGGTGTTGACACTAGCAGCAACTGTTACACAGTCCTAAGTATTCTTAATCAGAACATAAGCATGTATAAGAACATTTCAAATCTCTATTTTAATAGTTGCGAATGTGTCAAAATGCCAGCTCACATGAACCCAATATCTCCTGTTGACTGAAATGGTCACTGACAGCTAGTGAAGAGAAACCTTCAAGCCGTTTGGTTACTCAAAGCTTAGGTAGTCTCCTTCCTACAAGGAAGACAAGTATGTGAAGTGGCCTTTGCTCATTGTGTGGGATAGTCATGCAACCTGTCTTTTGGTAAGACCAGCTGCTCCAGTCAGCAGGTGGGCCTACCAGCTTCACCAACACTGGAGAATTGTTCAAGATTTCTTCTCCTAGTATCTTTTTTCCAGTTCACTCTTCTACTTATTGTCTCCAGAATTTCAATTCATTCGTTTTGGCTACTGTTGAGATTTTGTACAAAATAAATCATAAAATACAATTCTATTACTCTGAGAGCAAGTACACAACGCTACACTATAGAAGTGTAGTTCTGCAGAACAACCCATGTCTCTAGTATGCAGCTGCACAAAAACTGACAGATCTTAAACACATTAACCTGGCAAGGTAAACTCTGTGCTAGAAATATCTTACAAATACAAATGAATGCAGCTACAGCAGATGAACTGGAATCAGGACGCCTTGTTTCTCCTGTGCTACTGTCAATTTGTTGTGTAAACTGTGATTAGCTTTATTAGTCTGTTCATCATTACCTTCTCCCACTCTCATCTGCAGAATGGCGAGATAAGAACCGTGTCAAAGGAAGAGAGCCAACATTTGCAATAAAAGCTCTGAGATCGTCAGACAGTGGCTCTTGGAGGACAGCAACAGGATGTAATAAGTACTGACACTACAGGTTCTTTATAAATAATACTGGATACTGGATTTTTGTCAGAAGTTACTGCCAAGCTTTATTTCTCTGTTGGCAGGAAAAAATCGTTCTTTTATTGCTATCCTGGGAGGGTTTTAATTGTATTGGAAGATTTTGTTTGAGAAGTTCACATCTTCAGTGAATGCAGGTGAACTTTTTTATCAGAAAATTTCATTGCCCTTTCCCAACACACCCTATTCCTGGGGACTTTTCCTGACTGATAACAAGTCCATTGGTTCAAATGTCATTTCAGTAGATTTTATACTGTCCAGCAATGCCAACTCCCTTCAGTTCTCACTGAGACTCACACTACAAAGGCTGTGACTTTAGGTTTTAATGAATGGGTGGCATATTTATTCGTATGTAAAATTAAGATGTTACTTATTTAATAAACCCCATACAGAGCTCAGTAAACGACACTTGTATATTATTTTGGAAAATGCTCTGGGATCCTGCAGGGTGAACGGTTAAAAGTATTAGCTGTTACACAGATGGCATTGCATAACAGACCTCAGTTACTACTGAGTCGGTTTAGAAGTTGAAACAGAACACAAAGCCACACTTCCCAAAGCACTGCTCTGTGTGCCCAAAGGGAAAACTCCCTGGCTACCAGTTTTCTTAAGGAAAATGCTAGAAACGTGGACACAGAACAACGTAAGTATAATCCCAGCGCTCAAGCGTGAATGGCTCCAAGCCCCACGGAGCTGCTTCCCCTGACACACCACGCTCTGCACGTCCTGTGGATTGCCTGAGCCTCCTGGCGCTCCTTGTGCTTGCTGAAAACAGCACAGGGAGCTCTACAGTCCCCCGTGAAGCTGAGACTAACAGACCTATTGTAAAGAAACACGCTTGCTCCGCTTCTGCAGCAGATACATATTTTCAGATTTCTAAGCAGCACAGGAATTGCACACTACCTACTTCACAGAGGAGCCTAAGAAGGTTCTGCCACCAGCAGTTACCAAATAACCTGCCTCCCAGAGCAAGCATCTCCCTTTCATTTTCAGTCATTACAGACATTTAATTACTGAACTATGAGAGTCTATAGCCCTGATCAACCTTTGATTTCATCGCTTATATAAAATCAGCTGGTTGAAACTGGACCTCCAGGCATCTGAATGAACAGAAACTACAATATGTCAGCTAATTCTTCAGGCTGCCATATTCTGTCTGAAGTTTACTAGGCCAAAAAGAAGCCAAATTTCTCTTTCAGAAAGGCAGAAAATTTGACTCCAGAGGCATCCATGAATGACAAAGTTCTTTAATATCTTTAATGTGAAATCCAGTTTGGCATATGACAGGTCTGAAAGTAAAACTCAGCTTTATGAGTTGATTCCTGCTGAATGCTATCTTGTTCAGAATTTGTAAACAAACTCTTTATTGGGTGATTGCTGTGGATGACTCACCGAACTATTGAAAAAGTGCACAGGTGTAGATCAGAGTTAATATTTGTGTACTGAGTGCACACAATAAGACTGTGACCAACTCTGCAAAGCAAAGTAGTGCCGGTTCCATGCCCTGTTTGTTGGCTCATTTGCTGCTGCCTGGATTGTTGCAACACTGACTGCAATGCTGTTATTCCCTGGAGCTCTAGCTGTCAGTTTTCAGGCGTGATGGAACAAGCCTTGCCTGGTGGCACGCTGCCCAGTGCTGAAGCAGTTTGCTTGGTTTAGCTTTGACTTTCTGTGGCTCCCTGGATGAAGAATCTGCATGCTGATTTTTAATACAGTAGGGAAAACGTCAGGCTACGCCTACACCTCTTCCTGTTTCTTCCGCAGACTCCTTATCTAAACCATTCGGTTGGCTTCACTTTGCTCATTTTACAGTCTTTGTTTCGGTTCATATTTACTTTGAAAGCTACTTGATGTTCCTCCTAAATGCGCACAATTTAAAGGATCCTTCATTTATAGAGGTTGTGTGCCCACCCTCATCACTGCTATGACTACTTCACAATAAAGCAGTAATAGTCAACTAAATTCAGTGGGAAACCAGGCCTCGATTCAAAAAGAAAAAAGTGCAGCTCTACTTTGTGTTACAAACCTCTCTTTATCACTTAATTCTGCAGAGAGATTGTTTTGAACACTTAAATTTCAATTATTTTTAAAGAAGGCTGGAAAGGTTGTAAAAATCTCCACACACCTATCAAATTTACATCACTGATAATAAACAGAAAGACAAATTCTAGAGCAAATGGGACTGTGATCCAAACAGATAAATCTTTGAAATGAGCACTTACAGAACTGTACCAGTTCAGAATCAGACACACCGGTATACAGGAATATACAGAGATGTTTTCATGTAATAGTTGTGGGATTGACTGTTCAAAAAGCTACTGAATAATTTGTTACTGAAGGGCAAAGGGCTCTAATTTAGCGGTAATGTTGAAAGGTGACAGGGATGATCCCCATGCAGAGAAGGATTTGAGTTAGCCAGGCCTCTCCAGTCAGGAAAAGAGAGGCAGCTGACAGGAGCCTGGTTCGAAGCAAACCCAGGTGTCTTTCACAGGACAGGCGGTGGGCCTGTGCAACTCCTTCCCACAGAGATGTTGCAGATGAGAAAGCCAACAGGGGCTCAGGGAGAGGTCTCCTAAGGGTTACGACATACCTCAAAACCACATGCAGCCCACGAAGTGCCAGGGCTGAAAACGGCTGAGTGCAGGAATATAATAAGGGGAAGTACTGTAACAGCTTTCCTCGTTCTTCCCTAGGCATCTGTGTTTTGCCAGCACTGGAAATGGAGCACTGGCCTAGCCGGGCCTTTTGTCTTGGTGGGAAAGGAAAACAACAGCGATCCATTTCTGAGTAAGCAGAGCCTGACCTCCTCCTCGCTGTGTAATGTTAAGCTTAACCACCTCCCTCTGGCCAACCTGGAACACCACACTACCGAATAAACCTGTTTTTCAATTTGTTGCTAAATCACAGGACAGCCCTCACAGTCATGGCATGGCAAAACTTGGAAATGCATATTATTTAATCAAATAAAATACCTTTAATTGCCTATTTGAAACACAAGCAAATGCCCAGCCTAGTAGTCTAGTAAGTTTACAGTCTGACTAACTGCTTGATTGCTACGTAATCCCAGAGAGTTCCTCACACTTCACCTGACACACAGAATACAAAACAGTTTAGAATTTAGGGTATCATTACCCCAAGTTTATCTTGGTTACATTATTCATGACCAAGTTATGTAATAACACAAACACTGACAAAAACTTATATGGTGGTATGGTATAAAATCATTTTCATGTGCTGCAACAGGTAATCAGTATACAAGAAAGCAGGAGATAAATTCAAGGCATGCTAGACAGCCCACAACAGCTATTCTGTTCTACTTCCACATAGAGGAAAAACCTATCGTCACAGGATCTAATGCCAGACAATTTACGCTTAGTTATAAGTAAATGCCAGACTCTGGGAGAAACACCATGATCGCTCCTTTTCTACTTGTAAAGACCTCACCTTTATTGCCTAAAAATCATCTTTAATCGTAGAAAGTCTTTCCATCTTCACAGACAGAAAAGATTGTATTTGCCTATATGAGGCAATATGCAGAGGGAACTTTAAGGAGGTCCACATAAAAGGAAGAAGCATTTTTCCTTGAAATATATATGCAGCTATTGATTGTAAAATTCAAGGGGCTACGCTGGGTTTAACAGGAAGAATGCACACCTCTCCAAAAGACATACGGCTTGTTTTCCACAGATGGCTCTTGCAAATAGTGCATATCCATGCACAAACACAGCAGTTCCTTGGTTGGTAATTGTGGGAAGAAGAATAACGAGAACATCTAGGAACAGCACCACACTGTATTTGCATCACTAGGAAGATGCAGAAAGACCAGATCCACAAAGTCTGTCTTTGTGGGTGAATTTGCCTCTGCAACTTTGGCTGAATTTCCAGGGGTGCTGGAGACTCAGGATGTACATTCTGACACCTTTATGAGACAGATAACTTTTCCTTTAATTCAATTATTCCACTCTGCATAAACATATCTGCCACAAACTCCATTTTGTCTCTTGCAGAGAGACATCAAAATATCAAAATACTACCTACTTTTAAAACAGAGCTGGATCATCTCAAAATAGAAGTTATACAAAGAGATGTTGTGAGGATACCAAAGCAGATTCGGTGGTCTCCCTGGTCCCCATAAAATCCTGTGTTCCTGAACAGTCCAGACACAAGCAAGAACAAAGCAAAATGTGAATTAAAATCTTTGCCCTTCTTCTGGTACAAGCTGACATGGATCATGATCTGATTATAATCATACAAAAATTAAAGCCATTTCAGTCATTTTACCTGCCAGTCAGCATCCATTTGCAGGTTAACTGCCGAATATAATCAGTTTTACAAAACAGATTTTGTTAAAAGTCTGTGTGCAAACCAGCACTATATTGTTACTATTTTAATGGGCTTGTGTAACCCTTGTTCTTGCTCAGGCTGTCAAGTAAAACAAGAGCTGACAGGGATGCCATGCTATAAACCTGATTTTTTTTTATATACTTCTAGCAATTTGTAGTTGTAAATTATATATAAACACTTCATCTTATTATGTCCCTTTCTGGGATTGTGGAACAGAGAACTCTTGCTGTGAAACAAGTACGCACCATGTCAAGATATGAGGGCAAAACACTATGTCTTAAATACTGCTAAGTGTCATTAAGCTCATCACATTTGGCAGTATCTTTCAACAGCCTGGGTTACACCATAACATGTAGCAATGGTTACTAGACGGAGATTATACTTCCTACAGTGTCTTAATATATTACTATATCAATAAATTAATATGTGTGTATGGCAAAGAAGAAAAGAAGACAAAGAAGGGATGATAGCCAAAAAAAGATGAAAGATACCAAGCAAGAGGAGAAAATGGTGATCCTGATCACACTGTTGGTTCACAAACAGGAGAGATGAAATGTACACAAGGCAGAACTCCACTTGAAGGGACAGAGCTACCTAAAGCAGAAAAACGTGCATCAAGAAATAACTTAAAAATCAGGTACCCAGAAAGTGTTAGTTTGTGCAGTTGGAAGTCGTGGAAAAAATTCAGGATATCAAGCTTTCTTGAATGTACACTAAGCTAAAAATATTATATAAATAATTTCTGGCTTCCTCTAACATGCATGTTAATTATTGTGTTTTTAGTTAATCAATCATTCAGAATTTTGAATTTGGAAAACATGCTTTATGCAATAATTGTGGCGTTCGACAGAAGCTTAAGCTTTCAGCTGCTGTACGTTCAACATAAAAAGGTTGTGTTCCATTTTAATTTACTGTTCAGGATTTTACTATAATTTTGTGCGAACAGGCAATGAGGGACCACTAAAATGCAACTAGTCCTGCTGGCACAACTCTGCAATGAATTTAACATAAAGGTCTGTTCCTCTAATGCTAATTTAGTGAGGTTATAAGCTGAAAGCAGAAAGATTTTAATGAGATAATGGCAGACTTTTAAACTGCTTTTATTTTCTGCTACTGAAGATCTGGGGGAAAACATTCCACCAAAGTGATCTCATTTCACTTGATTTCCTGGAGATTCTATTGAAAAAAATCTTGCTTATTTAAAAAGAAATGTTACCAAATTGGAGTCAACAACAAACAGACTTTAAAAAAAAAAAGGCAAAATAAATCAATTTAGGGAAGTTTTGGCACTTAGTCCAGGGGTAATGGAGTTTTTGAGAGACTAAGAATTTAAGGTAATAGGGTAAGTATGCTTCTAATGTGTTTTAATTAAAATGGTCTGTAGAGAAAGAATGAACATTGTAATAATTTAGGTATAAAGTCAATGCTATTGAGATGGCATGAAACAACTTACACTTTTCTCTCAGTAGTTGATTCAGGCTTTCTACAGTGTCTTGAGGATTTCACTTGAAACATTCATATCTGGAAGGTTCTCACTTGCAAAATACGTTGCCTATTTTTAGAAACTATGTTTAAATGTACCCATAATTGCATTCCCCTTCTCATGCATGTTTCGTACAGTTAATGTTTGTTGTAACTGAAGTAGGCATTTTTAAACTACTTTTCTACTCAGTATCTAGAAAAATAGTGTCCTGAAGTTCTCTAGATTTCACTGCAAGTATATAACCATTCCTATTAGCCTCAACTGCAGCCCACTTCTATAAGCTAATTTATCACAAGCTGATAATTTCATAATTCCCTACAAGCAACACATAAGAAGCAATTGTAACTTAACAGCAAACACTTAGTTAACCAAAACACTAAAGTTTGATGGCAATTACATGAACAGTACTACACTACAAGGCAGCTAGCTAATACAAATTTAACATATAAACTGCTGTCTGCACAATAGTTTTTGACAGATACATTAAATTACATTTTTTAAGAGGAGCTTTCTTGTTCTAGCCTAGACGTGACTTAAAGACTAAAATCCAGGTAAAAAAATGATATTTCAAAACTCTCCACCCTCTGTTCAGAACTAGGGTTATTGTCAGTTAAGTGTGATGGGCTCATTTACCTCATTTTGATGTAATAGTCATGATCTGACTGTACACAGGTAAGCTGTAATTTCCTTACTCCTGTTTGCCTGATTTCTTTCTGCTCCTGCTTTAGGTCTGAAACTGGCAGCTGTACCCTTACTGTCACTCAGCATCTTTAGCTGGTTGTAGAAAGGAAGCTCTCTGGTTGTAGCGATATACCTGTAGTAATTTTCAGCCAGTGAAATATTAAAAACATTTTCTGTGGAAATCGCTCAGGGCAAAATCAAATTCTCACTTCGTACAGTGTATTAATTTAACTCCTATGCAGGCAGTTTTGTGTGGTCTCTGGGATTTATGAAATACAGTGATTAAAAACTCTGCTAGAGAGATGGCTCTACGTGCTCCTGGATTGAAAACGAGGAGTATCCCTCATAATCAGGCCTGCTAGAGAGTACTTTTGTCCTCTGCTGCCTCTCATTATCTGTCACTCAATTATAAAAGGCTTCTATCCTTGATTTCTTGCATTGGTTATATTTTTTCTTTAGGGATGTAAGAAATTCTGCAAGAATGTGATTTAGGATCTTACTTCTGAAATGTTGACTGTAATTCATTGTTGGTATTTCTGAAACAATTTGATTGAATCTCTAGGATGAAAGAACAATCTATCCTTTTGTTTCATTTCTGTTCTTGTTATTTCTTACCAGTACTTTCATGCCACGTGTTGATATTCTTCCAGTCACATGACCCCGACAACATTGGCAACTAACATTTTTTTAAGTATTAGCTACTAATAAAAAGTCATTGAGTAAAATAAGCAAAATAAGATTTGACTGACTTGTAAGCCTTACAGTCTTCTCATTGCATGAGCTTCAGTGCAGAGTAACTTTACACGGCCCAGAAATGGATTTTCATCTCAACCTGTAATAAGAGAAAAATTTCTTGTATTAGTGATGTGAATGTGAACATTTATACAAAAATGTATCACAGCTGATAAAAGGGCAGCTGAATTTACGTTGTGGCTATGAATTAATTTTATGATTTTTCAAAAAGAGACTACTTTTTTCCCTTCCTTTCTTGATTTTTTTTCTAGACTTTTGTTTGTTTGTTTTGTTTTTAAGTTCTCCTGCATTTAAAAGGCAATTTTCACAATTACAAAGGTCCGGATGATAAGGATCGTGTTCAAGGGGAATGGCAGTCACCACCAGCTACAAAGCTAAAGAACTGAAATTCATGAGAAGAGTCTTCAGGCAGAACACAAGCAAAAAAAAAGTAACACAGAGGGAGAAGACATTGTGTATAGGAGAACTTGTAGACATCACGAGTGATACTTTAAGGAAGATGAAGTCAAGATGCAGAAGGAATGGGTTCACAAATGGAGGTCAAACCACAAACCTGAGTGACTAAAATTTTGTATGAAACATTTTGATAAGTACGCCAAGATAAAAGGAAATTTCAAATAAAAAAAAAAGAGAGACCTCAAAGTTAAATAGTGAAACAATGGGTAATAGATCACATGAAAGAGTGAAAAATTAGCAGTTCTATGAGCAACGGTATTCCTAATGTCTGGTTTCTTACATATGTGTCTTGTGACTTGATTTGCTGTTGTTCAGGAAAATTTGAATTCTGACTGAAGTTCTACCTGGTGTTGAGCTTTAATAATAATTAACAATTGTAAAAATCACTGAAAGGAGCACATGCTGCGACCTTTCCACCACTGCAGGCAAGTGCAGATCTTTCTTCTCCACCTAGACATCAATCTTCATGAAACCCGTAGGAAGCTGGTATTCTTTAAGACCTTCACTCTTATTGTTGAGGTTGCAGCTTACCAATGAGTTCAAAAACGGGTCATTAGACTTAGATGCTCACATAAACATACACACAGCTGAATCAAATAAGCCTTAAGAAATAAGACAAATTGGGTGGAACAAATTCCAGAGAAGGAAGAGCTGTGGTTATTGAGTGGAAAGGAGATGAATGAGGCAAGACAAAGAGAAAGCTGACTTTGTCATGGCTTCAGGACAAATGGTGAAAGAGGAGGTAAGATATATTGAGACAGCATCTAATAGAAAGAAGACAGGGAGGAAGGCAGAAGAGAGCGATTTATTGAAAAGCAGGGAAGGAGAGGACAGGACGATAAAAGACTGCGGCTTGCAGAGTTCTGAGGCAGGAACGTGAGAAGGAAGGGGAAGAGGAAGCTGTGGCTCCCCAAAGACAGGCAGTATGGAAAACAGGTTTGAAAGGCAGGGGAGAACTCAGTAAACTGAAGGAGGCTATAATGAGATAAGAAGAAGAGCACTTGCAGTTTATGTAGCAGTGGGAGATGCAGCAGTGCCATATGACTGAAGGGAGAGAAGGCAGCAGGGCACAGGTGGCCAAGGACAGGGATGTGGATGGGGAGAAAGGACAAGCTGACATAAGGGTGAACTGTGTGAAGAAAATGCAGTAATGGGCATTAGATCGCTTTTGCCTTGCAACTGTGTGCCAGGGGATGAGGAGGAAGGCTGGAAGGGGCTGGCAGGCCAGCTCAGCTATTCTGGGTTGAGGACACTGCCAAAGGGGCAGGTGGAGCATAACTGGTAAATGCTTTGTTCATGAGAGAAATATTGAATTATGGCTGGTAATTACACAGCAAGAGAACTAAAGATAATGATGTGTCTGCGCATCAGTGACTCTGGGAGTATCGATTAATCATTACACCAGTCAAAGCCGGTTGTGAACTCCCCAGCAGGACTTGGCTTCATCAGGGCGGGCTGGTACGCTGGGATCAGCATCTTGGATGAGTCACGGGGCAGGATTCCAGGGTCCGCCGGGCATCCGGCCCCTGCACGCACGGGCGCCAGCTGGCGCAGGGGCACGGCAGCTCTAAAACCAGAGGGCAGCCCCGAGGGCAGACCTGTCCCAGCCACCCAGGCCTCAGAAGGAGAGCAGACACGGAGTAAAATTAATACGACTGTAAAATCCGCAGCTGCTATCCAGGAGGCGGGCATCGCCGAGCATGACGAGAACCACACCAATTTCAGCCAGCAGCTGCCAGGGATCGTGCTTCACTGCAGAAATCCCATGTGTTGGTATTTGCAGACTCTCTTTTCAACACGAATTCCAGCTTACAGAAAACACCAGAAAATGGTGTCTCTTCCAGGCTGAATAAAACCAAAATTTTTTCCAAATATCGGTAATTCTCAAATTTGGCCAACTTTGCTTGCCGTGCTAATTCACCTCTTGCAGGATCATAGCTTCTTCAGTCATGTTGAATTGCTAAAATGTTTTGGCACTTGGCAATTTATGCATCACCCTCCCACACGCATCATTAATTTGATAACAGATATTAAATCTTTCTGCCATGACTGGAGTCTTCTGAAATGAAGCACATGGAAAGGGGAAAAGACCCTCTGCCTGACTCCGGGCCACATCAGCAAAAGCTCAGCATAGACACAACTAAACCCAAGACAATAAGCTGCAAATATTCACCACCTTTGTGCAGTAAATAAGCACTTGTTCCTGAACTCAAGAAAAGTTTTGACAATTTTAACCTACAACTTCCTGTACTAGTATTTCAACATCTAGAAATGAGGACCAGGCTTCTATACTCCAAAAAGCAATGCAAATAATTTTAACGTATATATAGGCCAGAGGATGCCAGTTAGATAAGTTATGGCCTTTAAAAGTGGATCTTTTATTGGACATAGTACGGAGGAGAAAAAAATAACCCTTCTTTGCTTGGACAGAACTTCATGAAAAAGCAAACATTTTGAACACGCAAAAGACAACACAGAATGCAAAAGGGCTATTTTTCTTCTAGAAGTTTGCTTCAGTTAAATTGTCCTCCCTCTCCCTATTTATAGCATCCAGTTGCTCTGCTTTCCAACTGACATCTCTCTCTGTCCTGAGGTTACTGGAATGCCCTGCCCTGTCCTTGACACGATCAGAGGTTAGCCACAGTGACGTTACAGGAGCCTGCACAGGGAGGATGAAAAACAGATTTGCTTCTCTGTCAGCCACCGCTGAAACACAGATGTTGAAAACTGTTTAAGATCATAGGGTCCATTTCTTGTGACAAGCGGGCAGGAGCTCCACTCCATGTGTCTTATCAGAAGGAGGTTACTTGCTTTTAACACAATCTTTCCTTGCTTTTGTCTTACCTGTTCTTTCAGTATCTTTGTGACATAGACCAAGTCTAAAACTCTTATCATGTCAAACGGTGTAGTTTAGAAAGAAATACTTCTATTAGGAGAAAAATGACCCTCTTTATTTTTAGGACAGAAGCACAAAATGGAAAATATAGAAAAACATTCAACCCTTCAACTGTGAGTACTATGTAACTGTAAGCTTATTTTTACTAGTACAATCTAGTACATACCATTATTATCTCTCATTTCAGTCATCTGTATGATACAACCATTCTCACAGATACAAACATTTTCCATGTATTATTTATGCATATAGTGCTATATATAGATAAGCTTTGAAAAAAGATTTTTATAGCAAATTGCTTGAATATGACAAAACAGAAATAATGCCCAAGTATATAGTACTTTGCTTAGAAGGGGTCATCTGAAAGAGATCAGTTTGCTGAAATAACTGCTTGTGCTTTCTCTCATGGGTCTCATGGCCGATTCAAGTAATGAATCTGCAGCTCTGGATTTCATCTGTACAGGAGTCAGGTGTTTAACACAGAAAAAGGGCATTTACCAGAGGTTAGATAGCTCAGAGTAATGCAAGACGCTGGATGCAGTCTTGACAATCTTGTTCAGTACATATCCTTGGACTGGACAACTTTCCAAGGAAGCTATGCTGGCAGGTCAGTCTAGCATGCTCTAAGAGAAAGAGAGATGCAGTGGGCATAACAGGACTAACGACAAAGACTTTTCAATTGTAATTGGACTAAAGTGTTCCACCTGCCACTGACACTACTGTTTTTCTTCCTGTTCCCAAGCAGTGTGAATCTTTTAATCAATAAATAAATAGGACTGCACCGATTTTTCATCTGCAAGAAGTACACACAGCTGTGCAGGAAATGGAAGTGGAACGATATAAAAACTCCAAGTAAATACCGCTGGGATTATGGATATTTGGATAAATTGGGTTAAGCTTCTTGAAGGAAGTCAAAAGTAACTACTAACCAGTCTGTAAAATTAATAAGGGAATAGACAACTGCACAAGCCAATAGCAAAAAACTGAGTAATTTTGTGCAAACGTCATTTAAAAACCAACACGTTGGAAGAGGATGTGATTGCTAAATATAATACGTTAGCAGCCCACCTTCCACTGTCTATATTGCTTTTCTCCCTGTTTGCAAGATGACTGATTGTATCTATGTAAGTACTGATTAAACTGTAGAGGTTTTTTATCTACAACTAGCACACAATTCTGCAAAATTGTCAGAACAAAAGAAAAAATGCATTGGGCAATGGTGGAGACAGCTGGTGGTTGCTGGGGCTGAAATCTTCCACATAACCACAGCACTGTGAAAGCAATGGCAAAAACTTGCTCCAGACTTTGTCATTACTGTTCCTCTACCTTGATCTGCATGGGCTAACTGCAGGTGAAAAACATACCTATAAACCTTGCCTCTTCTTTCCTTAATGTCTTGGTTAACAAATGTGCCATTGATACTACTTCCAGTCTCTAGCTACTAGAAGATGCATTGGTTAATCATATGCCAAGACAAATATACACCCTCAAGTAATCTAACCTGCTGGAAGAAAATGAAGCAGTTGAGAAGGTACTGCGATATTTTCCAGCAGGGTAAAGGAGCCACTCCTAGCTGTTGGCAAAAATCACTCAGAGAAAAGGAGGGTTTCCTTTTAATCTTGCACATATCTTCTCTATCAGCACTTTCTGTGATTCTCCTGCTCTGTAGAATCTCACGTTCAGCTCCAAACAAGATCCCCTAATTATTTTCTGATAGCCACCATCATCAGAACAGTGAATCTCTTTAAGGCTAATTTTCTCCTTTGCAATATATTTCGCTTTCCCAGAAACATAAAAGCGGCCTGGAACTTGCACTTCAGCTAGCTGATGATGGAGACGCAATTGAACAATAACATTTGCTTCCTTAGCACGATGCAGGACATTTCAGAAATCCATCCTCCCTTTCTCCTCCCTCCTCTGTTCAGTCCTCTTGATCCCCTTCCAGCACTGCGGCAGGCTGCATCCAGAGCCCCAGCAGTACGGGGCAGGCTGCTCTTGGCCCGCTGCATTCTGCAGCAGCTGCAGAAGAAAGCCTTGTTTGCCCAACACGGCGGCTGGCCAGGTTGTACTCATTCATAAACGCAAACCCCACCACAGCCCAGCTGTGGGGCTGAGAAAAGCTGGGTACTGTTCTTGTGGTCAGACCTGCAGCACCCGTAGTCTCTTGCTGCAGCATGTAGGTTGTCAAAGCACTGAACGCCAGGGCTTTGGCCAAGCGCATCTGATCAGGCAAAGACACCAGCATTGCATCTCCCTGCTATCTGCCTCCTGCAGAAATGCTGAGATTAGCTGCAGGTGCAGCATTTGTATTGGGAAAAATTCTTCTTAACCTTTGTCTCATTGACATTGATGTTGTGCTAGAAAAATATTATTTTTCACTTGAATTATAAAAAAAAAAAATCAGGACAAGATTCCTGAAGAAGCACAGGTACTCCTTTATTTTAAAAATCTGTAAGAACAGAAAGTTCTTACTCGTTGGAACAAGCACTTTTTCTAGATGAAAGTGTTGTCTGTTTTTATTACTACTTTCATTATGATGCAAACAGAAGATACTCTGATCTAGAGAGCAGATAAAATATTTCAGCTATTACTAAGTAGCAACCTCAACTCATTATTTTTGAAATAAATACAGATCTTTAGCCTTTAGATCTTTTACAGATCATTGCACATAGCAGTAATAACACAAGAGGTTCACTAGTAGTTAAAGTTTAGGAAATAACAGAAGTATTAAAATAAAAATATCCATTGCTAAATGAAATTCCCAAATTCTGCAATAACCTTACGCAGAAGTGGCTTTCATTTCAATACATTTTCCTGAGGAGTACTCACTGAAATTTTTAAGTTCACCGAAAATGTTCTTTTGAAACACTTTTCTGCCAAGCTGTTTTAACTACGCTTTCCGGCCAATTCTATACTTTTGACTTCTCTGGTATTTTTCTTCCACAGTTTCTTATCTGAAATGTTATATCCTGGAAGGAATGGGAAATCCCCACTCAGCTTTCTAGTTGTACCAAAATTGGCTGTCCCAGGCACGTCACTAGAAGGTCAACAGCTTTTCTTTGCCTCTTAAAGGCAAGCGACCATTAGGAACTCATCTCATGCCAAGTTTAAATCCAGAAACTGGGGAGCACCTACAACCCACAGACCTATCTGGGAAGCTGGTGAACTCCCAGCCCTAGTTTCTGTAGCAATTCTTCTCCTCACCGTTTGAAGTATGCCTGCATGCTGCCTTTAGCACCCACCTTACAGATAGATGGCTGGACTGGAAGTAAAGAGAGGCATGGAGTAGTTACCCCTCAGAGGTGGTGAGCAACACTCTAGAAGTCTGCCAATATTAGTGTTCTCATCAGAGGAAGACTTCCAAGCTCGGTATCCTTTGCAGCTAGACTGGAGATGCAGTCTTCATATTGCCTTAAAAAACTGCACACAAGCTGACCAAACAGTAAACAGTCTAAACATCACGACACGTGGCAGACAACTTGGTGTGCTTGACTGGGATTCAGGTGACCTACCCCTGCCTACCTGCATCCATCTTCCTGTCTCTTAATACCTGGTCAATGCTGGACACCAGAAAACCAAACAAGCTCCAGGCGTAACTGAGCTCTAGGCACTGTCTCCACCGTGGGACAACTCAGGCTTCTGATCCCTGATAGTCCGACTGTCCCTTGAGCAGGGCAAAACTTTCTTTACAAAACAAAATTTAAATTGAAAAATTATCATTCACTAATCACCAAATAGGCTCTATAGATATTTACCAGTCCATGTCCGAATTCCTGGAGGTCTTCAAGCAGCCTCAGTGCTCCCAGACCCCCAGCTACCGAAGCAGCAAGCCTTGCTGGGGCTTGACAAAGCATGAAAAGCCTGAAAGCAAGTCTCAGGGGCTGGGTCCTAGGTTTCACAGCAGTCTCACAGGGCAGATTAGAGAAAGCTGGTCCTGTGGACTCCTGGTCTACCTGGAGAGTCATATGAACCAGTAGGGAAGCCCTATGGTCTTCAGCCCTGGGCTATTTGCAGGGAAGACAAGCCACAGCCTCAGCTGCCTTAGCAGCAGCTGAGTAGAACTGACCCTTCTTTGTCCCTTACAGACAACTGGATCTCTGAAGGTTTTCAGCAGCCTTTCTTCTTCAACTGGGATATGTCTCTCTGAATTTTTCTATGTTTTGAGTAACTAAGCTGACAAAACTAGTTTATAGTTTTAACCAAGCCCCACTCCAAGGCAAAAGTACGCTACTTTAATCCCAAGAGAACAAGGGACTCATTCACTGGGTGACAGAAGACTGTGTGTATGGCTGCTCTTTTATCATTTTAAGGCAGGTTCTCTTGCCTTCATAAAGATCACTGCAGCTTCTGTTTAACGTAATGACCTTTACAGCAACAACGGCAGAATTGCACAAGGTCACAGAGGCGTTCTTGCCTTTAACTGTTCTGGGAAAGTCTTGCAATAGACAGACTTGCCGATAAGAAAAAGCAAGACACTGCAAAGTAGTATCAGCATCATAAAATTCACCGGTTTGTGTCCTCAAAGCTATGTTAATTCACTAAGCTGTGTTTTCACCAACTAGGGAAAACATTATCCTGACTACAAGAAGAAACTGAAGTCACAAGCAGAACTGAAAGAACCTTTTCCACAGGAAGTCTGGGGAAAAAAATGACTGGATGTCCTGGGTCCAGGGTTTTTATCATCAGCTAGGACACCACTAGTCTGGAAGCTTACAGCATTTACACTAACATTGTATATTGTTCTACTACAGCATCACTTAACGACAGTCAGGATTTTTGAGAGACTCTGAATGCAGCAGCATTAGAGCACCTATCTGAATATCTTCCCCACACCTCTGAAACACATTTTCTTTTTGATAATTTCTCATTCACTGGGTAATTGTTTTCCATGGTATTTCACGTGGAAGAACATGAAGAACAAAGCCTCGCATTTAAGACAGGCAATTATTCTTTATATATCTCAGAAGTAATAACTTCATAGAATCAGAGTGAAGTCTCCCTCCTTGGAGATCTTCAAAAGGCACCTGGACACGGCCCTGGGCAGCCTGCTCCGGGTGGCCCTGAAGAGCAGGGGTTGGACCAGGTGGCCTCCAGAGGTCCCTGCCAGCCTCGGCCGTTCTGTGGTCCTGTGGACCAGCAGTTCCTGATGGTTCAAGTCTTCGCTATGTAGGGCCGGTAGTAATGCAACTCCAGAGTCTCCCTGCTAGTATTCCAGTTCCTGAAGCTGAAGTACTGAGTCATACTTTCTTCTGTAAACAGTGCCTTGGTCATCCACAGGGATTCACTTCACGAGAGAGAGGTTGCTTTGTTACTTGCCTACCTTCGGTCTTATGGACCGAAGACCTACCAAAGAATGCCCTCCTCATTTGCTCTAGCCCTGGCCCCAATCAAGTCCCAAATACTGCAGCATTGCTCTTGCTTTCGTGCCCTGAAAGGCGGTGAATTGATGTAATTCACGCTGCAGTCACTTCCTCTCCTGGGCGAGGTTTTACTGCCTTGGCCTTGCCTACAGTTTATGTTGACAGAAGCTGACTTAAACGAGGATTAAATATAGTTGTGCCCCAGCATGACTACTCACACATACAAGGAAGGTGATGAAAAATAAATGAAGTTATTTTACTTTTTAATATGTTTAAAAGTTGTCTCCTACTGTTATTCCCATTTTCAGAATTTGACTGAGCTCTGGGAGATAATTCTCTCCACTGCTTTGCATTTTTACAGGGGAAAATGCTACCATCATTATAAGGTAGGATTCTGCAACTCCCAGTTTCCACAGATGAGAATACAAAGGCGTTGATGAGATTTAGATACAGGCTGCGAGATTTTTAACTGAAGTCAAACGAACTCTGCTGATTTACCCAAACCGATTACCCGGATTTGGTCTTTACTAGAAGCTTCATGTGTTTCCAGTTTGAACTTCCAAAGAAATCTGACACTAACTGACCAGCATTTCCACAGCCGCATAACAAAGCAGCTTGCACTTCTCATTTGAAGTCATATTTGGTTAAGAAAAGCAAATTCTTTGTTTATACGAGCGACCCTAAACAAGCACAGTGCATATCAAAGAAAATTATGAATGGATTTTGCCACTTATCCGTTCAACAGCCACTTGAAGACAGAATCATGTTTAACTACCACTACACTGATTACTGATTAATGCTAAATATTTTCATTTCAGCCTTCTGGGTACTTTTGATGGTTTTTGTCAACTGTGATTAACCAGGTATTTGTTCCAAACTACTACATACCAATGAAGTCAAGTGCTTCCTGCTCATACACACTTAGATTTCTGAAGCCCTTTTTTCCTGTCAGTGCTCCCAAATCCTACTTAAACAAGGCTTCACCACTACATCATGGGGAACGATTCACAAAAATAATTTCATTCTCTGTACAAAATGGAGCTCAGTAAATTCTCAGGTAAACAGCAGGGCTTAATTCTAATCTCACATAGACAGGCATTTTGTTTTGCTTTTCTTGATCTTGTCCCGTTTTGTTTCTTTAGCTGGGGAGAGGCTGCCTGAAAACTTGGCACTACCTCACCATGGGTTGTATCAAAATACAACTGCAAAACAATACAGACTTATTCCAAAACATTAAGAACGTGAAAATAGCATCAAAAACACTGAGAACAGGAAAACCCCAGACAGCTTATCTACTTGGCAAAAAAAAAAAAATTCTGTAGGTGGGGAAGAAGTCAAAGAGGTTATGAGTCTGAGTGATTCAAACAAACATCTCCAAACAACCACACCGCACTTGAAGAACAAGAATGGGGTATTCGAAAAGCAAGGCTATTGACAACTCCAGAACATTTCAGGGTATAAACTCTTGCAAACAAGTATATCAGGAAGGTTTCCTTTGCTGGAAGAGCCAGGCTGAAACAGATATCAAAATGTCCCAAATCTAGTATAATGAAGGAGGTACTGAGTGACCTCAGCAAGACAATGAAATCATTAAAAACAGGAGACTATTGAACAAATGGATATCTGGTAAATGCTGTAAAATGTCTGAGATCAGCTCATCTAGCTTATCCCAGAAAAAGAAGTAGAAGTATACAAAATTGTATGGGAGAACAAGATAAAAATGACCCTTATTATCTCCATGGTTTGATTTAGTTATTAAATCATTATCCTTAAAATTCAGAGATACTGAATGAAAAAGGGAATAAGCACAAGGAGCACACTTAGAAGGTTGTAAGCAAGAGCTGAACAAAAAAAAAACCACCATGAAATGTAGATGACAGTACTGTAATCTTGAGTCCATGAAACATTTAAAAAAGAGCAAACAACTTGCTTAACATAGTGGATAACAAAATGAAATATTTAAACAGTAACTCACTGTTTATTGTGAAGACTGACTTAAATGAAATATTAAGCCATTAATCAGAACCCTATGAGGTAGCTCAGGCAGGTGGAATTGTCTTATAAAATACAGAAACTTTAAAATTATCTTCCTGCCCTGCTCTGGTCAAAAAATCAAGCCAAGCTAGTAAGTAGGAAAAAAAATGTCAAAAAGATCCCAGAGGCCAAGTATCAAACACAGTAACCTAGAATACCCCTAGAAAGGGAGGGGGGACAGGATGGAAAACCTGGTGATAGCATATTTCAAACAGCATGTTCAGAACCCATGTATCAGACCCACTGTCAGATGGAGCATTAAGAGGCAATTATGACTGGTTCATAAAATGGCAAAAGAATTCTTATTATAGTATCTACAAGAGTTATTCTCCAAGATTCTGGCACCCACTAAATATCATCTGGTAATTAAAACCGTATTTACTAATTGGTCACAGAAGAGAGAAGCTATTGAGTTAAAAGAAAAAAAAAATCAGACTTAAGAAATGTATCTTAATCAGAATGAAAATAAAAATACTTTTATATCTTGATTGAAAGAAACCATAGTAAATAGATGATTTCTTACCAGAGAGCAGGGGAAAGGCAAAGGAAGGAGAAAGGGGGAGGTTCGATATAAATTTATACTGTTTGCTTATGTTATTTATAATATTCCCAGACAAGAAACAAACTATGCTAGCTTCATTAGAAAGTATAATGCAGAGGCTGAAGTTTCCATGATCAAGATTATGTCAAGAATATATGATTCATAGCAGTTTTAAAAGGACAAACTGCATAAAAACTATTAAGTTATTTAGTCTAGACTGTAAATATGAAATAACTGCAGAAGACTGAGATGAGATCATGCAGAAGATAAATACTTGCTCCCAAAGTAACCAGCACATGAGGATTCAGTACTGTCTAGCTTACAGAATATGTATTTCTCCATCGTTATCTCACAAAATACATAATATTGCCCCAGATGTCTATATGAAATGCAAAACAGTCTGGCCTCCCTTCATATGGACAATATGGGAATACTAGATGGTAAAAATATTTCAAGGTGGATTTTCAAAAGCAATAACAAAGCTAAAGACGGAACTTGAACAGGACTTATAGACATGTGTATTGGGATTCCAGAAGATTTAAGATGGGCATAAGAAAGCTACTCATGTAGTTGCTCTTTGTAGGATAAAAAAGCAATCTTAAAACCATGGACCCAGGCAACAGCTCCCACTATCTATCACTGGAAAAAAATATTAGTATAGTATTTAATAACAGAAGAGCGGACACATTCTGCAAGAATAGTGACAGGCAAACTCACAAAAATGGACAAGAATGGTCGTATACCTTGCAAAGACAACAAAGCAGAAATACGAAGCTTATGGAGAAGCTTTGATAGAGATGATATAATCTTATGAAACAAAAAGAAGCAAAGAACCTTCCCAGGGAAAAATAATTGAATTGGATAGTCTTCCTCTAATTTTCTATACTGCCTCTCTTCCAAAGCATTTTCACCTCCTCCACAGTAGCAAGCAGTCAGCTCCACAATAAAGGTCTCATATCCATATCAAGTTATGGTTGTATTTATATCATTTGAAAACAGAGGACAGCTATGCACAATAAGCAGTTACATATTCTTAATCGTGTATAAAGCTGTATCTTAACTGCCACCATAACTAAAATGTTTTATTGCAAGTGGCTAAAAATATGCATATATTAATTACAAAAATCTCTTATTTTAATTTCACAATGAGAACATTCTTTTCTTAGTTTCTCTGTTTCTTTTTCTCACTTAAGTGCTTCAATTTGCAAAGGACCGATAAATTAGTCAAAACAATCAACAGCTAATGTGCAGAGATACAAAGAATTTGTTTATTGGAGCAGATCAAAACCAGCTTCCATCCTTCAGCACCTTGGCTACTGAGATTAATTTAGGTCTGCATTGTCATATGGGTGAAACCGTTCAGAGCCACCACATCCTCATATATTCTGAGATTTGCACATGTAAATTGTAGCTGTATTCATGCTTTCAAAGTAGTTAGTACAGTCAAGTCAGTAAAAATGCTGTAGTTATGTAAGAAATACAGACGTCGAATGAAAATAAGGAAGCAGACACAGCCCGGCCAAAAAGCTAGACACATGCCAGGAGAAAGAGGACTCTAATTTTTGTAACTACAAAGCACATTTGACAGAAACTCTTGCTGTTGTTTGTAGAAGTTCTCCTCATTTAAGAGCCATCCTATCCCAGCTTCAATCTTGCCTTGTTTGAATAAAGAGAGGCAGAAGTCCAGACTGGGTTGCAATGACGGCAGAAGTGAGTGGAAGCCCTTTGCACCAAATGCAGTCTTTCTACCTGTGAATTTGCTTCTCAAAGGCATGAGGAGGAATTACAACAGGTGAGGCAGCTCTGCCCTCCAGCTCTGGCCCACGCAGTAAATGACATCCCATTACTATGTTTCCAAAACCTTGTCATCAGTGAAACAAGGAGTTTGTATCCTATGCACATTTGGAGTTTAGTTTTCTACATGAGAACAAACTGCACTGGGAATAGCAAAATCCCACACAGTATTGATGTAACCTTCCAAATATCTCCTGCTTTTGCAGTCTACAAACAAAGCATCAATACCAGCAGCTTTTAAATGCCTCTTTTCACACTAAAAGAAAACAAGAAAAAGTAGTGATACAGTCTGAGACTAGGCAACAAAATATTTATCAGTTCCAGAGTTTCCATGTCTTGAAGTATTCTATGTTTCAAAGCACTGCTGAAGAAGCAATATTAATGGTAAAGCAAAAAACGCACTTCAGTTCAATAAATGGTTCCAAATTAAATGGGAAATAGTTTATGTTCTCTTTTCTGCGGTTTCTTTCTGGTCAAGAGAGGCCAAATGCCCTTGACCTGAAGACTCCAGCCCATACATGTTCCCACTCCCAGCCTCTGCTGAAGAACTGCTCTATCACCTCCAGCAAGCCACTTCCCCTCTTTGTGTCCCCAATTTCTTGTCTGTACCTAAGGGGCAATATCACAGTTGTACCCAACTTTGTACAATTTATCACATTCTGAATTGTAAGGCAGAGATTGAGTCTTACAGCTTGTTCAGGTAGAGACAAAAGCAATCTTCCTTTTCTTTTGCTGCTATTCAGAGAATTGTGTTGCTTTCTGTACCTCTGTGTCTGTGCTGAGACCGTGAGCTGCAAGTGCCAATGGTGCAGGATGAAAGCCCATCTCTTACTATCACCTAGAGTCGTATTATACTCTCTGTCCCCCTCTTTCTCTCTCCCCATCTCTCACACACACACACTACACCAGCTGCTGCACCACTCTGACAGCCAAAGTCCAAAAAAAGCTTCCAAATTCTTTGGGGATTATCTGAACAGTATCTTGTGAAAGCTTCATTTCAGTATTTTTATTACGAGCACAAGGATTTATGACTGCATAAGCTGCAAGTTACCTACTCTATGGCCTCTTAAAAATATAAAAGGAATCAAAAAGGTTTTCAAGCTCACCATCCCGCAGGCGCAGCACATTCCCCACCTCAGCACAGAACTGATCTGCATCGAGCAACGTGATGGGCTATGAAGTCATGAAAGCTGCATGTCTCCCATCCAAGGGATCCAACCAAGTAAAATAGCTATGGAAACTTACTGCAAGCAGTAAACCAGTATCATTACCTCCCTATGTCATACTACATGGCATTGACACTGCAAACTATGCTTTAAAAAACAGCCCTGCACTACCACCTGGAGAGTGTCAGTATCCTTCCTGCTCAGGTCTACTATTTCAGCGTTCAGCGAAGGAATCCAGTGTCAGTGTCAATCCTCCACCCTGTCATCCTCAGCTCTTGGACTACACACCATCTACAAGTATCTTTCAAGAAAGCTACCAATAATCCTATTTTATGCACATTTTCACTGGGTAATATGTTTGCGTTTGTACACATATAATCTCTACAAACAGGCACAGATTTTTTTTTTTTTTGGTCTGGTTTCAGAATCTAGGCATCACACTGCATCGTTTGAGAAAAGGCAGGCTAAGGCAACAGACCCTGATTTCAGAATGAAAGAGAAGATTGTGATAAACATAACTTTGGGGCAAATTCATTCCATATTCTCAGTCTGGTCCCAAAGCATGTCCTCTTTCCCATGTATGAGGTCTTTAACCTTCTTGTGTAACTTTTTTTTTCATGGCTGAAGAATGACATCATTTACACACTTCTTCTTGCAGACCCACTGTGGTGTTTTATCAGCTGATGTCCACATCAGCCCCTTTGTCCTAGAAAGCTTCTACAATACTTCCAGCTAAGACAACAGAGAGCAGGTCATTGTGGACCTGAATAAGACATCACCTTTCATCAAAACAGAGAGGAAAGGAGATCATACTTGAAGACACTCTAATATTAGAGTTTAGCATCAGCAAAGAAAGCATGAATCCTCCTGAACTAAAGGTTAAGAGGAACATTTGGGGAATAGGCACCCTCAAACAAAAAGATTGTACTAGGGCTGCTAACTCTTCAAATTGTTTTCTTTCCAGTATTTATCTTTCTGGGCCCATCATCAATTGTCTTCATAGGTTCAGCTTCACCCAAATACCCTTCATCTACAATCTACCCTTTTAGCAGGAAAAGGCTACCCAGAATATAACAGTGTACAGGAGAAAAAATACTGACTGTAGAACACCTGTTTATCTTGTAGCTGCTTGAGAAAAGCACGTATGATCTTCTTTCGCTTCACCTACAAAGAGAAAGTAGCTTTTGCAGAGAATAACTGTTGCCTAGTATTTCTGCTGTGTATTTCCTTACAGCAGTAATTCCTCAAAAGACTGCCTGCTCAGAGAAGCAAGGCCTTTGTTGATATGGAGAGCTGAACCAAATTTATACGCAGCTTAGAAAGGTCTAGAATAACCTCTAATATAATTAATTTAGCACAGACCTCCCGACTATTCTCCAGTGCAGACAGAATAGAAAGCCTTTTCTGACTGCTTCAGGGGAGCCTGAGGCCTCCCCTGACTGCTTCAGGGGAGTTGTTTGACAACAGCCCTTTTACAGGACTGCTATAGGCCTGATATTAAAGATGAGGAGGGAAGTCCCTTCTATCCAATAAATGTTCAAAAATAAAATAGAAAGCAGTTTATATCCTTTTTCCTGGAGTATCATTCTGCTCAGGAAAGGTGGAGTGACCTTGGCAATGAGGCTCCAGACCATACTTGTGAGATCAAGTTTCCATTCCCAGCCTCTGCTGAAGAACCGCAAGACTTCTTGTGTCTCTGCTGTCACACAAAGATTGAATTTCATTAACAGGAAACAAAATAAACAGGGTTCAGAAAGCTGCAAAGCGGATCAAAGGGTTAATTCTTCCTTTTAATACTTCAGCATACCCACCACACTGTCTGTAACACAGGGGTTGAGTTTGGGAGTGGTAGGCCGAAAGGCGATAGCAGCAGGCACTCTGAGGAGAGCTGGGCCCGAGCCTGGCTGGTGCCAGATGTGTGATAAAGCACTCGCACTGACATACAGCAGAATGCACGAAACACATGAAGGTTTCATTGCCAGAGCATAACATCCTCAAACAGAAATCATAGTTCCCTGAGAATAGCTTTGTTCTGAGAAAAACAGGAAAATAGCCCCAGTGGGTTTGGGTTACTATGCTGGCACTCCATCAGTATCTGCAAGATTTCATCCCGTGCAGACAGAACCTGATGATTACAAGCTTCCTTTCCTTTTACCCTTTTTTTATTTTTTTCCTCTTTGTTTGTTGGTTGTTGTTTGGTATTTTTGTGTGTGTGGTTGTGTTTTTTGTTTTTTGGGTTTTTTTTTGGGGGGGGGGGGGGGGCAGCAGAGGGAGGGTGTCCCAGTTTGAACCCTCAGGCTCAAAACACTGAGCTGAAGCAAAGTATTTTGCTTTCTCTCAGCACAACATTAAACTCCAAGTCCCTAAACCAGCACAGATTTCTTGCCCACATTCTCCCCTGCAGGCTGGGCTCTCCACCAGCCTACACCTCAGTGAGGCATGGCCACCTCCCTTCTTGCTCTTTGCCATAGTGCAGGTCCTATCAAGCTTGACAGACAAATCCAGGGACTGAAAAGAACTTTCTAAATCTATTTTATTGCTTGAAAAATGTTCAACTGTTTTTTTGGTTTTTTTTTTTTTTTTTTTTCCCCCTCAGTAAAAGCTGTCTGCAAAAAGAAACTCTTGGCAAAATCTATTTGGCTGAAAACCTCTTCCTCCATCAGGTTTTCCTTTCAGACTTCCCATTAATTCATAGTTTTATTTTCTTATGTCTAATGTTAATATAAACCCTGTTTAGATATGGGCCTTAACTGCTAACCTGTGAGAACAGCTGGGGAACAGGCCAGGCCAGAGGGGAATTCTACGTTACCAATACATCAAGCTATTGGCACACGCAATATTTAGAGTACTCACACAGTAATCTGGAAACCAGCTTGCAAGCTTCCACCGAGGTTACTGAAAAACTGCTGCTGTGCTTAATGTGTGGTGTACACGGCTGCTGTCCCAGAAGGCAGATGCAAAGGTACCTGCCTTTCTGTCACTGCTGGTTTAGCAGGGGCTGGTGCTGGTCAGGTCAGTGATTTTAAAGCAAAATGAATCTCAGTAATTACACCTGAATTCTATCTGGTAGAGTGCTAGCTGTATTCACCAAAAATGCGAACAGAAAACCAACATGTGCATCTTTCCCACAATACAAAAGTTCTGCAGAAGGTAAGCAACAGACACTACAATGTACTTGGAAAAGGATTTCCTTGAATCACCTGAACTTGGATATTTAAAATAAAAAAAAAATAAATTTTAAAAGTCCAGTAACCAACTGCAACAGCCTTTGTCTGATGATGCACCTTCTGGAAATTTCCATTGGCAGTTATTCTCAGTGTGACCAACACTTTGTCAGGCATCGTGAAGCACTGCACCAGGCGTGCTCTGCTATATGTATTTTACTTTCATTTTCTCTTTGTGAATCCAGCAATCTACATTTGGTAAATTACTGAAATAATGATAATAAGAATAATAAGAATAATCAAAGACTGGGCAAAGCAATGAACTAAGTTAGTTTCATAAGTGCAGGGTTGAGCTTCAGCCAAAAGACTTGCCAAACCGCAATAAATGGTCACTATGGGAACAGATGATGGAAAAGGGATGATAAAGACTGGACTACCAGTGCAGTTAGGAGACTATTAAATATTAAGTATTACTTTCACAATAGCACCTTTTTATTCAGACATGCCCACAGGCAGCTGGGGCCCCGAATGACGCACACCCATTCTGTAGGGACTGGAAGCCAGCAGACTCCAGCCCACAGGACAGGACACGCTCTGCTGCTCTGCCGCTCTCACAGGATCCTCCCCCTGAACGTGTACATGATACCACTTACTGGGCACTGTCTTCTTTGCAAACTACATGTGAGAAACACAGTGGATGTTGCTATCCGAAGTACAGGTTTGTGGCTTTGTTTCATTGGTAGCAGATGCCAGTTTTCATTCAACCTGACGTTTTTAAAATACGTAAAACAATGAGCTATCCTACATCAGAATCGTTTTTTAAACAATCACTTCCACCCACTGAGCCCTCACAATCCTGTAATAGGAAAATGACATTTAGAAAACAACCTACCTTTGGTTGATGATACATTTAAAGCCAAGTACAGGCAATGAAAGTCTCTGTCATTTTAGCCAAACTACTGTCTCTGCAGGTTCTGTTCTGCACAAAATAGGATCTGGTTCTGAAATTAAAGGCTCTGGCTGAGTGCATGAGCTTACAGTTAGGCAGGGGAATCAAAGGCAGATAATCTCCTTTCTAGCTTTTAACCCTGGAGTGAGCAGGGGTCAGCTCCAGCTTGAAAAGCTTCAGGGCACTCTGTCTACAGACACCTTTCAAACAATTTTTCTAACCTGGGACTGCTAGGTTGCATTGTATCCTAGCTCCCCCCAGTACCATCTCCAATATATTCCTCAAATTACTATGTCTCTTGTGCTTACCCAAGCAACCATGGCACATGAACCACAGCCGGCTGTAAAGCTGGTGTGGGGAGCGCTTCCATCTCACTGCCCTTGTTCAAAGGGATCTTACTGGGGACTGACAATCTGGCCCTTCGTTTTCTGTTGTAATTCACTTTTCAAATACTGTATTTCCAAGTGGAAAGATTTCTTACCTAGACAACCTTCATGCTGCTGGGATCAAACAACCAGGGATCAGAAGAAGAGCTTCTTACCATAAGAAGGGCTTAGCTTAAGCACAGCATCTTATCATGCCCCAAACTGTGCTGGGCATCTTACAGGACTGACCTCATGCACCAGAGGCTACAGCTGCGTATCTCACCAGGTACAGCAAAGAGGCAGGAAGCAGGGGGGAGGAAGTAAGGCAAGAAACAACACTGAAGCCATGAGTGCACAGCAGGGTTCAGTGTTCCCAACAAACTGCAACAGAGCTCTGGTTGCTGCCTGGTTGTGGCAGATATGTCAAGTTTAAAATGAGCTACGCTGGGTGCAGCTAGCAGTGGAGGTCAGAATGGGCACAAAACCCGGCTGAAGGAGCTGAAGAAAATGAGCTCATGCTGGGCTCCCAGCGGCACCGGACTGATGGCAAAGTGCAGCATTTCAAAACCAGCCAGGATGTACCTCTGAACCTGTCACGAGTTTGAGAGCAATGCAGATACATCCTGGCTGGGGTACACCCAACAGACAAGACCCTCTCTTACATGCAGACACACACACAAGATTTGAGAAATTGTCCTCTTCCTTCCTGAGTCACCCCACCCCACATGCCCCACAAGACATACTGCTTGCACAAGTCTGTCTGGAAGCTGAAGTTTTCCTTCTGTGTTTTCAGAGAGGTATCCCTGGGACGAGAGTGCCTCGCAGGCATTAAGAAAAAAAAATTAGAAAAGACTAAGCAGGATTTAGTAGTCAGGGCACAGATCTATACCACTCGCAGTTCCAGTGTTAGTCCAGTTGTTCTGAACTGAAAACCTCAGCACCTGTTGAGGAGCGTACACATACATTCAGAAGCTTGCTAAAGGGGACCTGGGGACCTCATACTGGGTACCAGCAAACCTGGCAGGTTGTTTGTGCCTTCATGGAAAGCCATCTGCCAGAGGGGTACAGTGAAAGTCTGGGAACCCCTTATTCGCTTGAGCTGTCTGAGCAAGGGCAGTAGGTTATTTCTCCAACACTAAATCGGGGCAAATGGAAATTATGCAAATAATGTCATCATTAACTTGGACTGTGAGGAAAAAAAAATTGTGTCAAAACCAACAAAACCTATGTACCTAGTGTGGGTCCATACATCTATATGAGGGGCTTCTAAATAAAAGTAGCAAGGTTTCCATAGAGTAGACTTCTCAAAAAAATGAAAGCAGTCAAAACCAATAGCACAGTACTCACATCTTGTTCATGAAGTATTCACATCTGAGTATTTCCTCACAGCTACTGCATAACCAGTGAAAGTATTCTGTGAGATTCCCAAGCAATAGGAGTAGTGGCCTTTCACTGATTTATCCTGCAGGGGTTTTAAAGACACTATCAAAGAATCATAAAAATTACAAGCCCTATTAATTAACATCCTGCCTATACGTCTGCCAAAGCCCAAATTAACATTCATATACGGTTCATTTAGAGTTCTGGGGGGTTTATTCCAATTCTGAGCTGCATCTATAGCATTTCAGCCATCAGCCGAAAACAGAAGACATTCGAACTCAAGAGCAGCTATGCCTCTTTCCATGATATTCCCATTTTATTCCTCGGCCCTCTTCCTTTCTGTTACAATCTATACAAAACCAGGATCTGCTTAGCAGTTCGTCTGCTCCTGCTGCGTAACCCTCTGCAACACAACTCCTGGCAAGAAGGTTCTGGCAGTGGGTAGTGCCCAGTGGCAGGAATGAATGCACTTGAACAGAACGTTTTATTTCCATGCAGATTTCTTCTAGAAAGACAGAGGAATGCTGAGAAATCAGCAGAATGCCTTTTCAATACAACCACAAAATTTGCAGGCAGTCTCCCAAATCCATCCACCCAGCTCTGCCACAGCACTTTCGACCATTTAAACTTCTCCGTATCTCAGGCTTCTCAGCTGCAAAGCAGGGACAAAGTATTCACAACAAGGGTGTTTTGTTTCCACCTCAAGACCAGGCTCATAACTTGGGCACTGCCAAAGCATTTTCAGACTCCCAGAGCTAGGTTTAAAAGTTATTAAACACAGAAGACAGACGAATTCCTTCACAGAATATGCTTCCAGCAGGGCTCAGTGTTTTCTTAAAGGGTCTTTGTATGGTAATGTGACATTTTGCAGCCTGCATGTAGGCAATTATCTTTGAAAGAAAAATGACCAATTCTTTTATTCTTTTTTTTTTTTTTTTTTTTTTTGAGAGAGAGAGAGGAAGCTTTGATTAAACCACGTTTCTGGGGGAGCTGATATGCAAGGACTGCATGTGGGTACAAAGCTCAATCAAGAGCTGGAGCTGTTGTTGAAGGCTCTAGAATTAAGAGGTTTCAGGAGGCCTTAGCTAGAGGCATTCAGACAGCATCAGACTCTGAAACCAACTGGAACCAGTGTAGACTGTTGTGTCTGTAACTTATTATTAGTATCTCCTAGAAGGTCTTCCACAACTAGGCTGCTGCACTCCATCATAATTCTATGCAAATGACAAGAAAACAGCAATTAAAAGCCTCATTGGTGCTGCATCTCAAAAGTGTTTTGACTACTGTGTAAACAGGACATACAGTATTAAACCTTAATAATAGCTGGTTATACTGGTATGTGTGCAAATTTTCTGATAATTCTCACTGACCTCAGAAAGAAGCTGTTATTACTTGCTCCTACAGCAAGGAAGTCAGTGGAGTTTTTACCACAACTACAGTGGGAACAGCAACAGGTCTTACAAGCAGAGGCTTTGAAACCACATTTCAAAACATGCCAGTCATCTGCATCCGCATGGCACCTTTGCTGCATGAGCAGAAATGCTACTTCTGCTTCAGCTCACCACCAGCACCAAAAGGTACGCTGGCTGTCGCGCATACAGCATTTCCATTTGCCGTGTGAACGGTGTCATTGCTCACGCGGGCTACAGGTGATCAGCTGCACTCCTCGATCACAAAGAACCAACTAAACAGGACTCAGGGATGCTTGTAGCTGGTAACGTCCAAGCCAGGAACACACAGACAGTATTCACAACCATTCCTACCGAACCCATTCGTTTTTCCACCTACATTCCTTCAGCTACAATTTGACACCCATCTACCACTCCAGCATTCCAGTTACACCAACAAAAGAATAAATTTAGGTCCCTTCAAACACTTCCTTTAACCACTCCCTCCTTCCATACTCTCTCTCCCACATAACAGCCATACATTTACGGATCTACAGTTGAAAGCTCTCACCGCAGGGATAAGGAGGCAGGAAGACAGGTTGGGCAGGAGACTGAGCAGACACAAATGCAAATGACTTCAGGATTCAGCATTTCACTGTCTGTGCTGGAAGACAGTGCTTTTCAAGTAATGTTTTCTCCATCTGCTTCCCTTGCCGTAAAGTCCAGGAACTTTGAAAAATAACAGAGGCTTCACTTGAAAACACGGAAAACAACAAGCAGTCCCTTTTTGAGATTTAGGCAAAAACCACGTGAATATAAATTGCAACCAGACATTTGTAAATTAAAGGTGACTAAGAGAAGGGAAAAAAAAAAAAAAAAGAAAATAAAGTTTTTTAAAGAAGTTATTTTTCATTCAGAGCGAAAATGCAGCCTGTTTCTGGGCAGCTTTCACGAGCCTCTGATTGTACGTAATAAGCAGAGTCGAGTACAATAAGGTATTAATTCCTTCTCCTTCCACCTTGTTCAGTGGTTTTTAGCCCTGGACCTGAAGACAGAACGTAAGCCAGAAAACAACCAGTTGGTGGACCAGGCCCAGTACCACTCCTCCTCCTCCTCTGTCAATAAAGTAAGCTACTCAGCTTTATTATGCAACAGTTTGCCTCTTCCTGAGCATCTGAAGGGCAAACCAGGTTGACAGAACAAGGACTCCAGTGGGGAGTAGCAGCCTGCTTACACAATTTCCCATTACCAGAGAATCTGTCAGAGCAGTGAGGTGTTTATTCTACTGGAAAGCAAATTGGGTCTGGTGATGCTCAAACCTTCCAGCTGAATCATCCCTAACATAAGAAACCTATTCCCCCAGCAGCTTTGTTTTTTTGGCAAAAAAAAAAAAATTCTCTTGGAAACCAGGTTTCAGTGGTTCCACTGCTGCTGGAAACACTCATTTGACCTTTGAATGTCAGGTGAGAGATAAAAAGACTGTTAATGCTCCCTATTATTGCAAGAACCATGTAATACAGCTTTCTCATAAGCTGATCACAGTCCATCCTAAAATCATTTATGTTTCTTATCCTACAAGTCCAGTTAAAAGGCTGTCCCAGAATGTCGCTGCTCTGATTGTCAGGAGTCTGAAAATCAGAAGGAAATTCAGTTTTTCTTGGCCAGTTTATATAATTTGCTTTAAAGCCAACACTGTCCTTTAGCTGACAGACCTCTTCTCTCAGTTCTGCTCTCCCCAGACTCCATTAGTGGTTTCCAGAAAACATGCTCCTGGTTTACCAAGGCTAAAACAAACTCTGTTAATCCTCTTTGTATTACAAACTCCACTCCTGTCATCATCTGCTCTGTTCTAATTCCTGTCTCCTGAACCTGCCTGCTCAGAATTCTACACAGCCGTGTCTTGTACCATAGCGTCAGTACCTTATTTCTTCTCCGACTTGCTTTGTACAACTCCTAAGATTGCACTCACTTGCTTTTAATGGTTCTGTTACACTGGTAGCTCACAGATATCCGTGTCTTTCTCCCCCCTTGTCATTTCCAACTCATGAATTCCGAGCATGTCCCAAAACTTCTGGTTATTAATTCCATACATGATCTTTATACTTTGAAATATTAAAAGCCAACCTGTTTCACAGACTCAGACCCTTAACGTCATTTGGTTCTCTCTGCACCACATCCCAGTCTGTCATCCAGTGGTATCTCCCTCCTTCGGCCCACCACAAAGTTTCACCAGCACACTTCCATTTTTCTGCCAACATCATAAGGGAAGCTATAAACTGAATTCGTCCCAGAACTGATCCTTTGGACACTTCATCACTGATCTCCGTCTAAGCTGTTTTTTTCTTCACAATTACTTCTTATCCTAATTTTAATGGCTACACCATCCAGTTAATCAGTCTCCCCCTGTCACAAATTCTTGCATATTCCAAGATTTGTGCCCTTTTCAGTCTTCCCGTTTCAGCCCATGATGAATTACTCCTATATACTAACACTCACAATAGTTTCAGGCTGTATCTCAGAACTACATCGGTCACACTGACCAGTTTTGCATTAATAGGATCCAGCACAAACTCCTCGCCAGCCACAGATGATAATTAACATTTTCCACCTCCATTGCTATTGATTGTGTAGTACAGGCTAAGAGAACCCTAAGGCTTGCATTCAATGGGAGTGATTGTTGTTGGGGAAGAGCATTTCCATCTGAGCACTTCTCTGTAGCTTCATTACTGTCTTATCTAACTTCAGCCAGAGACAGCTGCTCATCTCTTCAGGGCAACCGGAAGCTATGAGATCGTGATGGTTTCAGTTCATATCAGACAATCTAGAACGGAGTGTCATCCATGAAATACTGGGACTTCAACTTTCCTATCTCATCACCTTTCCTGATGGCCCCACACATGTACTGACAGAGAAGCTGAGCTTTCAGGCCTCACATACGAAAAGAGAGAAAATTTGTATTACTTTCAGCTTTTGAGCTCAAAATCAGAATAGTGTTGTTCCTGCAGCTCTCTTTCTGTGGGGTCTGAGAAAGGACGGCAGGGAAGAGCACACAGGGAGTGTATCTGACTGTCTAAAAAGAAGGGTGAAAGTGAACACGCATAAAGGACATGAGGAATAAGCCAACTAAATAAAAGCAGAATTACTTTCAACATTCTTCAGTATAATTCAATTTTAAGAGTCTTAGGAGACGCCTACTCGTGATTGTTGTTTTAGCCTCCTAAGCAGAGTAGTGATTTTTGAGGTTAAGATACCTGCCACCCCTAAGACCAGTTATCTTGATGAGATAACAAAAAGGTGCCCTTCTCAAAATTTCACAAGATAAGGTGAAGTCAAAAGGCTGATCAGACTACTTTTGATAGCATTATCTTTTAACTAAACACACAAGCATTCCTCTCACAGTAGCTGTTTTAAGGAATTCACACAAAAAGTAGATTTGTAAAAAGGATCTGCCTTTAAAACTTTTGGACAAAAGCTGACGGCACAGAGGCTGAGATTTTCGAGACACTTTTTTCCAATGGTCAGCGTTCATCTCTCTCTCCGAAAATGTTGTTAGCATCCAGCCTCTGCTTCCAACCAGGGAAGCTGACAGCAATCTGCCCTACAAAACAGGAGCTACTCAGGCACTCAGGGGTGATGAGAGAGCATGCCAGTAAACTACCATTTGTACAGGTTTTCAATGATCACCATCATTCATTTGCGATCACAATTAAAAGAGGTTTTTCCCTTAACAGGAAAACACATGAAAAGATGTTCAGCTTCCCTACCAAACATACTTCTGTAAACAGAGGAAGAATTTTTTAAGTATGTCACTGTAAGACATTTGTGTTGTCCAGTCACCTGCTGCCTCCAAGTTCACTGGCCTTGTCTTTTGGCCTGAGCGGCACTTGTTTGTGACCACTCTTTAAGACAGGATATTGACCTGTGTGGAATATCAGTCTGACCAGAGCTGGCTCGTTTTTGTCTTTTTTACACTCACTATTATTACACTATTATTACACTATTATTACACTCAGCATTTTCTATTCAGACACGTCAGGCTCTATCCCAACAGATACCTGGAGCGGGAACGACATCAGCGCTGGTCGGCTGTAACACACTACATCAGCAAAAAGCCTCCAAGATGAAAGACGGCAAATTCGCAAGCTGGATTTGGTCATGTTGACAGAGCTACACTGATTGTCTGAGAAATTAACGCACTTGCAACTAAAATAAAGCCCTCCAACGTATGTACTGTAGAAAGCGTGATTAATATTTGATGGTTTATTACCATACTTCTGGTAAATTATTCAAAAGCATAGCTCGGCAAAGCACACGGGAAGTCCAGAGTGTCAGGTCAATTAGCTGTTTAAGCATTACATAGAATTTCAATTATTTGTTTCAAATTACGGAGTATAAATGTTACGATTGGGGAATGAGACAAAGTGAAGTAGGTTAGCTAAAATTTTTTTTTTAAATCCATTTAAATATTTGGGGATCAGTACCCCAAGTGACAGACTTCTCCCTGTTGCTACAGTTTTTTTTAGCAACAGTAGTTCTGAAGCAAAAAAAAAAAACTAAGTTGCTGCGTGCTAGCAGAGAAAAACTAAGACATGTAGCCGAGGATTTAATTTCTGCATGCCTTTATCTTGATTAAATAAACAAACTGGCCAGCTATGGACTCCTCTATTAGGGATCAATTAACAACCTCTCCCCAGACTGGTGGGCAGGCTGCGATTTCAGAGCGAGGAAGCCGTCATTTGCTGCTGCGTTCAGCTCCCTGCCACTGCGAGATCGTTCTCTCTTGTACGCTTCCAATCGATCCCTCCAGACTACTGAAGCTTTTTAAGTCCCGTATATAAGGAACAATGCTTCCCTTTGAAGGCTGCTTAGACATCACAGAGCTCATCAGGAAAGACAGCCAGCCCAATTATTACTCTTCTTAATTAAGTCTAGCTTCTCCCGTACATTTCTTCCACTCTGGAAATAGCTCTAGTCTTTTGAGCAGTATATACATATCATTCCAGTGTGTAAACACCTTCAACATGCTTAGCTCTTAATTACTCCCTCAGTTTCACTATACCCGTGGGTGCTCCGGTATTGGGGCATGAAACGTTTCAGCATTTCAATGTCAAGTTCTGCAATTATTCGCAGTTTTCCTTAATGACTGTTGTGGCAGTCCCCTCATTTTTCCTCAGTCTTTGAGTACTCCTTTGCCAACATATGCACACCTACCCGTGCTGCACTGAGCATTTAATAAGTAATCTTCTTGACCCCAGAGCCAGCACCTCCTCCGGCTTTCTGCTGCTTCTGCAGAGATCAGGGACGGGCAAGCACTAGTCCTATAACCACTCTGTCTGAATGCAATGTAACCAAAATCCGTGCCAGCACCAAATGGGATGGTGCTGCCCATGTGCATACCACTGAACACTTATTCCCATTATGTCCCTTGTTTCAGCATCATTGCCCACACAGGTGCACAGTGAGCTACGTCAGGTAACAGGCCTGGCAGGACAAGGCAAGGCAAGGCAGAACAAGGGAAGAGGGGAAAGCACACAGAAGAAAAGAGAGCAGGGAAGGTGGTAGAGGGGAGGGAGGGAAAAGACCTCACCTAGATGACTTTCCTGATTTAGGTTATACAGCCACACAAATAGTGGTGCTTTATCGAGGGAGACAGAGGAAAACTTCCAGAAAGATATGGGGGATGACCTCTCCATGACAGCATGGACCTCTGCTGGCTTGAACAAACTGCACAACCACAGCTCACGTCACATCCTTCTGGCCAAGGCAGCAACTCCACTGCACAGGAGCATCCTGACTTCATAGCTGAAACAGCTCCCCGTTACCTCAGGGTCGGGAATGAGCAGGCAAACAGATTGACATTTCAAGGAAGCAGAAGATACATTTAAGACAGCTTTGATTACAGAATAAAAACGTTGAAAGAGAGGAAGGGGTACTGCAAATGAGTGCTTTAAGGCACATCAGCATTAAGGCAAGCTGACAGTACCATTCACTGACTAACTAAATAATTTCCAGATATATTTTGAGCAAGGGAAAGCATACAGATTTCACATCATTCTCCATTCCCATTTAAATAGGAAAATTATATCTTGCTCTCCAATGCATTACGTCCAGACCACAGCTAACGATCAAATTGACAATGCAATGGTGTGATTAAGTAATTCACATCAGTATTTCTAACACTTCGCATTTCTTCGGTTATTTCAAGAGACTCTCAAACTTCTTCAAATGAGGAACAAGTTATGGTTCACAACAAGCTGATAAAGTACAAACAATCCTATTGCACAGCTGGAAAACAGAAGGACAGAGAGTTACTCGTGTAACCACACAGTGAAGTAGCAGCATCTTGTGAGCTATATATTTATACCAAAATGTAAAATCTTTAATGTCTGATTCACCAACAGCATTAGTGACTGTGGGGCAGACACCACCACTGGCTGTTTCAGTTTTCAGATTGACAGACTTCATGCCACGCTGAAACAGTTCCCTCCATCTGCCACCTCTCAGCCTAACATTTTAAATACTGGCAAGAGAGTATTATCTATGAGGTATACAAAATCACTTTATTATCCAATGTTTATGCTTACCCCAAAGGCAGGACCTAAAGAGACACTTGGTTAGCCACAGAAATGTCACTGAACTACAGAGACTCCCAGGCAATCACTGATTAGTTAGAAGAAAAACACAAAAAGAAAACAGATGTGCTTATGAGAACCTGTATATTTTTCCTTTACTGCTTGCAGAACAGTAGGGCAACCCATACTTCCTTTGGCACACTGCTTTCTGCTTTGCACCGCGGCAAGATGTTTGCATTAGTATCTGCTCCTAAGGCAGCTTTTCAAATAGTGGGAACCTGCTGGTATGGGCAGTGAAGCTCAGCTCTGTGGGATCCGTCTGTTTCCAACCTGGTACTAGCTGGAGGTGAATTTATACATTAAAAGACAGTGGTAAACCTCAAGAAGAAGACACTGTACCTGTCAAAATTAATTCTCTTCTGCCTACCATTGCAAATATCCATACAGCTGATGGCTCTGATCAGGTGGGTTGTGGGTTTCAGTTTTTTTCCATTGCCTGGGCCTGCAGGAAATTAAGTCTTCTCAAATCATTTAATGACACTGTTTAGTACTTTGAAGGATTCTCCATTCTCCCTTTTGGCACATGCAATGTAACCAACCTTCCCAAGATGCCAATTTAGCAGCCTGGCTGCTATTAGGTAACTATGCTTTACATTTCCTGCCTTACTGACTTTTGGCACCCGGGGCAGCTTCTTTAAGTGAAATGGTTCTTAAAGCACGAGGGAACATGAAACATCCTGTCCGAATGCAAGAGGCAGAGAACCAACAGGTACAAAACCCAGCCTTCGCCTGGCTGTGTAACACAACTCCTGCAATACACACCAGCACGACTGGCCTGGGCCAAGCCACAGCATGTCACACCTCTACAGAAACCACCCTGTGCCAAAAGCGTGGCACGTGCCGCTGAGTAATATCTCTGCAGCCACTGCAGAGGACTGTTTTACCTCTCCCAGAACTTCCAGGCAAGCTTCCTCAAACCTCCCAAAAAGAAGGATTTAACTTCCATGATGTACTTTCTCACATTTACGTTTTCAGTTGATTCTCATTGCTCTACCCTATACAAAAATAGATGTGAAGTTTTTGGGAGACCCGTGTGCAGTATTTCTTGACAATGACTCACTGCATCTCCACAGGGATGTGCATCTTTCCCCACGGAGCCAGAGCATGCTTCACACATAATTTAAAAGCAAGAGATCTTGAGAGAAAATAGGGACAGCAGAAAGAGACTCACATTCTGGGAAAAAAAATCTGTTGATTTAATCTTACATTTTCTAATTCTGGATGGTTAGCCTTGCAACTCTGAAATAATTTTGCATGGAAAATTGACATTCAAACAAAGATTGCATGTGCACAGATCTCATTGTGAAAAACCAAGCTATGATTTTAAAACAGCCTACCAAAATTCTGAGGGCACTGATGCAAAGGAGCTTGGCTCCAAATCTTCACATGGTTTTAATTTCACAAAAAAATAAAACTGATTATGGGTCTGCAAAAGTCAAAACCACAATCTCCTCTCCAACACAAATTGTTTGGAGTACTTCTCAATGTCCTTAAAGAAAGACTGTCATCTCAGCCTCCAATGAACTGCATGTTGTGAGTTCGGGCACATTTCAGCTATTTCACTGGTTCCTCAGTCTCCTTAGCTAACTTCTGGCTTTGCTGTTATTTTTTTCTCACCATTTTTAAGATGCTCACACAAATGAAAAAGCAATGACTTTTTCAAGTCATAAAGACAATTGACTATATAGGTCAAAGAGTAAGGATAATTAGACTTCAAGTGTAACCAAACTGGAAGAGGAAAAGATTTGTGAGAGGGAGTCCTTTTCTGTTATAATCTCTCTCTCAATTTTTGCATTACTGCTAGCATCAGGTGAAAGCATTCAGGTCAAATTTTATAACCAAATGTCCTTTCAGTAGGAAACCCTGCATCACTTTGCTTCCACACAACAGAAAAAAAGTAACAACGTAATGAGCGCTCAGCAGTTCCTCCAGTTTTATACCAGGGGTGTAGGTGGAGAAATGCTGATACATTACAGAGGACCTCCTGGTAGTTTCCCTGCTGGTATGCCCCATTAGGATCGGCGTCAGCAGCACACCAGTGGCAAAGCACTCCACAGACACTTGCATTCAAGTTTCTTATTCCATAAATTCCTCCTGGCGCACCTGCAGCAAGTTCTCTGCATTACTAAAATGTTACATACAGCTTTGAAACATCTGTTAAGGACTCTCCCTGACAGGTAGCTTATGCGTTTTTGTTTTTAGCTTCAGGCTACTGCTTGTTGTCCTTCCAAGTTTAGGAACTGTGAGCAAGTCACTTGCATCTGTTATTATGCCTTATCATACAGACATCACTGTAAGCATACGTGATAGTTTACAAAAAATAAACACAACCCTTTCCCCAGAGTTATGAAGCAGATATGCAACATTCTCATTCAGGCATAAATCCACGTATCACAAAGGAATAAAGACAGTAGAGATACACAGAGAGAGAGCTATACAGACAGAAGTATCTCACAGATGTTGAAAGCACTGGGGTAAGGAGGAATTTCAGCACAAAGGCCCGTGTGGGAGAGACACAGTGGGTGCCACTGAGAGACAAGACCATCAAAACCAGCACGTGGAGCTGTGGGCAGAAAGGCATGTGGGCAGAGCTGCTTACAGCCTTGAGGGATAGGACAAGGAACATGAGTTTGATGTGGATTTGCGATAGGATTGATTGAGGTTGCTCTTACAGTTCCTTGACTAACATTTTCAGGCTGCCCTGCCCTCGAACACCTCCCATACTGCTCAGGGTTGGCGCCCGGTGAGCTCTGAACGCTGCAAAAGGCCATGCAAGGGGAGGCAGCATGGTGACAGGTAGGCAAAACGCCTGATGTTTTACACAGAAACTGCATGGGGAGAGGCTTCCTAAGCGATGTAAGTCAGTCCAGGTGATCTCTGATCTGCTCACATTGTTGTTTCCTAAAAAAGTGAACCTAGACATTGTCCTATAGGTATGTAACAGGAGGGTGAGTAACAGCAGGTTGCTGACCCTCTGGAAACAAGTTTGATAAAGTTCTGGCAATACTTATCTTTCTGTCAGAAGGGTGAGAGACAGGCTGCTGACACACAAAAGTGAGAAACACCCAAGCAAAGGCCAACGGCCACGTCCCTATTGCCGCGCTTACCTTAGGAAACCTAAGGGCTGCAACATTACGCCCTGCAGCTGTGGCGAGCCGCAGCGCCGCCGGGGAGCCGGCAGCCAGCCGGCGGGGAGCCAGCAGCCGGCGGGGAGCCAGCAGCCGCCCTCCAGCGCCGCTTTCCCGGCCGCCCGGCACCCGGGCCGGAGGCCCAGCGGCGCCCGGCGGTGTCCCCGAGGTCCCCGCCGGTGTCGGGGCGGGCGGGCCCCGGCATGGCGGAGGCGGGCGCCGGCGGCGGCTGCGCGGGATCCCCGCTGAGGCGCCGCGGCTGAGAGCTCCGCGGGTCGCGGGTGTCGGCCCTACAGTGGAAAAAGCTCGACGAAAATATCGGTTAGGTGGTTCGTTAAGCTGGTGGCAGCTCCCCGAGCGTTGTAAAAATATCCAGGGCACCTGGAGGAGGAGAAAAATCTCACAGGTTTTGCCTCGGTGGAAAACAAACTAAGAAAATTAGTCGGTGGCTCTCAGGTACTGTGTCAAGGCTTCGAAGGGGTGGAAATGCGGTCAGCTTCGGGGCCTGCTGACAGAGCTGCAGCTTGCCTTTGGTGAGCTGTGGTGAACTTTTCCGCAGCGGCAAGTGGAAAATGAACTCCCAAAAATGCTTTGTGTATAAAAATTCTCTACAAACTGCAAGCGCCTGGCCTGCTCAATCTTCACCGGCTCCCTCGGCCTAGCTTGGGAGGCAGAACTGGGGCAGAGTGAGTGAGGACTGTAATGGACAGTAATTCCCGGCTCCTGCAGGACCGCAGGAAAGAAGGCATGGCATTTATTTGTATCTACAGTGGTAAAGACAAGTGAAGGCCTCTGGTGCCCACACCGAGTAGCCTTTTCACCATCAAATACACAGGAATAAGGTAATTGAGATTGCAGTCTTCTAGACTGCAGGAGCTACAGGGGGCTAAGCTTTCCCCCACACAGAGAACTGCACCTGTCATTTGCCATAACTAGCTTTAGAGGCAAGAAAGCAATTCACTCTCCACAGTGCCTTGATGACTTTGCATGTTTTGAGATACTTTTGAAAATCGACTAAACTGTCACATGTGTGAGACATGAACATCCATCAGCTGAGACTCACATGGGGTCGTGATCTACTTGTACTTGTTCTTCAGAGGTGCATCGTGTCCACAAGCATCACAATAGCTGAGACACACTTGTTTTTATAATTACGTTAACAGAAGGGACCATTTTAGCTGTCAACTTTTCCAGTCAGCTTTGATTCCTCCTCATCCCCTCAAACTGACTAAATACATGTCTGTATCCAGGTTGACAGGAGAGCTAAAGCCTGAAGACAAATGTACCTATCCATATCATCAGGTGGGGCATGTGCCCATATCCAAGGGGTCCTCAGGAAGGAAATGTGGGGATGAGGTGGCAAGCCAAGTAAATTGTGCTGGGAAGGTTGAATATGGATTGTAAGATATTAATTGCATGTCCTTTGCCAGAACAATGCTGAGCATGTTTTTGCTTGCCTATGTTAATCAGCTACACAAAGCTTGTGATCAAACCCTCAACTGGGTCTAGAAATGTTTTTTGCTTTGTACCATAACACAGTGATGTTTTCTGCTCTGTAGGAAAGCAGCAGCAAGCAGATGACAATTACTTTGTTGTAGAAACTCATTTAGTAAGAAGCAGCTACCTGTCCTGATCTCATGTTATTTGGAGCTACTCTCTTGCTGTGCTTGGTTTTACTAACAGATTTGCAATACCCTAACCAAGTCCATTTCAAAATACCTACCCGCTCTTAGCTGCTCAAGAGGTTTCTTTCTTAGTGTGAATTATTATGGCACACTTCTGTAGTGTCTCTCAAAATATACACCTATTTTCCTCATGGCCGGGGAAAGTTGTCTGCCACACCGACCCAGTCAAGCTCATTTAATCCTGGCTCGGCGCGCTCAATAGTCAGGAGAGGGTGAGCTGCTTCAATCAGACGTTACTCGGCAGCTACAAGGGCAGCAGGAACAGTGGCATTATTTCAGTTGCATTGTTGCAGGGTAGGCAATGAAAAGACATGTCCTTGGGATCTGTGGAGTGAAAATCCTGGTGCCCAGAAGTAATCTTCAAGCCACTCAATAAAGCAGGGGGGCAGCCAGTCACATCTCGTTTGAGGCATTTTGCAGAGAGACTCGTATCAGCAGCATCACAAAGAGGGGAAAAACAACAATGACACTTCATCTGCAGCTGCAGTTAAGTCCGTTCCACCTTTCTCTGCACACCTCTTCAGGAAGAGATTGAGATTTTTTGTGAAAGAAAGGGGTAGTTTCAGAAGAGATGGGGGCTGGAGGCTCATCGAGGCAGTGCCCTTACCCTTCCCACATGGAGCTCGCCCTGCTCCAGCCTGGGCCTGAGGACCCCGCTCCCCAGCATGGCACCAGTCGAGCGGAGGAGACCCATTCCAGCTGGAGCAGTGAGGACAGGTGAGTGGAATGTGCCCTGTTGCTCAGCGGGTGATGTGGTGACAGCACAGCGTAAGTTAAATGAACTTGGAGAGCTGGGACGAGTATGAAATGTTCACCACAAGTGCTGTAAAGAGATCAACACAACTTGGTCTCAGATGGCTTCTTGGCAGGGGTTGCCATTACATAGTTACTGAGCTCTTCTGAGAGTAGCGCCCTGCCACCCTGATCCCTCACCAGCATGTCCCAGAGCTGCCACAGGTGCCATGCCTCACACGTGTATTTTCCTCTGTGGGGTGGCTTCCTTGATTCAGCTGAGTGAAGGTTTTGCACTGAACTTGGCTGTGGGAAGACAAAGGTGACGCTGCATTGCAGGAGAGGGTCCCTGCCCTGAGTTTCACCAAAGAGATATGAGTTAAACTTCTAAAACCAGCTCCCAGACATGTATTTCAGTGTCAGGTCGAGCCACACCAGAATGCTTCAATGTTTGTGCATGGAGAATTTTCTGAACTTTCTGCTGCACAAAAGCACACGATAGCAGTTCTTTATCACTATTCGAGATTTATTTTGGTTTTGATTTTTAAACTATGCAGGTATTTCCCCTATGAGGAATCCCAGTTTAAGGCTCAAAGCAGCACGGTGTCCTTCATTTCCCTCTGGACAGTCCAGGGACTAGCTGTGTCACATCACCCTGGTATCCTTCTGTGCAACTCTGGAAGCTCCAAACAGCTTTTGTACTTTGTTCTGCAGAGTACATAGGTACCCTGCTCTAATTGCTGACATTATACAGTTTGACATCTCATGATTTTTTCCACTATAGATTTACAATTCATTGTAAAAGAAGGGAATGAAAAGTACCCCGTGCACCACTTAATTAATTTTCAATGCAGTTTGCATTCACTGTATGTAATGTAAGGTAGGCTGTTTCCCATCCCATGATGATTGTCATCTTTACTTCTCTCTGGAGATGGCAGGGAGTGATTTACTAACACCTGTACAATTGCAATGTCAAATTCCAGCTCTTGAAATACAAGGCTTAGCTCTGTGATATATGGCAAGACATCTAATAGTGCATACATCATCTCTACAAAATCTGCCTGGGACCAGTCCTCATCAAGTCAGGCATTGGGAACCTCTATTAATACAAGCCACTAGTGGCTGATATTTTAAGTATTGTTTAACGTTAACACGTCGTGAACTTCCTTTATTTTCACTGGTGGCTCATCTGGTAAATCCTGAATCTTTTTCTTTTGGGGGAATTTGGGAGTTATAGAAAAGATTTCTGTAATTAAGTATTCTTTACAGTAAGAAACTGAGTCAGCTGTCAAAAATACGAGAGTACTGACCTGTGGGCACTAGAATGGTAATTTATTAACGTGGTATCTGACGTCCTGAAAATTCATGTAAGTTGTAACATTCCTGCAAGGATAAGGAACATAAAATCTACTTAATGAAACAAGTTCTTGGTCAGTGAAGCAACATTATGAAAGGGTGATAGGATGATGTATGCAACCCACTGCAAAATTCCTTAAATTTCTGTAGGAGTAACAGTCAAGGCATCAACTGATTATGTTAAACTCTTTCTTTCCTACTCTGTCTGTTCCTCCAAGCAGTAGCTGTAGGGACTTAACATTCATAGTCAGCTTTTTTCAGTAATGTCCTTGGAGTGAAAAATGATCTTTGGCAAGAATGTGAAAAGCCAAACACAAACTATTGGCACTTATTATAGCTTTTCATATACTTACACAGTTATATAGTAAGCATTTTCACTGCTGTTCCTACAGTCTGTTCCAAGAATCTCAGGAATTTGCAAAGTAGGCTATTGTTTCTCTTCCTACAGTCAGGAATCTGAGGAATCAATTCTTATTCCCCATGTACCTAATAATCCTTGACATTCTCAATTAACAACAGGAACAATAGCTGATGTTACAATATTTAGGATGAGCCAAGACTGTTTTCATCTCCTTCCCTAAGCTATTTGTTTGCCTTTTAATCCATCTCCCACCGATTATTATTTAAGCAGGGACCAGGTCTGGTATCATTCAAACATAAAAGAGTGGTGGATGTCTCAAAGATAATTATGTCTCTACATGTCTTGTGCTCAGCAGGAGAAACCCAAGGGAGAGGCAGGAGGAACTGAACCGTTGCACATTTCTGTTTGTCAGCAAATGGCTCGCAGCCAGCTGGTCTCTGGACCAGACACAGAGCTTGGGGGCAGCTAGGGCTATTGCTGGGGGGCATGTAGGGGCTCAAAGTGTATAGATCCACAGTAAATGAGACTTTATTGTGTGGCTCCTGAAAAAAAGCTTTTCTTAATCCTATGTTTTACTAAAAGTTTTAGTATATCCTTCAGGATATCTGTGTCTTCCATTTTTATGTGCACATCTGGTATTTGGAAGTCTCTTGCAGAATAAAACCCATATTCATCTTGCAGGTCTACACAGTAGTAAATCTGAATTTTGGATTGCCGTGCTTAGTTTTATTTCGGTGTTGTTTCGCTCTCTTGGCTTTCTCATTATTCTGAGGACAACTTGACAAGGAAATGCTGTGCTTGAACCAGGAGACCTCACTGGATGTCTGCAACTCAGCCCAAGCATTGGTGCCCCCCATCAGTCTGCAGAACTTTCTGGTTGTCCTGCCTTGCAAGCTGCAATTTGATCTCGGCAATCAGCATTCAATAGTTCTGACAGCTTCATGACCTTAGAATATAATTCAATTAGCCATAAATACATTTCTCTGTCACATCCAGAAGCCCCCCCTCCAGATTTTGCTGCGATTTGTGCAGGAATTCATTACTATATATCAGTTCTTTGTTTATTCTCTTCAGAAGCAATTATGTATATCATATTGAATTGCCCTGTATCTTATCCGAATGATCCTTCCAAGTGGAATGAAATACCACTTCTCATCTGATTACATTTTTCTTTTCCTGGATGGCTTGTTTATATGTCTGTGGTTACTTCCTTTCTCTGTGCTGCTAGGATAATTACTCTTTCTTCTTTTAGTAAAATGCCCACCTTAATTTTTTCCTCAAAGTGCTGACATGGTATCCGCTTGTGCTCTAAATCTCTGCCTCCTTCTGACCATCCTTGTGAAATTTCAGTTATGCTAAATAAAATCTCTCTGTGTAAGTTCCAGTGTGAAATTCTCTTAATTTTGAAATTATAAAAGCAGCATGCTTCACTACATAAATTTCATACCCATCGATATCTCTTTCATGTAGTATTGATCTGTTTATCGCCCTACTCAAAAAATCCATATTTCCTCCCTTATTTATATTCTACAGAAAAATCATGTCCCTGTAGCTTCAGCATCATATGTATAACTTTAGCTGGTAGTAAATGAGAAAGTTTCTTCAGTGTGAGCACATCCGGAATTCTCGCAGGCTTATACTTCAAACATCCAATGTGGGACCAGTTCTTACTAATTCCTTTTCAAAGTTGAGTTAGTTTCTTCCACCTCAAAAGAGATCTCAGGGAATGTACAACTTGTTCGTGAGAATACTCAGACCTGCATTTCTGGAAGATGCCACTGCTGTGAGTATACCTGACATGGGCAAATCCTTTGTATTTGCTGTTTGCTAGTGTGTTAAACTACTCTTTCATCTTCCCAATGTCAGTAACGCTCCTAATATGGCATGTGAGACCTCCATTCTGTGCAAGGATATGAAAATTTATTTATTAAATATGCTTATGAACATATAGCTCAGAAGATGGATCAGATAAGTGAAGCTTACCCTTCTGGTAGGCTGTATGGAAGGGCAAATATGTCTTCTTACCAGGAAAAAAAAACAGTTTCAGCACTTCCATCGTTGGTGCACATGCCATGTGAGATTGTCCCTCTTCCTAAAATGAAAGATTGCCTGTGCATAGGCAAATCCATTTCAATATTATTTTTGTGAGGGGATTGTTATTTTTATTTTCACGAGCAAAACTATTTGAATACCAGGGGTTTTGGTTGCTGCACAATCACACAGAAATTTCTAAAGTTACTTTGGCTCTTTGGATTCCATGGGCAGAGCAGCCATCAATGAAGGGAGATGATTCAAAACAGTTTCTGTGGTGCTGCTCTTGTGGTGGGGACCAGCTCAGTTGCAAAAACATCAAGGCCAGCTGCAGGGCAGGCAGGGGAGAGAGTAAGAAGCTGTGCTAAACTAATAAAACAGAAGGAAAAGATTTAAAGTGTAATCACCTCCTCTTACCTGCAACTATCTATTACTTTTCCTTCATAGCATGCAGAGAACAGCCAGCACACTTGAGAGAAGAGATGTTGCTCCAGGCAGCCTCTGACATACTTAATTTTAGATCAAACCTGTATCTGCATCACCAGACTACATGCCATCCTTTTTCTCGAGATCAGAAATGCATTTCAACACAGAGATTTGACGAGCCATTTGTAATAGCCCCAAACTCACAGGTATTGTTGCCATTTTGGTTTACTTGGCTGCTTAAGTCCCTCCTACACAGCCCTATTGCTATCCCAAGGTTAGCATTTGCAAGCCAGACTGAAGCAACCTTAATTAATAGCAACCTGGATCAAGGCATAGATTATTTTGAATGAGGTGCAAACTTGGGAAGCTAAATTTCTCATGTAGACACTCAAATCTCCCAACCTGGATGCATACAGGAAGTCAGAGAGAATTTTAAAATATATTTTACAACTTTACCTCTGTTTCCTTTTTTCTGGTACGATCAAATAGCTCCAGGCAGCTGGCAGGACCTTTTGGGTGATAATTTAAAAGTATGTTCTGGTAGAATGCCAAGTCTTCGGTTATGTAAAACCCAAAATACACAGACCAGTCTTTGGGTACTAGCTCTAATTCTGTTACTCCGTGGAGAAGCTAATGTGAATATAATTTTCAGTATTTTTCATCTGCCTGTGAATCCTATTCAAAGTGGCTTTGTTCAATGCAAAAGAACAAAAAAAAGTCTTAAGGAGAAGTGAAACTTACTGGTTGGTCTATTTTCAGCATGCGTACCCCAAGATGAGTGAAAAACCAAACAATGCTAATGATGAAAAGCAAATCATTTTCATTCTTTCAGTACTAGATGGTAACTTTAACATTTTAGTATGATTTTTATGGTGATGGCATCCCCTTAAAATAAAATAATAGCTTAATTAGGAAAGGAAATGTGTCCATAAATATATGTATAAAAAAATTAAATGGTCCCATATTTCTGTGTGAGTAGGAGGTAGGGAGCGAAAAAACGTACATCAAAAAGTTGGTCTGTACCATTTTAGTAAGTTGCTACAAGGTGGAGGAAGAGGGAAAGCATCTCTCGTAGTGTGTGCATTTATATCAAATCCATTGGAGTAACAATGATAGTAAAACAGTTTGTTGAAGCAGATCCTCATATAGCTGGGGCTTGCATCTTTAATGGAAATAAATGAACTCATCTGACATGAGAGGAATGTTTCATGAGGGTGGAAAGAATGCAAAGGCTGTTTGAGTGAGCAGTCAGGGTTTAAGCTTACAGGAAATAAATGTCAGCTTACTAGAGGTCACTTCACCTTCATATGACAGGCATTCGTGGTGGAGCATTCACAGTCTAAGCTGTGGAAAGTGAATGCTGTGAAGGAACAGAGGGTTCCTTCCAGTGACTGGGACCCCAAGAGTGATCCAAGCGGTAGTGTGCAGCTTTGTATCAGCAGGCAGTCAGAGGTTGTTTGCATATAATTAGGCACGTAAAGTTTTTTTGTGAGATCACTTAGGGCTTGGAATTGGAAATAAAATGCAAGTGAAAGTAAACCTGCACCGTAAACTTGCACGACCTGTCTGATGGGGAGGACAGAGAGCGGCTTCCAGGAGAAGAAATCCTGGTAAAGAAATGGGGCAGTTCCAGAGGTCGAAGGAAGACAACCTGACTGTGCAAGGCATAAGGCTTTCAAGCACTGACTACTTAGTCTTTCCTACGCTCACAAAGAAAGATAAATTTAATAGGAAAACACAGATTTAGAAAACATTAAGAGATTGTGGATCTAGACAACACCACAGCTGAGTCCAGAATCAGAAGTCTCTGTCCAAACTCAGGTCCAGAGATAACGCTTCCCATTCCTGTTAAAACCCTAAACATAAATCCCAGTGATTTCAAGAGTATCCCGTTTAGGTTGAAATTGGTGCCAAATAAAGTCTGCAACTAGAAAACCCTGGAGCTCTGTTGTTGTGGTGTTTTGGCTTTTTGTTTTGTTTTGTTTTCAGCTATCTACAGAGTATATACAAGGCAAGAAATGTCACAGCATGCTTTTCTGTCTCACAGATGCGAAACTGCTCATAAGCTATATTTAGTCTGGGCCCTGAATACACCAAGTGCACAGATACAAAAAGTTCCTTTACTGATTTGACATCTCTCAGGTACCCTATGGCACTCTCTTGCCCCAGTGTACACACACCTCCGCCCTCTGGTGCACTTTGCTGCCCTTGTGTAGCTGTGAAGGTAAGCTGCAGAACGGCATCTTACCTTCATACCAATTTCCACTTATCTGGAGAGACACCTGCAAGAGCATGAAAGAAGTTTGGTCTCCAAAACTTCAAAACCTTGGGGGGTTGGAATTAGATGATCTTTAAGGTCCCTTCCAATCCAAACCATTCTGTGATTCTATGATTCTAAGATCTGCTAAGCTTCTGGCCTCTGCCAGGAGCTGATATATGACTAATTAATACCAACTTTGATGATAGATTTCAATTTGGAAATTAGGTGGTGACCTGTCAGAGCACTGAAGTGTCAAAACTTGACAGAAATTTCTCAGTCCTTTCTCTCTTCCACTTGACTGTAAATATGGCCTTTGCAGGCTTCTCAGGGAAGGTGGGCTGATTTGCCACAGTCTGTAATTATTGCTGGAGGAAGAGCAGACAGCTTTGTGAAACCTCAAAAAGTTAAGGGAATAATTTAAATCACCAACAGACTCAGTTACACTGTGGCATATGAACCTGAAAACACAAAAACTTTCCATGATGCGCAGTCATTATCCTCCTCTGATGGCGGTGTTAAATTGTGCACAATGGCAAGAAAAGCAAAGATCCCAAACCTACCAACTGCTGTGATAAGAGAGAAAATCCTGAAGTGAACAGGACTGCAGTAGGATTGTGACATTTTAATGATAGTTTAGAAATACAAAAATGTCTGGAGACAGTCAGTCTTCTATTCATTCTCTTTCTGTGTGAATAGCAGTCCTGATGGAAGGATAAGGTGAAATTCATCAACTAGCCTTTCAGTTTTGTAGTCATAGATTTAAGAAACTATTTTAAAACAGAAAAAATTTTTATCTGAAAATAATGTGGCGAGTTTTAGTTTTGCTTCTGCCAAGATCTGTCTATAACCAGTGATAGAAATACATTGCACGTGGCCCTGGTTTCTTCTGTTTTTTGTTTTTTGTTTTTTTTTTGTTCGTTTGTTTGTTTGTTTTTGTTTTCCCCAAGTTCACATGATCTGAGCACTACCTAATGAGTCAGAATCCCCCAAATGATGTCTTCCTGAAATTCTAAGATTTTCCAGTCAATCTGACATAAAGCCTGTATAACACATCAATATATAGTTGTACCTCTCTGATTAAATAGGGAAGTATTGCTTTGCAATTGAGATTGGTGAATCTATGCAGGTAGGTTGAGATGGAGAAACCGGGAGAGAGCCTGAGTATCGGTGAGAAAAGTTCTGGGTGGAGAGAGAGAGATCACATCTAGACTAAGGAAATAAGTGCCGTTAAAAATGTGATGTTTCGGTCAGTGCAGCCTCTAGGTTGCCTTCAGGACTCATTAAAATAGAGTTTCCCCACTTCCACTAGGACTTTAAAAAGTTTAGCTTTTCGAAAAAGCTTTTTAAAAATACATCTTGTATACAGACAAAATATAGCATTGAGGAAGTAGTGGAAGGAAGAACTGCGGAGTGGAGAGTAATTCACACAATGCCTTAGGAAGGAAATTAAATATGTATGTGAGGTTTTGGGGGAGGATCTGTAGCATGAAGGCCTATCTGTGGAACATTTTATTTGCCTTGCACACAGTCATACCACAAGACTGCTTGATTTAGCTCACGAAACAAAAGGTTTCGTAATATGTGGTTGCTCGATATAGTTGCATAAGAACAGTAAAGCTGAGAAAATGGTAGCCAGTCTGCAATTATTAGAAGTAATCAGATGACTGGTACCAAACTGCAAATAGGTAACATCCATCTGGCCAGGCTGGAAGGAACTGACTGGATTTGGCCTGTGAGAAGAAGTAATCCGTTGGACCATGCTGGGCCAGGGCTGTGTTGAAGGGCCTACAAACAGCAGTGAAAAACCAGGGGCTAGAGGTCAGGTGTCCACTTCATTTTCAGCCTTCCTCATCAAAGAGCTTTCAGTCCAGGCTGTCTTAATCTCAGAAACCAAGAACCAAGGCAGTGGCTTCCAAGCTAAAATGGCGTCACATTCACAGCACGGTATTCTGAAGACTTAGCTAACAGGTGTGATAAATGCTTGCGCTTTAGCTGGTGATGGATGAACTGCCTAGCTGAAGTTTTGAGACGGTGATGTCTCAGCCTCACAGGTAGGTACTCCCATCATGGTGGCCCCAGTCCTGTGTTTACAGTCACAACAGATCCAACATGAAGAACTGTGAAGTTTGGGGGGAAATGTCACCCATGTGTACGGGGTCTGGCTGGGATGGAGTTAACTTTCCCTGCAGCAGCCCATGCAGTGCTGTGCTCTGCACTTGTAGCTAGAACAGCAGTGGCATCACACCAGTGTTGTGTCTGCTGCTGAGCAGTGCTGGCACAGCGTCAGGACTCTCTCTAAACCCCCTAGGGGTGGGCAAAAATGTGAGAAAAGAAACATCACCAGGGCAGCTGACCTAAACCAACCAAAGGGATATTCCATACCATATGATGTCACACTCAGCAATAAAAGGTGGAAAAAGGAAGAAGAGGGGAGGGGTGGGCTCTTGTTGTGAAAATGTCTGTCCTCCCGAACACCGGCTACGTGCACTGAGGCCCTGCTTCAAGGATGTGGCCAAACATTGCTCATTTGTGGGAAGTAGAGAGTAATTTCTTCCCTCTGCACTTCCACACAGCCTTTACTTGTTTTGTTTTGTTTTTTCCCTTTCCCCCTCCCTTTTCCCCTTTCCCTTTTCCCCTTTCCCTTTTTTCCCTTTAGTTAAATTGTTTAATTAATAATAATATTTCCTTAATAATTACTTTTTCCCTTTAATTAAATTATCCTTATCTCAACCCGTGAGTTGTTCTTTCCTTTACTTCTTCCCCTCCTCTTCTAAGGAGGGGGAGTGAGAGAGCAGTTGTGGTGGAGTTCAGCTGCCTAGCACGGTAAAACCACCACACCATGTTTGAACCAAACATGAGGGAATCTGCATATATTTGTTTGATTTTGAGGGGCAATCTGTAGAGTGTGAAAGCACTGTTGTCAGAGACCAGCATGGCCTTATTAGAGCAGAGGAGCTGCAGAGCTGTGAGAAGTACTTTTTATCCAGTGCCTGAGTGGACAACTCGGTGTACCAGGCATTGGCCAGTAGCTTCTTGAGTTCACAAGTCAGTAAAAAATTAATAGAAATTCACTGGTGTAATAAACACGACTGTCACCGACTACATGTCCCAGGAGAAATATCAGCACCCGGTAGCAGAAGCTTTTGAGGGCTGCCATCAGTTCTTCTCCACAGTATCGTGTTGTTCTTGACTGTCTCTCAACCATTCTCTCTATTCCATAAGCTCATACATTCTGTTTCTAAAAATAATTATGCTAATAATACATCGAGGCTCTAAAAAATTTGTCATACTGGATTTGAACAAAATGCCTATTTCCCCCAAAAAATGGTTAGAGAAGAGTGATCATGGTTTTAAACACTGACCTTTTGCTCCTCTTTGGCTGGGTGAAATATGTTACAGCTTCTTTATTGCATATGAAAGAGAAGAGGTACCTTCCTATGCCACAGAGAATGGAAATGAAATACATTTCTGCCTTCAGCAGTTGAACAACAAAATAAACAAAACAGTTCTGGGAGCCTGTTGGAAAACAATGCGGTCCAGGGCTCTTCAGTTTATCATGGGGGTTTGGCAGACTTCAGCCTAAGCTGAGTACTGCTCGGGTATATACGAAGTCAGGAGGGCTGGCAGAGTGGACTTGTTTATCTGCAAGGGTGCGCACATGTTTAACAAGGAGTGTGCTTTACAGGTTTGTACTTAGAGACGGAAATTATTTCTGCTGAACTCCTCACTCATGTTAAACCACATTCACCAGTTACGTTTGCATTGGCAAATTTACAGTAACAGTTAAATCAATCCCGCTTGGATGGGAAGTTCTGTTTGTTCATACTAAACAGGGGTGGTGTTAGCTCTTCCTTTTAGCCAGATGTTCATGTGAGTCACACCTGAGATAATCAATAATCCAGGCAGTGACAGCCAGAAATAACGGCAGTACAGGAACCCCAGATTCAGTTAAGGTAACATTAACTTTATCCCCTGCCTGGTTCCACATTTCCACCTGTTCTCTGATACCTCAAAGCAACACAGTCCGTTTCCTGCACCACACAGGACAGATGTCAGGTTCAGAGGCCACAAGGGAGCTGTAAGTGCTGGGCCATGCTCCTGTAGCAGAGGCCCAGAGGCTCTTTCCTCCCGTGGAAACTCAGTCTTAAATTTAGCCCCTGGCGTCGGCAAGCACGAACTGAGATCTTCAGCTTTTGTGCAAACAGCACACACTGTCAAATACGCCCTCATCTCCTCTTAGGTAGTAGAAATAGGCTGGGTGTAGTGCATGGTCCCTGGACTGCCAGCTGGACTGCCGTGCTGAACTCAGAGAAGAAATTTTCATAATCCTTGGTTATGTTTCTCTGCTAGATCCCTTTGGATTGCAAGACTAATTCTGAGAATAAACCATTATGTTCCTCTTAGTTACAAGCTTGCTTACCGCTCTTTAAAACTTGCACACACTCTATCATATCTCACTTGTAGAAATCAATGAAATCTGGAGGTGCAGTCTATAACATTTCAGTTGATGGTCAAATGCTTGAAAATAACACTATTAAATATTTTATTAGAAATCTGGATTGATGGGCAGAAAGTAAAATAATGCTTTTTATTAAAATTTAGGTTGGGGATTAATTTAATATTTTTCAGTCTTTGCAACTGAGTATTTGGAACTATGCTTGCTGAAGTATGATTAGTTCTGATATGTTTTTTATTTCTCTTTTCTTTGCCTTAAGCATGCTTCTTTTCTGCTGTTTCTAGTATGACTAATGGAATCAAATGCAAATAACATGGAAGTTAATATTTCATATGTCATAGCAGCAGAACCTTAAGTGTAGTTTAAGTTTAGAAATTTATTAAAGTTGTCCAGTAAATCTCAGATCTCGTCAAAAAAATCTGAAATATCAACACAATTTTGAAAGACTAATCTTTTATTAATACAAGTTACATTAAAAAGAAATAAACCTTGCAACAAGAGAAATATTATGTACGTTAAAAATGTCCAAAACCATAAAAAGGTTGCTCTAAAATTATTTTAAATTAAACATGAGAATCTAACAAAGATAACTGTGATCAACTTTCCTTCTGTGAAAATGGCAGTTAAATTTTTTGATGGACTCCTGCCATCTACTGCATGATGTAGGAAATGCAGCATAAAAATGTGAAAACCAGGAGAAATCTACCTGCTGACAGTTCAATATAAAAATAGTTCCTATTTTATAATAATTCCAATGCTTAAATACCCTGCATGAAATGTTTTCTCTATCTCTGTAATTTCAGAAAACAGTTGTGCGTGTCTCATCCATTCGGTGTGTCAAAGTCACTCTGGAGCCGTGATGTGAAACCAGGTGAAGGCTGAGGAAAGGTAGGAAACCGTGCACAGTCTTTAAAGCTTCACAAGTCCTGGGGAGAACAGTAATCTCAGTCTATACTTGGGGCTAAAAGCTTTGCAGACTGCCTGCACCTGATCTGTTTCCCACTGTGAGTTAGCAGTGTAGTCTGGACCAACCTGTCTTGAGGGCGGAACTTGGAGAACCTTTAAGGTAGCAAGGCTGGTTCAAGCTGCGTATCTTCATTTAGCACTGGAGACAGAGCATGCAGGGGAAAAGGAGTCCTCTTCTTTTGCTCAGAAAGCTGATAGAGTTTGATTCCAGAGATCTTGCTCTAAGCAAGCTTTCATGCTACATGTTTTCTTGTCTCCGAAATGTGTTGACTGTTCAGGGATGCGCCTTTAAAATCAGTTAACATTTGTTTGTTCGGGAAACCATTGCCCCTGCGAATTCTGTTTTCAGGAAACAAGGCAACATCCATATACTGTTTGGACCCACACTATCAAAAGAAATGGCATTCACCGTGGGTGTCCAGGATCCATTTTCATAATATTTTGCAATCTAGCTGGTGATGATCCAGCCTAATTCCCTACTCTTCAGCACATTTTCAAATTCCTGTGAGCAGCCTTTCCGGAACTGTCCTTACATGACATAGCAGTGACAACCATTCACCCTCAACCAGCTTTAACTGATAGCTGTTATGAAAGACAGAAGATAGTGTCCAAGGCTGATAGACTGATAACCACCCAGATAAGCAAGCAGAAGGATGCAACAGGACCTCTGCTGCCTGTATGCAAAGTGCTGATGAAAGGACATCTGCTTCCAAAGAAAGATGCTATATGAATTAGGTGTCTCCTGTGCTGATAAAGCTACTTGCGGTCTGCCATGGCCAGTGCACTAATAGGCTTAATAATATCACCTAATAGCATTAGCTGTTTGGCCTTAGTTGCCTCCTCTGAAAACATGCTCTAAGTCTTTGGATGAAACCTCAAAATATTTAGCCTGACTACATTTCCTAGCCCACTGATTCATTTAGAAAGGATTACGGTCTGGACACAACTACAGATGTGGTTCTTCTAGTTTCTTAAAGCAGGTTTAGAGTCTGTTGTAGGCTCCTGGCTTCAGCAAAATGAGGCTCCTACAAGCACAGGATAAAAAAGCATTTAATGGGTCATGAAGTCTTTGCTGTTACCCATAGCCTTGTCAGAAAATCCTGTGAATAAACTCCTGTAGTTCTCTCAAGACTGAGAAAAAGAGAGAGATCAGAATTTCTTACCTTCTGATTTCCTTAATATTTTAAATTTCCTTTGCCATGGTGGCATTTTAGACTAAATTTTAAATAATTGATTAATAGCTCACTTTTTCTATCTAAATGAGTTTCTAAATGAGAAATCCAGTACTGAATCATTTCTAATACCCTAATTTGTAAGGCCATCTCCAAGTTAAAATTCGTTAAATGAAAATTCAGTAATTACAAGCTCCTTTATGTATACTGTCCATAAAATGTCAGCGTTTCAAGTTTTTAATCAGACTATAAGCCTTTTAAATTCTGTAACTGCATAAAATTAATAGCAATTCAAGAGCCATTGGTGGAGCTTGGCTTGAGACCTACTGACTAGACCTTATATCATTGGGAACTGGTCACTACTATGCAAATCAATTTAAAATACACCAACATGATAAAAATTGAATATTACTCAGAAGTTAGCTACTGCTTGGATTCAATATATGAAATTCAAACAAGAACAACTTCAGAATAGTATATATGTATTAGTGTTGCAGTAGAGTGTGTGTCTGAGCACATCTGCCTGCACAAAATTCTTGCTGACCTCTAGTGACGGGAGCATTTCAGATCAGGTCAAGTCTCATAAATTTGCAACTCCTTTACCTGAGGAACTTGAGGACTGAAAAAAAAAAAAGTCAGAGCAAGTTCACAGTAACTTTCCTGCAATTCAAGAGGTAATCTGTTTGCTTTGAGATTCCTAGAAGATTTGGATGTCATTAAGGGCCATCCATTAAGTATAAAACATGTTTTGCATTTTTTACTCTTTCTTCTGAACTAAAGGACCCTAAAATACGAGAGAAGCCCCAGGAAAAGCTCTTGGCTTGCCACCATTTTTGCAAAGTTGTTCTACTAGCAGCAAAAGTAAAAGAATTGTGTCCCCAGATTTTCTTCCATTCTTTCACTCCTTCAGTACCCCCAGATTGCTTCTCAGTTTTCTACTTACTTCACTGTTCAAAAGGCAGCACAGCCCGCTGGGTTAGTAGTTTGCACTTAGACTTGAGCTGCCTCTGCTCAGTAGCTCCAGGCTGACTTCCTAGCCAGCCAACACCTCTGAGATGGACGAGGGTCTGTCCCTCTCCTCACAACAACATGGTCTTTGTTGCATTGGAAAATCAGACCAAATTGTCCAGAGCAGACACTAATTTAGAGGCTTCTACCTGAATTACACCATGCTGGAATTTTCCAACAGACTGTTGGGCCAAATAGAGAATCCTAACTGGTCCTCTATTCCCTCCCCCTCTGGAAACTTCCAGGGAAAGTTGCCATGCTGCTTCAGATCAGGGTTGTGTTGGGGAGAAGTCCAGTGAGACAAATGCTCATCTCTGGCTTTCGTAGAATGTGACTTCAGAAATGTTATTACATGGACTAGTATTTGCATAAAACAGGATTTCACTCAAAATCAGCCCAATTCTAAAAGACAAAGGAAAGGCAGAGATCCATCGGTTAAATAATTCTGTTGAAAAATTTCCTTTTCTTCTGTCATCTGTCCGCATAGTTTGACAAGGAATGTTAATTGAGGAAGACATTTTAACATGTGGGAGGGATTGTGACAATTTTATGTGGCTGCACAGAGTAGGAAGAAGGCAAAGACTATGAAAGTGTGTGAGAATCTTAGCCTTTCACTTATAATACATTGAAATATTAGCATCTGACATATTTCTCTGATTTTAATACATTGAAATATTAACATCTGTTGTTTCCCCAGTTTTCTAACATGTTTTATTATGAAAAGATGGACATAACTGGAAGTTTAATAACAGTATCCCTCCCAGGTAGTCTGGACAGGTCTTGCAACACATGATGTAGGCCTGGGAGGGATTTGGGGATGTTTAGTCTTGCCCAAGAGTTCTTCACCCACAGCTCTTCATCCTTCAGCATTGATGGATGATTACTATGAAAATTGGAAAGATGAATTCAAATGTTAGATGACCTCTCAATCACCTTTTAGGAACCTGGATCCAGTGCTCATTTAGGAACTTGGATCCAATACACATCTACTTAACACAGGCTTCTGTGTTAAGTAGATGTTACTTATACTTTATTCCAAGGAAACAGCTTATGTGTAGGCACTGGAACAAAAATCCATTGTATATCAGCTGCTCAAGGGTAACTGAACTTTCTCTTAGAGTAGCTGTGAGGCAGTTTGAGATAGTTTACCCTAAACTGACTTGTGTAAATATGTATAGAGAGAGGTTTTTAAACATAAAAGGTATGAAATATTTTTTCCTAAACCAATACTGAAAATGAATTTAATGATTCAGAGCTGACCTACTTGTGGGTGTATACCATAATTTTCCTCTGAAAGAGCTCACATTTGCATATACCTCTTGGTCAGAACTTTTGAGATCTTTTCTTTTTAAACCTTTCCAGTATTTTATGAATTTTTGTAACCTATCCCAGAGCTCAGTCACTCTCTGATCAGACTCCTACCCCCCATAGCTTCTCTCAGTCCTATAAAGCTGCAACTGTACACCTCTGTGGTGATAACAAATTCCCTCACTAAAAACAGCACTCATAGAGAGTCTTTCAAGAGACACTATACATATATTTTGTACAGTTGTTCTCTCTTCCTGTTTTAGTGCACAGGATTTGATTCCTGCCAGGTCTTCCCTCATGATACCTCATGATACATATTTGTGTGTTTGTTTTATTGAGGACAAAATACATCTTCACTTTCAGAGAACTTGCTGAGTTCCTCTTCACCAACCAGAAGGAAGGGGAAAAGGAGGGAGAAGCAGGGACAAAAGGAAAGGAAAAGTGGTATTACAGACCCATTTTGTAGATGAAACATGGCAGTCTATGACTTAACCACATGCTCTTTGACAGCATGACATAGCAGCAAAATCAAGTTTGTGTTATCTAGAATAAGTTTATGTAGAGGACTGAGTCATATTTTAAGAGGTTAAGAGCTTTGACTTCAAAAGTCCTTTGTACCAGAAGCACTGCCTTCTGCTCTATTTTTAACCTTTTTTTTTTCCTTTCAAAGCAAAAGAAATTACAAAAGAAATTACATAGCCATTATACATCCCTTTTGCATTTCAGTGTGTGCCAGGGGCAAGCATGAAAGTTTCTTTCAGCATCTGATGACTCATAAGGTTGTTTCTTTGACCAGTCAGCCTTTGGCTTGACATGCTCAAGAATCAAACCAAACAGTAATTGCCTGGTTTTACAGATTTTTTTTTTTTTTTTTTTCCCCTAACAGGATGGTATTTCAGTTGGCATAGAAGTTGTCCCATAAATGGTTTTGATTTTCCATATGAGTACATTATTGGTGCTTCTAGGTGTCCACAACCACCCCACTTCTCCTCTTAAAAGAAAAATGAGAGGCATTTTGTTTTTACATTCTGCAGAGCTATGTCAGATGGACAAAGTGACCATGTGTCTGTTTCCAAAATCTAAAATATGGTCTGGCTCTAACCATCATGGTTTCATGACTAACGTTGGCCAGAGGATGTGTTACTTGGATCATGAGCTTGCACATCTGCCAGAAGGATGCCAATCTGTTTGGTCGGAAGAAAAAGGCCAACAGCATTGCCCTGCAAGGGTGACACTGCATGCGTTTCATTGTGTATTTCCAACCAGGCACCTACAGCAACAGTGAGCTTAACTCACTAAGCTTTAAAAAGTCTTTTAGACGGATCGTCTTCTGTAGTGGCAATACACGCTACATATATTAGTTTCCTGAAATTTCCACAAGGCAAGAGGAGAAAAGTTACACAGTTATGTGTTCTACCTTCAGCAGAATCTGAAACTATGGTCCTCAGAGCACACATGAAATGCAGTTCTGCAATGTCCGGGAAATAAACTGTCTCCAGATAAATCCATTGGTTGAGTCCCCTTCTTTCTTTTTAGTTCCTACACTTCTTAGATTAGGGATTGCTATCAGGGCTGGAAGATGTTAACTTTGGAAAACAGTGAAGGACAAAGAGGTGGGGTGTCTTTCCATGTTCCCTCTCGTGCTGTTTTTTATATTATTGTTTCATAATACACGGTGCTGTACCATTGATGAACTGAACTTTTCAATTAGCTGGAATGAGAAAAACAACCAAAGAAACAGCTGTAAGTAATACCTCCTTTTCCGACAGCGGATTACATTTCACTGAACTGGAAATCAAGTCAGAAACCTAGCAGATTGTGCAAATCCCCCTAGAAGTCCATTTGCACCTTTGGCAAAAGATGCCTTTGAAAACTCTTCCCTAAAGGACTTACCTCTTAGAAAGGAGAATAAAAAGGGGGGAGATGGCAAAGAAGAAATAGAAGGATGCAATGTGGGTTCTCAGAGTTATTCTTTATTAAACTTCATGTTGAAACCCACTGAAAATTGGCAAAGCTTCCAGGAAAATTTAGCAAAGAAACAGCTTGCAGTAATCTAGCAACAAGGGTTACTATGGCAATAGCAGTACACTGTGAGATTTAGTACATATAATTTTCCATGATTCATGGTATATTTTTAGCTATTTTTCTTTTTGTTCTGTCATGCAAATTGCCTTTCTGAATAAAAGGAAGGACAGAATCGGCTAGGTCTTGCCCTCAGAAAAGATAGAGAGGTGTAAGTTGGTGCTTAAGGGAAGTCTTTGTGCTCCAGCCTCATATGATCAACCATCCTAAAGAAATCTTGGGGTCTTTACTCCTACCCCATTCATCTTGTCTTGAGGCTTTAACACCACTGATTGTTCCCCGCTTCTTGAATTCCTTCCATCCTTTATTCCCCTTAATTTCCTTCTCCAATTCTTCTCCCCCTAGTTCACAGTCTGAACCCTACAAATAATTTTTCTCTCTTCCTTCTTTTCCAGCTATTATCCAAGATAATTCTTTTCAATACCACCATCTCTTTTCTTTGTGGCATGGTTTCTACACAGGCATTCTAAAACCTGGCTCCTAGCTCCTCGCCCCCCTCCTTCTGTGCAGTCCTCTCTTTGGCCTCTTTGTGGCTTGCTCATAGCCTGATCTGATCAGGAGTTTAATGTTCTTTTATTCTCAACCACACTGATTCAGTCACTCTCCTAGCATTTAGATAAGCACCATGATTTTTGTATGGCTGTGATGTGCGAGCTGTTACCCTTTGTTTACCCTCATAATATCTCTAAGATCTGGCCCCCTGTTCTTTGACCAAATGTCAAAAACTGTCATTTGAGGCCTTTTCTTCTACCACATCTAGAGTCTCAGCTCCTGGGCTGCACGTGCTCAGTCATTCAAAATATTGATGAATTCATGATCTTCCCCATGCACTTCTTCAATTACTAGTCTCCTCCTCCTCTGCTGTGACAGGTTCCTTAGCTGCATCAGCTTAGAACAAAGTGTCCTTCTCTATATTGGTACTTCTGATCATCCCCTTCACTTTACCACTGTCTCCAACTTTTGTTATTGTATTCCACAACTTGTACAGGTGTCTCAGTGCTGTGTTACATTGACCCAGAATATCTCCTTTAACTCCCCTTTTGCAGTTCACCTCCACCACATTGTATGAAACAGTAGCATCTTAGTACTGGTTAGGCAACCAGAAAACTGCACAGAATCATGGGCAATCACCAGAACATGCTCATGCTATTATTCCTTGACCTTCCTTACTCTTCACCTCTAACCATTTGTTTGTTGAATTCATTTAATTATTGTCGCTAATTGGATTCTCAGTGTTTTAAGAGTGGGACTGTCTGCCTGCTATCCCCTTTAGGTATACAGCTCAAAAGAAATTAAGCTCTTTGAAGCCTCTATAAACATTGGAAGGAAGGCATAAATTGAAGAAGTGACAAAAATGCTGAAAAAGAGCAGTTTTTTAAGTTAGTAAAGGCTGGGGAGGCTTACAAGGATCTTTGGAAAACCTAGTAAAGGATCAGAATGTAGATATCCACTATTCACAACTCCTCCTGATTTTAGTATTAGCTTCTAGTATCGGCATACATAAGTACAAATAAACACATACAAAATAAGAAAATATTCTTAACAATGAAAAGTTAAAAACATACAGAAAAGTAATTTTGCCAAAGCAAAATATAATTATATAGCTAAACTTCCTGCTATATTTACAGGAAAAAAGCTGCCTGCTTGTTTATGTATATTAATGAGTTTATGTACATTCGTGTTTATGTATATTCATTCAAAGGCTCACAGTGCCTCGTCTCAAGACACAGCTGATCAGTAGCTGGGGCTGTGGTGCAGTGTTGCATAATGCAAGTATATGACTTTGCAAGATGTCATTTTCCTTTCCAGCATTTCTAGGTTTGTTTTTTTTCTATGTTCAGAAAGTAAAGTATTTCAGATAAATACACTCTTTGCATGTTTTTTACACCATATAGGACATATTAGATACAGTCATGGTATAAATATAGCAATACAAATTGTCTTCTGTCACAGAGGATACTGGACTAAAGATGTCCTCGTCTGTTCTGTGTTAACGCTCTTGTGTTTCTCAAATTAAGTTTTTCTTCTCAGTGAACCACTGTGATGCATGGCAATATGGGCATGAGGTAAAGTCAAAGGAAAAGCTTCCCAGCTCTGAGAAACCATGTGTGTGTGAGAAAGAAGGAAAGAAGGAATGCCCCATCCCTCAGAATAGGTGATGGGTGCAAAACGCAAAGAATGGGAGTTCCTCTCTCAAGAATCAGTAGTACTGGGGCTCCATCATCTTCTCTGTAGTCCCAGCAGTCTCCCCTGTTTCAGCAGGCTTAGCTGGGTGAAGGCTTTGCTGTGCTCCAGGCAGCACTGCGGGATGGGAGCTTTCCTCCAGTCCCCAGCACAACTGCCCTTCTGTGAGGCCCAGTGTCTGACATCCATTACAGCTGAGAGACTCAAGACTTTAGTTCACAACGGGCTTTGTGTTATCTGATACTACCAGATTTCTCTTTTCCCCTTTGGTGACTGTGAGTGCTGCTTTCTGGCTGCAGACTATTTCTTTGGGTTTCTTTGTAAATGTGCTCAAAGACCTTTGGTTATTAATGCAGGGTTCTACAAACAATTATTAATGATATTGTTATTGTTCTACAGCTAACATAATTAATGTTATATTTGTAAGTAAATGCCATTATTGTAATTTCAGAAACGTCTCCTGTTCCTGCAGCTATCACACAACACTTTCTGCTACCAGGAACTAGGACTTTTTAGGTAGAAAACCCATATTTACTCCCCATGTTTTACCAGAGAAGCATCAACACCTCTGACAAGAAAGCAAATACGGCATGTTATAAAAAAGGTGTTTGAACTGTTCAGCCTGTTCTGGATGGCTTGCCAAATACAATATTGCTGTATATTGTATTTACTACTGCTGTTTCTAAGCTGTATTCCCTGCACTATCCAGTAGATGATGCTAATGTATTACAAACTAGTCTCTGTTCAGTTTTTACCCGAGGAAAGATGATGATGGCTTCAAAAGTGTATTTCTGTCACATTCCAGACATTTTACAAAATTCTGTGATGCTCTCTTTAATTCTTGTCTTTTCTAGTATGTGCAATCTGGAGTTTCAGAATATGTTATTCTTCTGAAGCAGTTTTGTTACTAAGGTCACCTCTTTCATGTACCTACCTATCAATCCTTCATAACTGTCTGGTATTCAAGTCAGTCTGACATGTTTGACCAGTTTCAGAAGTCCATTGCCATCTATTTACCATCTATTGTCATCTTTTACCATCGCTTTGCTATCTATTTACTCATATTTTATGATGTACAACATTAGGCTTTGTGCTGTGTCGACATTTTTTCCTGATTCCAGTCTGCAGTAAATACGTGAAACCAAATCCTTGCACTACAACAACAAAAGCAAGAAACGGAAATAACATGTTCCATTCATATACATAAAGAAAAGGGCAAAACTGAGTTTCCATGAATCTTCCAAGATTCTCAGCTTTTCTAATCTTATTCTCTAGCATAAGCATACCTTAATTATAGACTATGGGAGGAAGCTATATAATCACCTCTCCTTTGCAATGGATTCTGATTTTCTTACACAGAGAGACTTGCTGCTAATTTCACAAGAAGTCTCTTTAAGGATCTTGGAATTACTGGCAGAATGATCATGCTCCTAATCATATATATCAGAATCCAAGTTTTTTTCAAACAGAGAAACATTGTCTGTATGGCATTTATAGGAATTATTTACATTTTGCTGCTGAAAGGAAAATAGAGTTTAAAGAACTGGTTTGCCAAGACGGATGCAGAAAAAACTTGATCTCTCTCTGCTTGCCTGAGTCTCAACCTCATTCTCTGAAGTGGTGGGATCCTAGCCAGCCCCCTCCAGAAGCTAGGCAGCTAGTTAATATTTCTCCTGTGCTAGCAGACTAGCACTTGTGGTCCTTCCAGCCATTGGATCCTGATGTAGCTGTTACCTGCTTTCTGAATTGACACACCACTAGAAGGAGACAAGCCAAGAGGAACAAATCCTGTCTTCCGAAGAGGAAAGAAAGAATACAAAAGAGGGAACTGAGCTACCTTTCTTTGCCCTTTGTTTCTTTCTCTGTCTTTTTTTAAGCTTTTCTCCCCTGGGAAAAGTATGGGCACCTGAGGAGATGGAGAAAGAACTTTCTTGCTTCCTGCAGCAAGCAGGTCTGATGTCTGTCCTTTCCAGATTGTGAGGCTAATTAGACCATTTGGCTTTTCTTATACTTTTGCCCCCAGGAGAGATGAGTTATATGAGAAAGTTGGAGATTCTCATGTCATTCTGCAGCAAGCTCAAGGACAGGCAAAAAACATTACTGATAATTGTATTGCAAGAGTTGGCAGCATAGAGGAGATCTAAGAATAGGCCACCCAGACGGCAGCTGGGGCATGGAGTAGACTTAGGAAATGCATGATTCAAGGCGTAGGCGTTAGGGCTTGCGTGTCTTAATCTAACACCTGGGCAAAAAGTTCCAGAACACATGAGTATATCAGCATAAAAAGCTTCAGCAGAAGCATATTTAGTCATGCAAGGCATACAGGCTGAATTGCAGGGTTAGTTGTTGTGTAGTAATTAAAGCAAAGAAAAATAACTAATCAACGGGTGAGCAAATTGTTTTAACAGAGAACATAAAAGGAGTCATCTGATCATTTTCTATTTCCCTGGCATCAATCACCGACAAATACATCTTTGTCACCATGTTCAAGGAGAAGAAGAGAAGAGAGTGAGAGACAGAAAGAGAAGGCACAATGCTTCAACCAACAACAAGTCCTCTCTCCTGGACTGGAACTGCTTGCCTGGCCAGAAGTATGCCTTAGATGTGGTTTTGTATTGTGCGAGTCCCTTTGGAGGTAAACTTCATGCAAGTGTGTCAGAAGACACTATATTAAAATGTTGGAGAGAAATTGTTCACAAAATAATAATTTTTATTGATAGGTACTGAACACATCTCTAATAATCCAAGTACGGTCCTGTCACATTAAATAGCCAAATCGGCAGTCTAATAAAAAATACGTGCTTTTTTCCCACAATGTGCTGTTGTATCAAGAGCTGGAGGCATAACAGAAGTATCTGTACCTTGGCACATCAGATGTGTCTAGGAAGGAAGGAATGAAGGAAGGAAGGAAGGAAGGAAGGAAGGAAGGAAGGAAGGAAGGAAAAGGAAGGAAAAGGAAGGAAAAGGAAGGAAAAGGAAGGAAGGAAGGAAAAAAAAGAAAAAAAAGGAAGGAAGGAAGGAAGGAGAAAAGAGAGAAAAGAAAAGAAAAGAAAAGAAAAGAAAAGAAAAGAAAAGAAAAGAAAAGAAAAGAAAAGAAAAGAAAAGAAAAGAAAAGAAAAGAAAAGAAAAGAAAAGAAAAGAAAAGAAAAGAAAAGAAAAGAAAAGAAAAGAAAAGAAAAGAAAAGAAAAGAAAAGAAAAGAAAAGAAAAGAAAAGAAAAGAAAAGAAAAGAAAAGAAAAGAAAAGAAAAGAAAAGAAAAGAAAAGAAAAGAAAAGAAAAGAAAAGAAAAGAAAAGAAAAGAAAAGAAAAGAAAAGAAAAGAAAAGAAAAGAAAAGAAAAGAAAAGAAAAGAAAAGAAAGAAAAGGAAGGAAGGGACAACCTTTTATAGAAGTCTAAAAGAAAGGGAAATGATTGAGAAAACACAGGCCATAGAGAGGGGTTGCCTTTGGCCCTGGCAGGCAAAAGAGCCATTGAACTGAGAGAAATACTGAAGAGCTGGATCTGTTTTGTTTTATCTTGAACTTTATGCACCCTGGAGAAGGGCAGACTTTTTATGTAATTGACAGGAATTTTAACACCCGAGTACAGCTGGTTGATGAGAAGAAAGCTGCTGGTTGCTGTAGTTTGACTTGATAGAATTTGTCAGGAATGGCTTTGCTTGCTGTGATGAGTAAGCATGGGAGACATTTCATTGCTACTGTGGGGGCTGTTTTTAATTCACTGTAGACATTTCGGTTGGGAAGCTGAGCTTTACGGGCCATTGTATTTAAGTAATTTGGAACAAGAGTTTGGAGTATTAGAGGGAAAGCTGGGTTTACAATATGTTAATAAGCAGGAAGAAACGTTGAAGTCAGCCTGTATAAAGCTTTGTTTGGAGCAATACTCATAGCCTTCCTGTAAGCTTCATTGTATATATGGAGAAGGATATTTTTTTAGTTTAGTAGAACAAGTTTATCTTAAAATGGTTTAGGTTTAGGTTATACAAGCATGGATTTGTGGGCTGAATGTTTGGGCCTGAAGAAACCTTTATACCTAATAAAGATACAACCAAAGATTGATGGTGAGAAATTAAATGAATTTCCAGAAGATTAATAAGAGCGCAGACATCCAAGAGATGTCATCTAGAATGGCCATAATGGGAAAGATGTTTCTCTCAAGGTATCACTTATTTCCTTAAGAGAAACTGAATTTTTACTGAGAAAAAGTTACACAATGAACATCCAGTTCATGAAATATTAAGCATTTAGCATGCTGAAGGAATATTGAGCTCTTTGTTGTTGCAAGCAGTGTACAGGGAAAGCACACTGTAATTTATATCACTTCTTTGTATGCAATCTTTGCATGTGTAAATTGCTTAGAAAATTGTATAGCTAACAATCTGAGACTGCATGATTCACATGTGAGATTTCACGGGGGTTGGAGCATACTGGGTTAGGAATGAAACGTGAATATGAAGGTTTGGGATCTTGAGAAGAACTGTGAATGTTCCTAACAGCTTAATGCAGGGAAAATACAATTTCTAACAGAGTTAGAAACTGCCAAATAGAAAAAATCTGATCAAGCCTCCTTTTCCTATGGAAAATAAAATTTAAAACATTGTACTCCTTCTGTGGGCAGGAGGACTGGGCGGGGCAGAATTGCAGAGAAAGTAGGTCAGATGGCAGTTTCTGTCCAGTTATGTAGGTTATTTGGAAGAAAATGGAATAGTTTGTACTTCAATATTTTTGCTTCAATGAGCAACAAGAAAAGAAAGTTGTTCACAAATTATAATGAATGGAATGTGTGTTAAGTTCATCCTATACTTTCAATTAGAGGTCTGAATATCAGGAAAGTATTTCGATTCAAATTTTGAAGCTCTTTGTTTGAAGACAAAGGAACTGGCACTGATGGAAGACAAAAGTACCTTCTTTTGCCTCTTGAGTTAAGTACATATAATTTAACACAGATAGCAATTGCATAGGAAAGCTGACAGTGTTAGTTAATGGGAAAACAGCAAAGAAAAAAATTGGGAAAAAAAAAAACAGTTAATAAAAAAATTAACAAGGCTTTGAAAATTTTTGAAGGAGAACTGTTTTTTTCAGTGATAAAACTGACTTGTAGTCATCTTCCGTAGCACCAAAGTCTCAAGAATGAGAGAGGTGGTTTCCAAACGCAAGAGATGTCTTTGAGCAATATGCTGTTTGTTTTTTTTCATAGCAACTATGCAGTCGGTGAAAACACTGAGTTATAGCAGATGCAATAAGAGACAGCTTTCCCACCATATGCGAGAAGACTTTGGCAACATGAAACTTCTCTGATCTCTTTCTTTTTTCAAGATTTGCAGGACAGCCTTGAGTAGAGCCAAGCTGTGTACACAGTTTCATGATATAATTATTAGAAAAAGCAATGCAATACACATTTACAGCACCAGTTGTTTTCAATTGACAGTAATTCCTAGCAGTTATATGGCATTTGTATATTAGCTTAATGTAGTTATAGCTACATACACATATATATATCATATATATATATATACATACTTAATACAGTCATACTTCATTAAGATGATTTTGGAAAAAGATAATACATGTAAGACATGGTCAGCTTTTCTTCAAAGTATTTTGTCAAATTGTATATATATATACATTTTTACTGAAGCTATTTTTCAGTTTCAGTGAAATAATGTATTACAAAGTCTATCTACTTACTGTAGAAAAGTTTTATGTATTTTGAAGGAACAATGAGTGTATGTAAATTTTCAAATAAAAGAGAAAAATATTCAAAGTTAGCATCACAGTAACTGCAGGGCATTCTTGCTGAGGTGATGCCTACCCCCAGGCTTTGTCTGTGTTCTACGAGGCACCACAGGAGACTTAGGAAATGAAGACCAGTTACAGAAACAGGTTAATGGGAAAGGATAAGGCCAAAGGGAGCTGAATTAAAATTCTTACTGTACTTTGTCTCACATTTCCAAATTTCAGAGTTTTGGTTTTCAGTTTTTCATTAGTCAAATTTTTTCTGCTGAGTCTAATCCTTAGTAATACACATGGCACCAAGAAACAGGTATAAGCTACATTACAGATAATATTTTGTAATATCTCAGGCTTTCAGCAAGGTTTTTCTGATTTATCTGGACTCCTGTTGCAATTGCTAGAGTGAATAAAAAGCTAGTCAGAATATACAGAAATATAATCAGAGAAAATTGTCTTCCGTTTATTTGTATCACAATCCTTGGATTTTCACCAAAATGTCTCTGTATTTCTCTGGGTAAATATTGTGCCCATCACTGGTGAAAGCAATTATACCCAGCTTTTATTCCTGGTTCTATAACCTCTACAAAATGATGCAGTTGAGGATGATGCTGTCCTCTGATGGCTGATTCTTTTCAGGAGCATAAATGTAGTGAGTGACTTAGACTTTGTTATGGAGATATGGGGTTCAGTCAAAGTTAGCTTTAACAGAGGAGAAGGGAAGTAAGAGTCTGCTATTTCACAGCACTGGTTGAAATCAAAAATAGTGAAGAAATCATCACTCAAGAAATGAGACTTTATGGCTGTGTTCTGTTGAGTGGGCACAGAAGTGTAGAGGGGTGATTTATTACAGACACTTTTGTTGTGTCATTATGCACCCAAAATAATGTGACTTATCACACATGCAGACTGGTAGTTTATTTCCACAAATACACTTAAGTGCTAAAATGAGAACTCTGGAAGTGAAAAAGGCTATCTTGAAGAGATGGAGTGTATATGCATGCTGATCGCTGGCCTGGGATCAATTTTAGAGAAGGAGGAGTTTTGCAGCCATGTAAGACAGTTGAAACAGCTACCTAAGCACATCCAGGAGGTTTATATAAGTCTAAAATGGTATTTGCAGGAGGCTGCATATGTATTTGAGGCTGCCAACTGACAAACAATGTTTCTAATGACAATGCTGCCCCAGGCTGTCCTTGCTGTGCCTGATTTCTGACAAATGCCAGGACAACAGTTTGTGGAATTGCACAATGGGCAGGACCAGGGAATTTATCCAGGTGATGAAAAAATTTAAACAATATGGAGAATCAAGTCTTAAATCCACATAGATATTACGAATATGGGGAGATTTCTGGTAATATGCAGACTGTCAAATGAAAGTTTTGAAGAACTAGGTTACTGAAAAGGATGATCTATCCTAGAAAGACTTCTCTTAGCATCTTTGTCTCACTTTCTCTTCTGGTTGTTCCTTTGGAGTGCATATGAAGAGCTTAATATTCAGATTTTCAGGTAGACATCTTGGATTTTAAAAGTAATTTTAGATATTGTGGGAAAATGCCCACATAATTCAGAATTTAATTCAAGAAGCTTGTAGGAAAAGCATAAGAATATGTATATAGGTGTGCACTGAGGACAGGATCACTTCAATATGGTTTTATAGTGTGCATCAAATATAGTATCATATTATTTTCATTTGGATGGAAAAGACAATTTTGTAAATAGATCTATGAGTTCTTAATAATGTCAGGCAAATGTTATTAACACTAAAAAATCTCTGAACTCAGCTATCACTAGATACTTTTTTATGTAAGATATTTGTGCATTAAGGAAGTAATTGCCTGCTTAGTTCCCTCCAGGAGAATTTTTGACATTCTTTTCTCCTTTTATCACAGTGAAATGCTTGATAGATCTGTAAATTTCTTGAAATTATAACCACAGCTTCCTTTTTACCTAGGTTATGTGAGCCCTCAACATTCCAGCCATGAGAATCATCTTGATACTTCAGGCTTGCCAGTTATATCACACTTCTTTTTATAGTAGAGAATTGTCATTTTTTATCCTTGCTCCTCAGACTCCAGCATTAGGAGATGAACAAGCAAAATGTATCTTTAAATTCCTTGACACCTTATGTGTGCCATACGCTGAGTTCAAACAATATTTTTTCTACCTTCTTCTTCTGTTGTCAATGTTATGTCTTTTTGGCTGCTTCTCCAGTGAAAAGGATCACCATTCATGTCTATCAAGTGCAGCAAAATTGCAGCATGCTGCCCTGTTATCACTGTGCTGTTGGCTTCATCTGCCCTTTACATCATGGAGTCACTGGCATCCATTGCTCACCTTCTTACAAGAATTCCCATCAGATATCTTCTGTAATTTTCTGTTCCGTTTTGCCAGACAAGTTCCTCAGTAGGTGACTTGCTGAGTGTCTAAAACCCATTTGATAAGTTGAGTGCTTTCCAGTTGTCTATTCACTTTGTGTTGTAAGCTGCTACAAGGGTTTCTGGTTTTCTGTGTTTTCCTACTGCTGACCCTTTTCCCTGTGACCCCTGCCAATTCATTCAAGGGGTTTTAGTTTGCTCCTACTGTACCTAGGATTACAGTTCAATCCCAAGAACATATCTTATGCTGCATTTCTGCTGGCTTGTACCACATGCACCTCAATGTGCCACATTGCCTTGGTGAGAAGGAAAGACCAGTAGAGGCAGAGGCACAGCTGGCAGAAGCAGAGCAGAGCTCATCTGGATTGACAGGACAATGCTAAGTATATGCCTAACTTATAATACTGTAGTATCTTAGTACTCAATCATTTTTGACCTCAGTGGCAACATATATATTTAGAATAGCATTACCATCATACTGTTGATAAATTACACATCACTGCTATCATTGCTAGATGATTAAAGGAATGCATTTGTCTGGGCTGTGTTCAAGATGCGCATTCTCATCTCCTGGAAGTCAGTGGTCCATTCATTCTTCCAGGAGCAGTAAATTGGGTGTTGAGTAATCTGCCCTTTGAAATGTGTAAAGAAGCTGTTAAGAGAGCACAAAATATGTTTAGCCAGCAGTACCAGCTGGATGTGAGCCCACCCAGGATACTTTGTTCAGCTGACAGCTGCTACCAGAACTACATGAGAGTTAGTCTCTAACACTCTCACGTCTCATTCTGTTTGTCAGCTTCCCCTTCACTTTGCTCTAAAGGGAGGTAGAAGAAGGATATAGCATAGGGGCAGAAGCAGCTGCTGGTGTGTAGAGGGCTAGCGAGGATTTGCACTGAGGCATGGATTTAATGTTGTGCACGCCAGTTTAGATATGCTATTGGGGAAAAGAGTTACGCCATAAATTGCATCCTCGTAATAATGAGGAAATGATGTGCTGGTCACTCCACCTGCCAGCCCTCTGCCTCTGAGGAAAACTGTACCTTTTGTTTGTTTGCTTCCTTTCATTCTCTCCCTGTGAATTGTGGGGCTCATCCTCGTGCCTGGTACATGGGCGCAGGTGAGCTCCAACACCTAGTGAAGAAGGGGGAGGAGTGGAAAGGGGCCGTGTGGGAACCGACTCAAATGTCTTGGTGTGCAAGTCCAGTGCTTACTGCATACAACAGGGAAAGTCCTGGTGCCTGCCAGAAGAAGGGTAAGTAGAGATGGAGGCTGGAAAGCAGAACCTGCCAAAATGGAGCAGCAAAGGCTGTAGCATCCTCTAGGAGAAGCATGACTAGATGCCTCAGGCACGCTCCAAGATGAGGACACTGGCATCTGTACCTCTCCAAAAGCGGGGCTGTATAGCAGAGGGGAAGACCCTTGGTGTTGGAGAGCCAGAACCTTTTTTAACCGTTCCAATCTTTACTTTTTTTTTTTTTTTTTTCTAGAAATCAGCATTAGATGATTTGAGTGGACTAACAATAAACATGATTTACAAAACCCCAAATTTGCTCCTCAGGATAGAATAGTAATGTGAGTAGCCCGCTACTTTGCCGTCGGCAAAAATCAATGCAGACCTTCAAAGGAAAAAGCAGTCACCCTGTTGTTGTTAGGTGATGATCTAAGGCGAGGCAAGCTTTCTAGGGAGAGAGAAGAGCTTTTGCTGGACCAAATAATACAGCTGCTCTACAGAGGAGCTTTTGGGCTCACAAATCTTCACAGCAGGAGGTCAGACCTGAACACGATCTCGCTCCCAGCTCTATCGCTTGGTCTCACTGACGCCCTTACCCTCCGAGCGCTGCCCTGAGGGACGAGCGGGGCCGGAGGGCCCGGTACCACAGGGGGCCGGTCGGTACCACGGGTCGGTACCACACGGCTGCCCTCGCCCCCGGCCTGTCTCCGGCTGCCGGCCCTCCCCGGTCGCTTCCCCGTCTCCCTCCGCTGCCGCAGGCGCCTCTGCTGCGGTGCGCGGCTGCTGCTCGAGCCCCCGGCCCCGTTTCCCGGCGTCTCTCCCGCGGGCAGGTACCGCTCCCCCGGCCCCGCCGCCCCCCGCCATTTCCCTGCCCGCCCCCGGGCCCTCCTCCCGTCACCGATTCGGCGCCGCAGCCGCGGGGCCCCGAGCCCCCTCCTCTCCCCTCCGCCTCCCCGCCGCCGCCGCCGCGGCTCCCGAGCTGTCAGTGCGCAGGCAGCGCCGCGGCCCCGCGCCGAGCCCCAACGGCCGCCAACCGCCGCCAACGGCCGCCAACCGCCGCCGCGGGGCGGCAGCAGGTAGGGCGCCCGGAGAGCCGCCGCCGGCCCGGCCGGGCTGCACCTGACAGGAACGGGGCTGGGGCTGGGGCTGGGGCGGGACGTTGGCCGGTGCCCGCGGGTCTTTTTTGTTTGTTTTTCTCATTTCTACTATTAAATGGGGAGAGCGAGGAGGCAAGGCCATGACATTTTGGCCCCGGTTGGAGCCTAGGTTGGTCAGCCTCCCATGGGGAAGGGCGTCCTGGAGGATTTCCCCAGGGGCGGTTTGTCGGGTGGGAAATAGCACCAGGCTGGCACGGGGCTCTGCTTTAGCTTCCCGGGGGAACCGAGCCCCGTGGGCTTTCCCGAGGCTGGTGTATGCAGCGGTTCTGTAACGTACTTGGAGCAACCTAGTCCAGTGGGAGGTGTCCCTGCCCACGGCATAGGGCAGGAATTAGGTGATCTTTAAGGTCCCTTCCAACCCATTCTGTGATTCTATGAACATATAGTATTCTGTCAGGTAATCTAGCTTGATCCTTCTCTATGTGCTTGGCAATCCCACTGCCATCTCCTTGACCCACTCCCCAGAAGCTCCTAGGGAAATGGGTCAGCGTCCCCAGTTGATGTACCTCGCAGACACTCGGTGAGTTTCCGCACCGCCAGCTGGCTAGCAGGCAGCATTGTGACCCTTCGGTTTATGCACATACTGAATGAGCCTGGCTTCAATTATTCATTCTGATGCTATTGCAACCTTCTACAGCTTCTCTTCTCCAGGGAGATGATGTGTAACAAGACTTTGAAATACTTTGCCATTGAGTCTGTGATCCTATCTAGGCACATAGCAGCTGTTTGCGCATGTAGCCATTCTTAAGGGTTAATTTATAGCAGTAAAATGTGCGTCAAGGAAGCGTGAGGATTCACAGTAGAGCAATATTACCCTCTACATCCCTTCTGTTCCCCTCTAAAAAGCTGTGATAAAGCTGAGAGCAGAGTACTGAATGGTTAGTGGACGAGGCTCTAAAAATGAGTTTTGTATTTTCTGTCTGGAAGAATTAATGCCACAAAAGTACATTTGGTTTCCAAAATGTAGAACCTACGGCTTCAACACAGTATTGGTTTAAATCTGATAATTTGTCAGTGTGGTAGACGGTTGCTATTTTGCAGATGAAGAAACAGGTGCAGACGTGAAATACATTGGAAACGGATTTGGCGGCAAAACTTGGAATCCTATTTGTTGTTATTTATGTTTTACTAGTGTGATCAGCTGTCCATTGCGCTGTCTTTTCCATAGAGTGCTCATTGATAAACTGAGCACCATTCATATTTTCCAAATACAGGAGGCTGGGTGGACCTACAAAGGCCAGCAGCTATACTTACTGAAGTATAACTGTGTCTATAGTCAAGCAGCTTTTATATTCTCCATTTTAATAGCAAACATATTTCCAAACAGCCGATTGTTGATCTCTGGTTGTTGGAATTCTCACTCATGCATCAGACACTAATCCAGATGGACACAGACAGAGAAATGTTGTATGTCTGAGGTGTAAAGAGCCAAAATAGTTCGAACTTCCTGTGCATAACACCCAATAATATGAAGACCAGGAGAAAAAGATGCTAGTGTGAATGCAAAAGTGAGCATTCACTGAGTTTCCAAGTGATTACTGTCATTCTACCAAAATTTCACTTTCTTATGGTTAGTTGTAGGCAGAGAGCATTGAAATAAACTAATCTGATAGCAATGGTAGGTTTCTAAGATGGAAAGTACCTCTGAGAAGACAATAATCTCAGCTGAGAAACATCCCTCCTCGAGAGATGCTCATATATAGTCAATGCTCTACATTGTCTCTTACGGCATGAGATTAGAGCAATTGGCTTAAAAACACTGGTCTGAAAAATGCTGAAGTCTAAGGCTTTGTTACCAATATCTGAAGTCAGATGTTAGGATTTGGTCAGATTTACCCTTGAACTCTCCCATTCACCCATTCTTTTCCACTGCCCAAAGTATGAAGTGTACATTGTACTCGAAAGGTGCATAGTAAAGGAGAATGAAGTTCAACTTGCATTAGAATTACAGCTTACTGACTAGTCTGTAGGGGTGAACATCTTTGTACTGTCTTGGAATACACATTAAAGCTTGGCAATTTGACAGTTTGTCATACTTTATCAAAAAAATCTGCCTGACTGACTCCAGTTTTCACCCAGCAGAGATGAAAAGCTTCAATTCTTAATTCCTGATTGACACTCATAAATTTGGTACAGATCTCATTGCCCAGCATATCCAAGTGCAGGTAAATTAGGACTTCATTCTTCATTTCAGCATTCCCAAACCTTTACCTTTGCCAGGAAAGGAAATTTGGTTGATGTTCAAACGAGGTAAGTCAATAATGTGCAACTGCTGTGCTGCTGACTCTCTTGTCAATCACTTTTCTTCCCGAGTGCTTTCTTGTTCCTGTAAAGCCTCTCTAGATGTATACATCCTCCAGACAGGTTAGAGAACAAAGGAGGAATTCCTGCTGCATCTAATCAAAGGTCTGAGGTTTCCAGCAGCGGTAACCCAGTCAGAATCAGGAACAGATCACAGAGCAGAGCAGTCAGAGACTACTCCTGAGGCTGATGGTTGATTACTAGGGCTCCAATGGGAAACGGTACAGGTTCATAAAGTCTTATTTCTTCTTCTTCACCCTACAGCTGGTTAATCTATTCCGTGTGTATTTTCTGCTGTGTCAGAGACCCAGCCACAGTGCCAGTGAAACTGTCCATATGGGGTTAAAGAATCTGGGGAGACTGTGGGAGTGATCACTGGAATAGGAGCTAGATGACAGATTCAAGTCATTGTTGTCAGGAGGAACACCAGATCATCTTTATTCGCATGTACAGAATGGCTTACTATCTATTATGTGCCTGTTCGTGACTGCTGTGACTGATGTTGAGCTCTGAGGAAGGAACTTGCAGTCCTTTGGTCAAGGGCAGATGCAAAGAAAATGTTTAGCCCATCAAAATCTACCAGATGTCTTAGTGCATCCCTTCCAATATGTGCTGCTAGTGTACCTCAAAGTGAATGCAATAGATGATGACATTTTGAATATAACCCTAAGTCTGCAAAGAGATATGGCTACATCTTTCCTATTCATTCTCAGTATACAAGCAGATTCTGACAGAATGGGCTTTGGTTCATTTCACACATTAAAGGATTTTTTTGTTGTTGCGTAAGTGAGAGATTTAATTTGTTTTAAAGTAAAAAGTGAAATTCTTGATCATGGCTGTACATGAAATATTTGCTTTGGTGGGGTGCAGAGCATAGCAGGTAAAGGAGGCTATAAATTGGGTAAAAAATATTTTCTAAACAGGACGATATTCTTTAAATAACACTAAAAGATAAAGAGCTCCTAATCTGTGTGCTTTTCGTCTGTACAAATCCTTCAGAGAGGCCACAAGCTGCTTAAAACTGATACGACAGCTGTGTTGGTGGGTCCTGGATCTGCTTCTGTTCAGTGTTTTCTTAGGTTTCCTGGATGCGAATAAAAAGAGTGGGTGTATGACATTTCCCAAGGACATGGAACTGTGAGACTTGAAGCGTTTTAGTGGAAAAAATCAGAATTCAAACTTATTCCAACAAACTGGAAAAACTGAGGAGAAAAAGACCTGGATGAAATTTGGTAGGGATAACTGCAAGGTGCTACACTAAGGCAGGAATAATCAACTGTATAAGCACAAGAGAGAAGCAAATGACTAGGCTGCAACTCTGCAGAAAAGAACCTGTGTTATGACAGATCACAAGCTGAACATGAGTCAATGTCATGCTGTTGCAAAAGAAGGCAAACATCTTGCTAGGATATATAAAAGACATATAGCCTGGAAGACATATGAAGCAATCCTCCTGCTCTGTTCAGCATTGCTTATAGCTCAGTTTGGAGGTGTTGTAAAGTTTTGATTATTACACTTTGAGACAGGTGTGATTGAACTGGATAGAGTCAAGAGAAGGGCAGCAGAACTCTTCAGAGGTCTGGAAAGCATGACATGCTTTGATAAAGAAGAACTGAAAAAATGTAAATTACTGAGCCCAAAGACCAGCAAGCTGTCAGGGGAATACTACAGTCTTCAGATACAAAATAGAGGAGGGAATGATCTCCTCTTTGGGCCTGGGCTGGATTGAATAGAAAGCAAGAAATAGCAGAAAGATTGTTCTAGACTGTAAGAATAATTTTCGAGGACCAAAGATAATAAAACTGCTGAATATTTGGTCCAGGGAGGTTGTTCTGTCATTTTAAGAACAAGTTAGATAATTATCTCTGTAGAATGAAATTAGGCTAGATCCTATCTTGGGAAAGTTCTTTGCACTATATGACTTCTTCAGTTCGCTTTGAGACCTTTTCTAACATTTCAGGAAGGCAACATGCTCTTTTAATGTAAATGAAATAAAAGTTGTCTAGTTGTCCTGTACTAAGGCGTGTATAATATCCAAGGGTAGTGCAGCCCCTGGAATATGGTGCAGCCCTTTCTGAAAAGAGCCTGAAAGAAAAGTAAGAGTTTAAAGAGTTTACTAGAAGATGGTTAAAAGAGCTCTTTTTGGAGAAGGCATAGGGGACAGGGCATTCTGATTTCACTGAAACAGATGCTTAATTAAGACTATGAATGCTGAAAACAATGATATGGAAGAAGAAAAACCAATGAGGATAAGCAGTTATCAAAGTGATCTGAACTGAAAATAAAAGCTCTTCTAATAATATACTCCTTGAATGAAAGACCATAGTCCAAAAATGCTTTTTTTTTTTTTTTTTTTAGAGATAAAATGAAATAAAATAAAGCATAGTTCTGCAGGTGATCTTTTTAGACATTTCTCCAGGGAGAGAAAATCTAGGTCCTGTAGTACTCATGGTTTAACATATATTGTTTAATATAAACGGAACAGATGGTCCCCTGTGCATGATGAAAAATACTGAATTTCTGTGAGCAGACAGGTAGAAAGAAATAAGAGAGCAATGATCACCTCTTTTGGATGCTGTAGTGATAAGCTACACATAAGATCCTGAACAGAACTTGTTTTGAGTCCAGACAAAGAATTTTTTAAACCTCTAAGGGGAGAAGGATTTTTCCTTTCCTTACACGTCTCCACTCAGACAAAAAGAAAAGCCCTGAGGAGTTAAAGACGTACTGGGAGGAGCGGAAGAGATTTTTAGACCAACCAGGCAATAGGGAATCCTTTGTACAAGAACAGGTACCCTGGGACTGAAAGGCTGCAAAGTGGTGCTGGAAAGAATCTGTGCTGAATGAACAGGACAAGGCAAAAATGAAGAATTAAGCTGGGCTTTTTAGAAAGCTATTTTCACGGAGCTGTTGCTCAGTGAACTGTATCATGTTAGCATTAGAATCTGATGTAGTTTAAACACTCTTACACTGGAATTATCCATAAATTGTTTGAAATCCTCATGTTTTGATTTGCTTTGGGACATGTGTGCACGAAGTATGACATTCTAATTGCCCTTCTCCCTCCATTTTTCATTGCCACTTGAAAACTTTGGGAAAACTATTGATTTACTCAGGAAGCTGATCACTTGGTGCCCCAGATATTTCCAACTAAATTCGCACCCCCTCTACCCAAGGACTGACCAGTGATTCACACTAGCTCCTATTGCTTTGCCTGAGTTTATTTAATCCTTCTCCCATCCTTCCCTTTGCTTTCTTTACTTTTCATATGAGTAAAACTGATTTCCCAACCCAGTCCTTATCTGGGAGACAGAAGGGGTATCCAAAAGAAGGCTTACATTGACCTGATGCTAAAGCAGGTTCAGTTTTGAAACAACGTGGTTCTGGAAGGAAATGAAGCAAAGGATAGCTAATGTAAAAAATCTCGGTTTTACTAGTAGGAGGAGGCAACAATGTGGAAGGGTTGTTCTCTATGAAACCTGGGAGGAAATCTGAGAGGCTGGGCAGAATACGACTGGACATGCTGGAGGGGGTTCTGCAGGTGGTAATCCGCAGATAATTGTCATGAAAAGGGAGAGTTTTGGACAGAAGCAGCTAGAAGGAAGATAGAAAACTGAAAGAATTTGAGTAGAAGGAGCGCTGGCTTGAAATATGCACTGAATATGAACATTTGCTTACAGGGCACATGGCTGAAATTTCCCAGTGTGCTTGTGAAGAAATTGTGTAGGCTATTGCAAATGGCACTTCAGCATGCACCACATGTTTAATGCAAAATAACAGGATCCAAGCTTACTTTAAATAAAGCATATGCGTAGCAGTGTTCAGAGCAGCCATATCCTTCACATTAATTCATCTTTTTTCTCTTATATTTTGCCTCGTTACAGTCTTAAAGTAAGGTAAATCCTTCCGGTGTGTTGCTGCAGACATTTCTTTAGTATTTTAGCAAAATTCTTTTTCTACAAGCGAAAATCAGAGGCAGCAGCTTCAAGCTGGCAAGGGCAATTTTGCCTAAGAAGAAGCTGTCTGGTCACGCAGATGAGACTGGAATATGTGAACATTTGACAGGCTCTGAGCACTTTCTCTGTGTGAATGAGGAACTGATGAGTGAACAGCAGTGTCCAGCAGCGCTTTTTGATGGTAATGCCAAAGCCTTTTACCAGCAGCTTCCCAGTGCAGATGGACTTTTACAGAAATAGACACATAAACATTTCTACTGCCATTAAGAGGGAATGGGCCCTTTTTAAATACTGGAAACAATACAAAGACAGAAAGCAGGTATGGGAAAGCTTTGTAGAATCATGTGTGTGAAATTATGTAAGGATATTGCTCTGAAAATGCTTCTCTCTGTTCTTGCATCCAAGGCAGTACACTCTGCCTTGTGGCCAGCAGCACTTCTGTGTCATATTTTCACAGAAAAATCCAATTTCAAAAGCACATTTGTGAAAACTTGAATTGTACAGGGTTTAATGGAGGAAATTCATAGCTTCTTGTTATAGAAGATGACAAACTGGTTAAATCTCTGGATGGAAATATGCTCAGAGTTTTAAAAGTGGAAGCAAAAACATGTGTTTTCCTGAAGATATCAGGGATGAATTCACAGCCCTGGCTGTCTTATTTGCACCAGCTGTAGCCTTCTGAGAAATATTTTTTTGTAAAATGGATAAAAAAACTGATAGGGCTCAGGTTGCAGCTATCTATAGGCTTTCCACAGAGAGGTGTCATTGCAAGAGATTTGCCAGGAAAGACCACTGGAAGTGAGGAACCACACATGGAGGGTTGTGAAGAGTCAATGTGAACAAACATGACTAACTTTCCTGCCTTGCTTTGCTACTTTTTACTGTGTGTCTGTGGACATAAAAGAGAGAATGCTACCACACCTAGAATTTGATAAACCGTGATTCATGTCAAGCAACAAATACTAAGGCGCATTATGTGGACTGCAGGACTTCATTGGCAGAGCAGGATTTTCATCCTGGAGTAATACTGGGCTCTGCGTTGGTGCTGAGTACATCACGGTTGTTTCTTCTCAGTTCTCCAGCTCAGGCCTATGTCCTGCCCCAGCAGAAAAAGAAGCAGAAAGGAAGGTGTGCCGGAGCAGAGATGGAAGTAATTCTCATGGAGATACACAGATCTTAAAGCTTTGAATCACCTTCTTCAGTAAACCACAGCTCAGTGAATTTCCAAATTGAGATGTTGCAGCATGTTGGCAGCAAAAAGCAGCACTGCAGTGCAATTCGCAGTGTGCTCTGAGTACCTTCACAGTAATAAAACAGCAGGACATGAAAAGAAATGAAGGTGATTTTTTGGCTGAGTGTGATGGCAGATGTTAAAAGACAGCATGCTTTCCTGCCTTACCTGTCAAGACAAAAAAAAAAAAAAACTCTCAGGGAAAGCAGCATTCTTGTAGGCAAATATCCCTGTGTAGGATGGGTTTTTTTCAGGTGGATTTGTGAAGCCTACTGTTGGAACGTACTAGTCAATAGCACGAGATATTTTTCAAAGTATGCTGTAGTTCAGCCTTTGATGGATAAAAGACAAAAGCAGTTATGTTTTCATTGGTGAAACATAGTGTTACAGGTTGCTCTATCAAAGGGAACTAAATCTCATTGATTCTGAAAGTTTTCTCTTAACTGCAGGTAATCAAGAGAGGGACCAGAGTTACCCAGCTTGTGAACATCTTTTGTTGCATTGCTAAATAAACTCTTAGCAGCCTATGAGCTCAGACATGACTAGGATACCAAAATGCATTTTGCTGTCTTTGCAAGTAATCCCAGCTGGCACTCAGCTATCCATTAATTTCCTTAGGGGATGATTATTGGACTCCGCAAGCTCATCCTAACTTGTGATGCAGCGATCAAGCAGCAAGAACCAGCGTATCCCCTCTTGCTTTTACCCATGTGGGTAATGTGGCAGGTCGTAGAGCAGTGACCAGAGGGCAGCATTCCAGTGAGTGGGGAATTGGTTGGAATCAGCTACTGCAGGCACAGAGTTCCAGGAAAGATGAGAATCGTGTGCCTGCTCAAGCAAGAGAGAGGAAGGGAAGGTGTGCATATGCAGACAGAGAAGAAAACAGACAAGAAAAATCTAAAACTTGTTCTCTTTTCCATAGGACCTTACATAGCAATTAGTTATATTAAAATCGTATCTTTTCTGATACAAAGTACAAGAGCACAGACTTACAGAAAGTAAATCGAGGACAGAGATGACAAAGAACAAACTTTGAGATTACTCTACAGGTTCCAGTATCTCATTATGATATCTCCACAATCTCATGTTCAACAGTCTTCAACAGGAAGACTGGTACAACTGAAGTTGTGACTCCTGTAATGTCCTGTAATCTGAAGCTGGCTGTGTCTGTGAGAGAAAATAAAAAGGGCTTTTTCAGATATGTGAATGGAAAAAGGAGAACTAAAGAATACATAGGGCCGCTCCTTGATAGGGAAGGTCTCCTCACAGACAATGACATAGGCAAAGCAGAGACGCTTAACGCCTTCTTCGCCTCTGTCTTCAATGCCGATGATGGGCTTTGGGACCCAGGGTGCCCTGAGCTAGAGGACTGGGACAGTGGGGATGACAAACTCCCAACCGACCCTGAACGTGTGCAGGATTTGCTACTCCACCTGGATCCCTACAAGTCCATGGGTCCGGATGGGATTCATCCCCGGGTGCTGAAAGAGCTGGCGGACGTCATCGCGGAACCTCTCTCAATTATTTTTCAACGATCCTGGGAATTTGGAGAGGTCCCGGTAGACTGGAAGCTGGCAAATGTTGTGCCGATTTACAAGAAGGGTCAGAAAGAAGACCCTAGCAATTACAGGCCTGTCAGTCTCACGTCAGTGCCTGGTAAAATCATGGAGAAGATGGTTCTCGAACTTATTGAGGTGCACCTCTGGGACAAAGCAGTCATTGGTCCCAGTCAGCATGGGTTTGTGAAGGGTAGGTCCTGCCTAACTAACCTGATTTCCTTTTATGATAAGATCACCCGTATGATGGACCAAGGGAAACCAGCTGATGTGATTTTTTTGGACTTCAGCAAGGCTTTCGACACGGTTTCCCATAGGATCCTACTGGACAAAATGTCCACCATACAGCTAAATAAAAACATCATACGATGGGTGAGCAATTGGCTAACGGGCAGGGCCCAAAGGGTTATAGTAAATGGGGCTGCGTCAGGCTGGCGGGCGATCACCAGTGGGGTCCCTCAAGGCTCCATTTTAGGGCCGGTACTTTTCAATATTTTTATAAACGATCTGGATGTAGGAATAGAAGGTATTTTGAGCAAGTTTGCTGATGACACCAAACTTGGAGGAGTTGTGGACTCGAATGAGGGTGGAAAGGCCTTGCAGAGGGATCTGGATAGGTTAGAGAGCTGGGCGATCACCAACCACATGAAGTTCAATAGGAGCAAGTGCCGGGTCCTGCACCTGGGACGGGGAAACCCTGGCTGCACGTACAGACTGGGTGATGAGACGCTAGAGAGCAGCCTGGAAGAGAGGGATCTGGGGGTCGTGGTTGACAGCAAGTTGAATATGAGCCAGCAGTGTGCCCTGGCGGCCAGGAGGGCCAACCGTGTCCTGGGGTGCATCAAGCACGGCATCGCTAGTAGGTCAAGGGAGGTGATTGTCCCGCTCTACTCTGCGCTGGTGCGGCCTCACCTCGAGTACTGTGTGCAGTTCTGGGCACCACAGTATAAAAAGGACATGAAACTGTTGGAGAGTGTCCAGAGGAGGGCTACAAGGATGGTGAAAGGCCTGGAGGGGAAGACGTACGAGGAACGGCTGAGGTCACTGGGCCTGTTCAGCCTGGAGAAGAGGAGGCTGAGGGGAGACCTCATCACAGTCTACAACTTCCTCGTAAGGGGGTGTCGAGAGGCAGGAGACCTTTTCTCCATTAACAGCAGTGACAGGACCCGCGGGAACGGGGTTAAGCTGAGGCAGGGGAAATTTATGCTCGACATCAGGAGGGGGTTCTTCACAGAGAGGGTGGTTGCACACTGGAACAGGCTCCCCAGGGAAGTGGTCACTGCACCGAGCCTGTCTGAATTTAAGAAGAGATTGGACTGTGCACTTAGTCACATGGTCTGAACTTTTGGGTAGACCTGTGCGGTATCAAGAGTTGGACTTGATGATCCTTAAGGGTCCCTTCCAACTCAGGATATTCTATGATTCTATGATTCTATGTACAGACAGCCAAAATGACTTTCCTGCTTAGTGCACTTTCATGGGTGGCAGGTTCCACAGGTTCCCATTAGATCCAGAACAGATATACCTCCTATTAACAGTTGTTTTCATTCTTAATGAGGAGAAATGAGAACATGAAAGGATCACTGCAAGATTTTCCCCAGCTGATAGTGCTGTGCCTGAGCAGTCTGCTGGATGACTGGGCATGTGAATGAAAGTAGCAGTATGGAGCAGGCAGGAAGACCAGGACAGCCTGTGTTTAACTGGAAGAGTTACTCTAATCCTAATGAAATTTCCCTTACTTTCTCTAAACATTTGCTACGATTAAGGATTTAAGGAAAACTGACAAATGGGGCATCAACTCTGAGAACAAATTAGGAACCTCCCGTTCTGATCTGCGTGCTTGGAGGATGAAAATATTCCTTCAGCTGTACTGAAGGAAACTGCTACTTAGATGCGTAGAGGAAAGCGTGATTAAAAATAATCAATAACTACCTATGCCTATGCCTTTGAACTGTTGTTAGACTTTCATTACGTAATAGAAGGAGTGGGAGCTGTCCTGAGCTAAGAACAGGATAAGCTAGACAGCTTAGGCCAGCTATCTGTCTGACCTACAAACAAACTTTTGTTCAGTGAGGCTGTCTAAATTGCCTTTTCAGTCTTTGTCAACCCTTTAAAGTCCTCATGCTGCATTAGTTCTTGGGGGGAAAAAATTGTAAAATTCTTTTTCTATTTAAACTCATATTGAAAAGGAAAAATGAAAAGAGTAACCTGTGATACTGAGCCAATCTGCATCTTCCTTAGGTTCTCGGATTTTGTCTCCAACCCAGAAACTTACACAAACATGTGTAAACTTTCTCCCTTGTTGCCTCTTAGGAGAACCTCTGTGTAACCATTGCCTTCTTCACATTCTCCCTTATCACTGCTGTGGCACCAACAGAATCGTGCCTGTTGAGTCCAGCTGGTCAGATGATGAAATGGAACTGTCCTACTGACTGACTCTTTCATTTTAGCACCTTTAATCCTGCAGGGGGAGGCTGGTTTTGGTTTTTGTTTGTTTTGTTTCTTTGTTTTGACCTTATAACAGCGTAGTAAAAGTGAGAAATCATGTGCTGCATTTGCTTGCTTTTACCCAAGTTCCCTATCCTATGGCCTGTAGATTGTAAGCGTCTTTTAAAAGCTCTTTTACAGAGTGTAGCAATGTGCAGTTTAGCAAGCTTCTTTGCAGACTACTGTGATTTGAATATCTTAATTTAAGCAAGATGAGAAGTTTAATGTAAAATCATCACAAAGCCCCTCTGAGATCCTTACGGTAGATGCTGTCAAAGTGAGTTACGTTCTTTAAATGCTCCTGGTATTCCAGGCAAACCTGTCTCAGTTAATCATTTATGCTAGTGTGATCTGCCTTCTGGGGTAGCAACCTGGCTGCTCTCGAAGAAACAGGACGCTTCAGCACAGCCGTGTTCCACAGGCTCAGCATCTCTTGTGCAGTAGAAAGAAATGCACACGCAATCCAGGAAAATAGGAAATAAGGTTTGGGGCATGAAAGGAGGTGGTTTAACCTTGGCATTACTGCAGCTGTAACTGGATCCATGAAAAAAATCCTGCTGTAGAAATGGTCTCAGTGTTTTATGTCTAAAGGTAGCAATGTTAAATAAACATTGGACAGCAACAGAGACTTCTGGCTTTCTCAGGCTGCAGTTTTCAGTCTCCTCTGGCCTATGCTTTCACATAAACCATTTATCTCTGAGCTCATTCCTAGCAGTAGCTTGGGTTTTTTTACTACTTTCTGCTGGTGTGATTTCAATTACAGTTTAGTAACAGTCTGTTTAACTGCAAGTGTGGAACAACTTCATAGAATTCAACACATTTTATGCACTGTAGTTTAAACTCAAATATTCTAATAATGTTTTCTGTTGTTTTTCCACTTCAGATCAGTGTTCAGAGTATGTTTCTTTGCTTTACGTTTTTTTGGTCTTGTTTGCTTGAGGATTGTGTATGCAGTGGAAGGTTGGATTTTTGTAATTTGTTCATTTAAAAAGTATGTAAAAAATGTGTATTACATTTTAGTCTGTTAGAATAATTGCTGGCTCCCACCTAGAGTTTATTCAGCCTTATTCTCTACTAAAACACCACTTTGCCTTTCTAAATTAATACATTTATACATGCACATAATAGTCAAAATGGATGACGTGGTGTGTCACCCTGGCACAGCAAACGTGTATAACAAACTTCCCTGAATGCTGTTATAGGAATAAAAAAGGTTAATATCAAAACTATCATGTTTCTGTTTTGATCAGTGCATATACATCATTTTATATATCATCATTTTAGCTTAAACAGAGTTGTTAGAATTTCAGTTGAAATACTGAAGTTTTAATTAATATTCTGAAGCGCAAGCTAACATTAGGAGCTTCTGCCAAAATACAGTCTCTCCATTTCCTTTTCCTGAGTATGGCCAGAGTTGAGGAATTTCAAAAGAATTTTTGTCTCTCCACAGATCTTGGGGTATACAGAAGCTGGTTTATTATGCTGACAGACTCCCTTGACTGAAGGAAACATTTAAAATGAAGTACTTTCTTTATTATTGCCATACAATTCTGTGATTCAAAGTGTGGCTTATAATTTCCAAGAAGCATCCCAAATGCTTCAGACAGTGATTCACCTCTCTGGACTGATGCAGAGTTCAAAAAAACACATTCATCAAAAGCAGAGAAAGGTCAAAGTCCTAAGTGAGTCCCAGATTTTGTTACACAGTACTCTTTATACTGACTTTGCTTTTGAGGATTTGCTACAATAAATTTCTCTTTGATACTGGGAGAAGTGATGCTCTTAATCTGTATCAAATGAGTGGAGCAGACAGTATGTGGTATCTGGGGAAAAAAAAATCTTGCTAACCATAGCCCAAGAAAGCTGTTCGTTACGCAGGCTTTCACTGATTCAAATAATTGAAACATTTGCAACTGTCCTTAAATATTAGAGCAAGAGCTTGGAAGAACAGGGCTTTGCTCTTGTAGCTTACATGATTTTGCAAACTTTTACTAACAGTGAATCCAGCTGCATTGCTTCACTTTGGTTTCTTATGTCATTTTTCAGTGATCTTATGATCTTAGGAAATTAAAGGACTCTTGCCAAAGGTAGGATTAGGGAATCTGGCTCATTAATATTTTGGAATAAAAAGAAAACCCTCTTGAGTTTTACAAGAAGATCTGACCTACAAGACTAGAAATGGGGTGACCTTTCTGTTATTGAAAGTCCTTTACTAAAATCCATGGATTTCAATAGAAGAATAAAGCTAATTGTCTTTCCACTGTGGGATTGATTCTGTTTCAGGACAGAAAAATCACCTCCAGCTAACACAAAGGTATTAAAGTTTCCTGGGTCATGCACATGGTGAATTCTGTCACTTTCTTTCCAAAAAAAGGGTTAGCAATTCCTGGCCTGCTATGTGAGTCACTACCATTTTAGTCCAGTCTTTTCAGGTCATTGATGTAATGTCAGTGCCTTTGAGAACTGGTGAGCTCCATCACGTTTTTTGTGCCTCCTCTTCCAAAATTAATTTCTTGTCTTCTTCCCTGTAGGCTGCTGTCCCCTAATAGTACTGCCTGGTGTAAAGGCACTAGCACTCCGTATTTATGCCTTGGATCTGCTTGGCTACATCGTATACCTCTGCGCTAACACCACAGGGGCGCCTATAATAAGGAATGGTAGGGTGGCAGACAAAGTACCCTGCTCCATACATAAATGGAATGAGGGCAACACAGCTGCTGTGTGTGACTCGTGTGACCCATGCCGAAGGCCCACTTTCCGCCTCTGGCCTGAGTCTCTTCTCTCACCCTGCAGTTTCCAAACTTATGCCACAGCATGAACTCAAGGCTGACACCACAGATCCCATGACCATCACATCCTGATGCTCTCTCTTCCCTTCAAAGCTATCACAGGAAAAGGCTTGAGCACCTTTGCCCAAGGACTTCTGCCTTTGCTTGGGCAGCAATGAAGCATTTCGGAAGCTTTATCTTGCAGACTTACCATGCTAATTCTGAAGTCCAGGAGCTGTGAGTTGCCTCTGTTTATGGCAGCCCTGTAGTTAGCTGAGTCTTCCTAATGATTGGCAAATGATTCTTAGATTGGTTTAGTGAGAGGCAGTTATTAGATACTTTCTAAATTATTTTAAATAGCTAAAGAACCTAAATAGTCCTGAAAGTGGTGAGTGGGAGCTGTCAAGGAAATAATTTGCTAATGGAAACACGGCATAATTAACTGCCTTATTTAAATGACTTGCCGGCACGTTACTGGGAAGAGCTGATAAACAAGAGACTCTGCAGCAGCAGGGAGTCTTTGCAACTGTAACTGAGAGATCCAACCTTTGCAAAGCGACCATATTACAGAGAAACTAACTTTGGGACAGAAACAAGGATAGCGGTCATATGAAGAAACACAAGGTCAGACTCACTGTAGAGTTTATTAAACTGTTTTGTCTTTTCGAGATTGGCCAGCGGTGTCCTGCCTATAGTATATTCCCCAACTTCCATATAGTGTGGCTAAAAACATGCATTCTTAATACTTTGCTGTCATTTTTTGCCTCAAGAGCATTCAGGAATGTCACAGCCTGCTTCTCCGTGTGGCCACACCATGGTGATCATTGGGATAACAACGGATGAGTATGAATCACAAACATCTAACAGCCTTTACAAGTTTGCCTTTAGGGACTGTTTTACTAAGCTGGAAGCTGAAATGAGCCTGCCGTGCTAGATGTAGCACTGTGCAGAAATAATTCTGCAGAACCAGAGGCTAAGCTCACAGTGTGACTGTTTGGCATTTAGTTCTTGGTGAGATGTTAGGGCCTATTAGTATTGTTTAAACTGCAGCAGTGGCCAAATGCAGTACAGACATGGGAAGAGAGAGAGTCTTCGCCCTGAGCTCACAAGCTAAAAGGCGAAGTGAGGAAAAATAAAAGACAGCATGGAAGCAGATACATGTCATTAGCTATGGCTTAATAGTTACATTAAAAATGCTTTCTTTAATTAATTTGTTGGATGAGAGACAGACAGGTGGTTAGTTCCTTGTAAGCGTCATGGGTAAGGTTAGTCGTTTTATCTCAGAAGGCAGTCAGTGTGGTTAGGCATGATCTACCTTTAATCAGTCTGAGCTGAACATTCCCAGTCATGTCCTTCTTTGTCTTCCCAGCACTGTGTTCCAAGAAGACATGCTCCGTGATCTTCCCAGGAAGCAAAGTCAGGGGCTAATTGTCCAGCCAGCTTGTAGTTCCTCAGGTTATCTTTCTTGCCCTTTGTGAAGGCGGGTGCAACATTTGCCTTTCTCCAGTCACCAGGGATCTCCTTTCATCTCCATGAACATTCAGAGTGACCTCGATATATCAGTCATCTCTCTCAACACTCATCGGTGCACCCCATGGGATCCCAAGGGTGTGTGGTATGCTCAGGAGTCAAAGCAGTCAAAGTTGGGCAAAGCGTTCTGAGTTCAGAGGCATGGAGGAAAATACTGAGATGCTTGTGAGGAGTGATCCAATGTAAAATTGGAACAAGGAGGGATATTTCTTTTTGTCTTTGTTAGTGTGTCCCTTTCAATAGGTGAGAATTTAATTTATTGCTGCCTTCAGAGCTATTAGAGTTGCATTTCAGATTTCAGTTTTATTCTCAAGTATGAGGGAGCAGGGACTGTGGGTCAAACTGAATTCTTGTTGGTTGGTTATTGCAGGTAACGCATTGTGCCAAAGCAGGATCCCATTACCTCCTCACAGTCTATGTGGATTCCATCTGCTTTACTTCTATTACTGTGTCATCCCCCATTTTTTTCAAATGTTTACCCCTTTATCATTTTTAATTCAGGATTTATTTTCACCCATCCCGCAATGAGTAGCGTGGTTTGCTCCTGTTCTGCCAGTCTGTGAATTCATTGTTTGCTGGCTGGCAAGGCACCAGTTCTAGGGTGACAGATGGGGCAGACTGCAAAGCAGGCAGTTGCTTCCCAGCCTGAATGATATTTTAATAAGCACAGAGACGTGACAGAGGGAGAAGCTTCTCACTGGAATGACTGGCAGTTTTGTTTTCAGCCTGAAAGCACTAATAGATGATTTTTGGCCTCAATCCAAAAAAAAATTCAAAGAAAATAGAGGCAGAAAATCCCATTAGCTCCTAACTTATCCCTCTTTTTTAAGGGTCAGAGAAGTTTTTTTCTCTGTGGTCTATTCTCTAGATAGTGAGTTGTTTCCTTGTTTCTGGTGTTTTTAGTTCTCCCTCAGAGAAAACTCTCCCTCAGGGAGACTTGCCTTTTAATTATCTTTTATTTTCCTTCTTTTTTTCCATTTCATTCACTTTCTCCATTGTCTTCCTTCCTCCCTAAACAATCCTTCTTCCTCCAGTTTCTTTGCATTCCTCACAGCTCCACAGTGAAGTCTGTCTGAGTAATGGGGCCTACCAACTTACTTGGCTTCCAGTTTCTGCATCCTGTGAAACAGCTGCTGCAGTGCCAGGCAATGACATCTGCATGGGAATCTCGGGAGCATATGTCCTCTTCTCCCTGCCCTTCAGCTGGATCTCAGTTACATAATACAAGGCCTGTGTAGGGCTTTTTTTCATCCTTGGTCTTATGAATAAACCACTACAAAAGAGAGCTCTGGCAAAGCCCCAGAAAGCTCTGAGATCCCTCTGCAGTGTGAGCAGCACAGTGTTCTGCAGACAAACTATAGGATAGCGAGGCTTTCAGAGAAGAAGATTCTTTTTTCTTCCTAGAAGTACGGGAAAAAAAAGTCCAGCTGTCACTGGGAAAATATCAAAATGGTGCTGGAATATGAACTGAGATACAGTCCCGTACACTGATCAGAGAATGCTGTGAGAACTTCTCAATATTTTGCATAGACTTTGATGTCTATTTAGCAGGATTCGGGTCTGGGTCTCAGCTGGAGTATGAGCTGGAAATTAATGGGATTCCTGCTAAAATGTGCTTCTTTTTCTTTTCAGATACAATGATGACTCTGAAGGTTCAGGTTCTGATTGGCTTCCTCTGGTGCATGATTTTAATGCACACAGATGGCTTCCCAGTAGACAGCAATACTGAATTTCGCTCTGCTTTCTCGGTGGCCCGAACCAGCAGCATGGAAGGGAGCTCTGAGATGGTCATAACCTTTGACAAAGTGTATGTGAACATTGGCAATGACTTTGATCCCAAGACTGGGTTGTTCCGGTGTCGGATTCCTGGAGCATACTACTTCTCCTTCACAGTTGGGAAATACCCAAAGAAAAACTTGTCTGTCATGCTGATGAGAAACAAGAATGAGGTGCAAGTGATTGTGTATGATGAACATCACCGCAAGGAACGGAAGGTAGCCAGCCAGAGTGCGATGCTGCAGCTTGACTATGGTGACACAGTCTGGCTGCGTTTACATGGAGACCCCAAGTATGCTCTTTACAGCAATGTGGGCCCCTATACAACTTTCAATGGCTACCTAATCTATCCAGACACTTCTGCCTTCTTCCAAAATGCTCTTAGCTCTCAAGAGCTGGGGCCTTCCCGTCACAATATTCAGCAGCTTCCAGGAGAGCAGAATGAAGCTTCCCAGCGACACATGTTGTCTGATCAGCCGAAGAGGGAGCAAGACCCTCGCTCTGCGTTCTCTGTTGCTCGCTCACAAAGTCTCCTGGGGACAGATGACAAGCAAACCCAGCATGAGCCGATCACATTTGACACGGAGTTTGTGAATATTGGGAAAGATTTCAATTCCTCCACTGGCATCTTCTCATGCCGCATACCTGGTGCATACTATTTCTCCTTCACCATTGGCAAAATGCCCTTTAAGACCATGTCAGTGAAACTTATGAAGAACCACAATGAGGTGCAGGCCATGATCTACGATGACAACCACTCCAAGAGGCGGGAGATGCAGAGCCAGAGTATCATGCTGCCTCTGCAATACGGGGACACCGTCTGGCTCTACAGCCATCAGCATGAAGGCTACGGTGCCTACAGCAACCATGGCAAGTACATCACCTTCACAGGCTTCCTGATCTATTCCGAGGCTCAGCCAAAGCGGCTCCCAGGTGCCAGCTCACTCCAAGGGTCAGAAAATTAAATGCAGATGTGAAAGGAGCGTAAGAAAAGCCAAGGTGCCATGAACTTGGGTATAGCTCCTCTTCGGATATCATCCTCTACTTTGAGCATGCTATCATGTGTCCAGTGCTTTCCTTATGCTGCACGCTTGTGCCTGACTGCAGGGCCATTGCTGTGTCTGTCATTCATCCATAGAAAGGTCTTTACAGGATGTATGTGTGTGTCCAGTGTTGGTGTTTGATTTAAGCATAAAGCATGAGGTAGTTTGGGGCAGGGGTGGGGCGATGTAGTGAATTGCCAAGGATCAGAGAAACACTGCAGTAATGCTACGGCAGATCCCTAGCATCCAGAAAGCAAAGGATGTGGTGACTTTCCTTGCATATCTGTTAAGGGAATAAATGTAATGAAATTGAATGTAATAAAAAATACAAAATATGTACAGTTTTCTCAGATTGGAATTTGTTGTTGGCTGTGAGACTTGGGTTCTTTTAACGGCCTGAGGTGCCAGTTCAGGAGGGAAAGGAGCATGGCGATTGTATGAGCTGCGGTATGGGTTACTGAGCAAGATAGTTACTGGGGCTGTGCACACACTTTTCTCTTGTGTGTGTGTGAAGTGTTGGTGCCTCTTATGACTTTATTGCAAGTTCCATAATATTTTTCGCTTTTCTTAATCTGAACTTCCTGAGGTCAAGAAGAACATGCAAGACAAGCGTTTAAGAATCTCAGCTTCCTTTTAATGAAAATAATGCATTTGGGGAAAAAAAAAAAAAAAAAAAGAAAAAAAAAGAAAAAAAAAGCATGCTTCTAGCCTACTAGGATAGTAGGGGCTAGAAGGATGAAGGCTCAAAGCTACGAATGGACCAACCTCTGAAAGCTCAGGAGCAAGGTAAGTAAAGTGTTTTTAAATCTAGTATTCGAGTCACGATTTTGAAGTGAGTAGTATCATGCCATGCAGTGGCAGTAGTTTCCCCACAGATGAGCTCCTTGAATACAAGGCTATGGATAACCTCTATGCCACATTGCTAACCTAGCACAGAAGGGATCAAAGGGACCACCAAGTGACAGGTTCTGCCTGTGTTCCTGTGGGTTGCAGGCTGCGCTCCGTCAAGCCGTGGTGCTGCTGCAGTGGGACTGCTGCGGCTGTAGAGGGCACTGGTGTGTTCCTACAGGGCAGCCGAGACGGGCAGCAAGACCCCAGAGTCGGGTTTTAGGAAACCCGGAGGCTGGAGGATTCATCGCAGTGTGGTTGGTGCTGTTTCCGTTGAGCTAGATGCTCAGCAAAACCCTGGTTTGCCTCCCAAAATACGTAAACTGCCAAAGTGCACCATCTTGAGCATGCACGGAACTTTGTGATATCACTGGGATGCAATTTAGAGTCTGCTTTACAGATAGAAAAGCCCTCAAACAGACCCTAACAAAATCCTGAATTCAAAAGAATGCCTTTGTATCTGAGTAACCAAGCCAACTCCCTCGATGTTTATCCAGACATTTATGTAGCTCAGACTGTATATTCTCCAGCAAGGCAATATTTTCAGGCACTAGTGACATCCCAGCTCAGCCTTTTTATGATGTTCTGTGCTCAAACTGGATGTATTTGCAGCCATTCCCTAACTCCATCACTCCATATGTATACTAGACATTAAAGACTGAAGACTGAGGAAAAGGATGAAGGGTAGAGATTAGAAGAACATTTAAAAAAAAAATCAGGGCTGGAAGAACATGGTGGGACACTAGCTTACTAGAAGTTGTTTCAAATGACATGCTAATCTTTATCCCTACATCCTTTGGGGAAAAAAAAAAAAAAAAAAAAAAAGCTTTATGAACTGCATAAATCTGTCCTGCAGTGTCCTTTCGTAGCCCTAACCTTACCTCTAAACCCATTCTCTGTGGCATCTTGCTTCCAGGCTTCTTATTCCTGCCTCACCATTTTGCCTCTCCATCTGTTGGGCAGCAGTGGCTTGGAGGAAAACAAAGTAGGTCAAAAGCTAGCAGTTCCCACTTTGAACGTCACATACCTCCTTTTTCAGCATGGAAAATTAAGTGTATATTGATAGAAAAAGAATTTCAGATCCCACCATCTAAGCACACACAATGAATTTTCGAAATTAATATAGCTAGAATGGCAGCAGAAAGCCCAGTAGAAACAAAAACATCAACAAATCAAAATCCTCCTGTACAGGTAATTATATTTATTTAATTCCATACAGCAGCATGTAAGACAGAAAAAAAGGTTAAAGATCTACTTCTACAAAATTATTATATTTCTGATTTTAAGAATAGAGATTGTGTATTTGTTATGTTTGTCTTTAAAGTGCCATAGTTGTATGAAAAAAAAAAAAACTTCAGAAGAGGTAAAATCTGCTGAAGAAATAACTAGGTCACGATCCTTAGGAATTTAAATGAGATGTACAGAAGTGTATTCCAAACGAATAGCTGACACAAAGCAGTATACATACGTAAATACAATACGTGAATACTAGGAAGCTTCATGGGATACATACATTTTCAGGTTGGTCTTTAATGAACACGTGAGGTGGGAAATAACTGTGGACACATCAAATGTGATGCTGCATAACCAGAAAGCTGAAATTAAATACACCACCTCTATTGTGAAACACAGCAGCATTTGCTTCGCTGATTACTAGAGAGGAGAAACGAGACTGCATTTGGCTGAAACCACAGAAGGAATATGAGGCTGAACTGAATTATTCAAGATGAATTCAACTAGGACACCAGTGTAACATCCTGGAAAAAAGCTGCCAGGACATCTCCCTAGAAAGCATCAGTGATCAAGACAGATAACACATCTAAATAGCACTGCCCACTTCAGCTCAGCCCACTTAAAAAAAAAAAAAAAAAAAAAAAAAACGAGAGAGAAAAGGGCGAGATGCACTTTTTAGTTTTGTCCTGGTTCATATAAAAATTAAAAAACTGTGTATAAATCCTTAGAGGGTTGCCAGCACAATGCAGAAAGCAGTACAAAAAGGTGTGGCATATTTTTCTACAAAGTCCTGAATACTGAGGAAAGATTGCCAGCGTTCTAAACAAACAAGGACGCAGCTGAAGTCAGATGTGTCCTTTCCCATGGCACTTTCCCTTTTTAAGTGTCTCTCTTGGTCCTGGCCAGGTTAGAATGATAGAACTGTTTCAGCGATGCTAAATGTGAAGGTTTCTCCTTCCAGCGCCAGGAAGCCATAAGGAGAGTGGAATTTGCAGGGCAGAGCCCCTTGCACAGATCACGAAAGATTTCATCAACTAGCTGGGAGAAAAAATGGATCCAGAGATTTTTATCCAGACCCTGAATGGAGCGAATCTGATAGGCACAGTAAACACTGGTGAAAATCAGACGGTCATACTCTCCTGGAGGCAAAGGGGCATCGGTCAGTGAATAATATCTCAGTAGCTGCTCGATCTCCATCGGTGTTTTGGGAACTTCATTCTCTAAGATCTGCATGAACCGCCGCGCTGGGCGCAGGGAGGCCAGCTCTTCATCCCACAGCCGGATGGTCCCATTGGCCTCGATGTCCAGCCTCCCCCAGAGCATCTGGAAGAGAAGAGCAGCACGAGCATTTCAAAGCCGCCTGCTCGATGTCTGTCTCTGCCGGCCCCACGCCCCTGCTCTGCCTGGCCCAGAGCCTCGGCTTCCCCGCAGGGCCCTGTCCAGCCTCCCGCCCTGCCTCTCCCACTGCCAGCCCGCCCCGCTGAGGCATCTTCCAGGAGTTCCCGAAATACGGCGGCGATGAGAAGAAGCAGAACAGGTGAGTTTTTACGTGCAAGCAGGTGGGAGCGCAGGTGCTAACAGTGCCTCTGCCCAGAGGCCCCCAACGCCCCGGAGACCTCTAATATGACGTCGGCGTCCTCTGGGCTGCGACGGGGTGTGTTGGTGCTGGCACCATCCCTGCTGCGAGGATGTTCATCTGGAAGACATCAGGCAGAGTGTGACACCACAAGATCATGGCCCTTCCCATTTGTTTCTGTCATTTGCTTGTCGATAAAGCCTTTGGTATTTCTGAGCTGTCACTCACGGCTTGCCAAATATGACAGATGCTGATCACAAGATTTCAATGAGCAAAACAAGCTTCACAAGAGAAGCAGAAGTGGTTAAGGGAGGCAAGTATGAATTTTGGGTATGATGACCCCAAATCCTGCCAGCACAGAGCTATAGCATGTGGCAGCAAAGGCATTCGTCTTGGAAGGCTGCAAGGAAATCTCTCACGCTGCGGGTGGGTGCAGCAGGAATTTGAGCAGATGCGTTTTGACAACAAGTTGCTTTGTAGCTTTTGCTAGGAGAAAGAAATGCTGCCCAATGGAAAGACGGTGCCAGCAGGCTCCTAGAACTTTTGGTGGAAATGTTACTTGGTGCTCACCCTGTTTTTGTACTTGTTCCCTGAGCATCTGCCACTGGCAGATGCAGATTATGAGGCTAACACGGTCAAATCCATGGCTGTTCTCATGTCCAGCTAATTTCTTGCCAGGCCACCTAACCTCATTTAAACTGGGAAAAAATGAATACTAGGCCAGAAGAATTAATGTGAGAGTCACATTAATCCCAATAATCCTTTATTTTTTGTTTACTAATTCTTCTAATACTTTAACTTTCTTTTTCCCTTATTTTTTCTTTCTTTGTGGAAAAAAAAAAAAAAAAAAAGGAGACACATAGATCCTCAGTCCAGGACTGTAAGAGGGATGCTGCAACCCCTCCCTTCTTCATGTTGATCAGCATAGTCATGAGCCAAGACCCTCTTCTATGGGTCCTCTGGGTCAGGAAAGATGAAATGCAAAAGCCGATATAAAATAGTAAGCTCTCTGACACTTCTCATTATTATTTTTATACGGATAAAGCTTTTCTATATTAAAAAAGAGAGAGAATATACATTGAATACTCTAGAGTTAAGGTCAGCAGGTGCTTAGATAAAGTAGAAAAATGATTTAATACTGTATGTGTGTGACGACTGCTACCAAACCCCACTTCCAACTTTCCATTCTTGATTAAAGCTTTTCAGGGAGATAGATGTACAAGCTGCCTGAAGATCTGCTGTCCCCTCAGACTGAGCTTTGTTTCTCTGCACAGCTGCAGGATCCCTAATGTAAGCCAGCTGGGGCTTTGGAATGTGAGCTGGGCTGTAGCTGCTTTTTCCTCTTCCTCCATGACTGTGCCAGCAAAGCTTTTACACCATCCGAAAATTTCTTTCCTGGGCTCCTCCTCTCAGCTAACTGATCCACAAAGTTCACAGATACCTCTAATGAAAGACATCTGCCTGGCTTGCAAAGTCAGTCAATTTGTTGAATAACCACCAAACTGCTGTTATTTATAACCATCTTATACATTTACGCAGCGTTAGATTTTGAAGTACAGTAAAACAAAAATCAACGAAAGCATAACAAATAATGTATTGAAATAATGTATTGAAATAATAACATAAATGTAATCTGGAGATGGGAAAAATACTCCCTTATTTACTTTATCATTCAACAGTTGTTCTTTTCCCCAAAAAGCACCCAGAAATCCCCCCACGTTATTGCAGGAGCAGACTTTTTCAGCACAGACCCCCTCTCCTCCTGCCACCAGAAGCAGCAGCAGGTCTCCATCCTGCAGGTAGGCGCAAGCATCTCCCTCTGGGCACAAAGCCCAGCTGGGACTCCAGCTACCACGCTCTCCTGCGTCAGCACAGCTAGCAGATGCGTTTGAGTGTATCTGAAGAAGCAGGCTAAGCGTAGCACCACGGGAATTGCACAAACATTTGCCAAGCCAAGGAGCTGCCCCACGAACAGGTGCACTTCCTACCTGTCAGCCTCTGGGATCCAGCGAACACACACAGCACCAGCCAGGTGTTGAGCTGCACCTGGGCCATAGTGGCCGTGCCCAGTAGTGGTTCACATCCCCTCCGCGGACAGCGCCGGGTGTAAAGTGAGAGCTGTTTGCTGCAGTGTCTTTCTTGGCTGCTTCTGATCCCAGCAGCCTCTGCTGGAACCGATCTGCCTTTCTGTGTTTATGGTTGCAGTCCCGGGAAGGGCTTTGCAGTTGAACTTGCTGACCCAAGAGGCTATTTTCCATCATATTTTGGAAAGTTGGAAGACTTTGTTGTGAAGTTTTTGGCAATATTATTTAAGGTTCTCTTCCAAAGACTGACTTTCCACTGCAATTTATTATACAGAGCTATTAGTTGCAAGAAATTTTACTACACATGATTGCCTCTGAGGAATAGGGGAACCTCTTGGTCCCTTCCTCCTCTGCACAGTGCCTCTGTCCCATCTCTGTGACCCTTCAGTTTTCCCTTTTACTGAGTTTGAAAGTTTGCAAATGATCCAGAAATGTGACAAACAGATAAGGCCACAGTCTGGGCAGATCCATGGCAGGGCAATAGCAGCCAAAATATACAAGCATGCAGACTAAATGTTACTTGTTCAGCTCTGTAGCAAACCTTTGGGAAGGAATACTCAGTGTAATGACCTAGCAAACTGCAAGGATCAGAGCCAGTCAGGCTTTAGCACCTCATCATCCTCTCTTGTGACTTATGGGTTACAATGAGCAAGGTCCGCCTTAGGTGTTGTGAATTACACAGAGGAAACTTCATCTGATTCCCTTCACAGCAGGTATCTGTGTTGTACACATCCTTGCACTTTCATTAGTGCCTAACCCTCACTTGAGACACTGTGTATTTCTCCTCTGAATGGCGCAGTATTGTTGCAGGTTCACCAACAGGTTCTTGGATGTGAGGGTCATACAAATCAGTAATAAATATAAATAAGCAGTAATGTCATCTCCCTCAAGCTAAAGGTGTTCTCTGGGGAAAAAAGTCTGCCTAGAAAAGACAGGAGGAGCTGATGTGCATACCCTCCTGAGTAAGTTAGAGGCTGTCGGTTTGTGGTGACTTTGGTCACCAGCTATTTTATGGGATGATGTTCCAGTTAATAAGCTGTCAGTGTGCAAGCCAGCCATTCTTCTGCAACTTCCAGGATCTGCAGCTATGCCTGGCAATATGTGCTCACAGCAGCTATCAAAAGTGGCACAGATTTATTAAGGAAGGAAGAGCCCTCAAAACCTGGAGCCATTTTTCCCCTCTGTTTGGATCAAAATAAGACCTGTATCTGTCATAGCCTTGGCTATCTTACAGTCAGATGACACTTCTTTCAGTTTTCATTATTTTCTGCTGCTTCTGCTTCAGCTGCATCCCTTTCTTCTGAGATATCTTTTATTAAACTCTAAATAATATGCCACTCAAGAGGCAGACTCGGATGACCCATCTGCGCAGTGAGATTGATGTGCCTTCTGCTTCGTGCCAGTCCTTTAAAATCTGCAGTGCACACCAGTGTACACATGACTCTGTCTAGAAGTTACTTTAAAAAACAACAAAAACCCGCATCTTGTTGGTCATGAAATAGCCTCTCTAGTATGCATCTGGGGGGCGGGGGCTGTAGTACATGACAAAGGAGTCATCCAGGATTTTGGCAAACATCTGCAAAGGTTGATTTTGTCGATAGGAGTATTTCCTAGGAACAGCATGCGGCTGAAGGTCTAGAAGAGGATACCCATTTGGTGGGAGGGAGAAGAGAGGAGGCTCACGGGCTGTGCTTAGGTGACTGATACAATGGCAGGTAGGAGGCAAGCACAGATGGTAGACGCTGCCTTGAGCTGGGGAAACTTTGCACAACTGCCTCACTATCGCAGAGAAAGGCAGTTGCAGAGCACTGATAAATGTACACTTTAGCTCTTTGTAAACCAGCAGTGGTTATACGGGACGTGCACAGAAGCAAGTGAGTTTGTAACAGCTGCACACAGTCCCTGCCCGTGCGATTGCAATGTTAGGTGGTGCACCTGCTCCTCCTGAGGGATTTTGTCCTTGCCAGGTATTCACAGCTGAGTGTGCACAACCCTGCCGCTCCACGCTCCCTCTGGTCATGCCATCTGTCGTAGGCGCAGTTTCAGCGAGTCACATCAAGCCAGGTTTCTGCAGGGTCACCCTGGCTGCTTGTGGCATTTCCACCAGGACTTCCTGAATCAGGAAGATGAGAAAGGGGAACAAGATACGCAGAACCAAAATCTGCAGAAGCTGGTTGGAGGTTGATCCAAAATTTGTTCCAAGTAGCAGAAGCTTTGCCCGTCACAGGGTAATGGTGCAACGGAGTGAGGAACTATCAAAGGATGAGACAAGTGAGGTAGCAGCCACTGTAACCCAGTTTGCCAAAGTCACAAGAGGCAGGATCTGCTGGGAAGAATTCCTCTGGTTCTTACATTATAGACCCCCACAGACCCTTGAACCTTGTTCATTGGTATTTTTAGTGCCTCTGTTGACCATTATGTTTTTTGTTCAGGCCTTTTATTTTGCACCTTGCATGGGTCTTTCTGATTTTTCAGTTGTAAACATACCCATAGATAGCAGTGTTTGTACAGGTGAAGCTAGCTGGCCTGTCAGCACTGTGAATTTCTGCTGCTTCCTTTTCCCATTACAGATTACATCGGTATGCTGGGACGGGCACCTTGCCACGGGGACCTACACAGGCTGTGCTTAGATATGTAAGAGGCTTAAGGCAGCATCAGAAGTCACAAGGTGTGGATAATGCAGCACCAGAAGAGCCTCTTTGGAAGAGATGTTTCTTTGAGATGGGACTGCAAAGAGATTGGCAGCATCTTCATCAAAGGGAAATTCTGCTTGAAAATTGAAAAAACGTCTTGCTTCAAATGTCTCACTCATAACTTGGGGAGACCTCAGTCCCCTACCTAGGCTTGTCTAGCACGTCTTCAGGGGAGGAGGATGAGGAGATAAAGAAGGGTAAGAGAACAGGAGAAGAAAATCTCATGGCTCATGGGAAAGGTGATGTTTAAATCACAGGAGAGGAAGAAGAAATAAAAGCTTGAGGGAAGTAGGAGTAAAGTACTGTCCATTATCAGATGGGGCCTCCACAATTCTATCCTTTACAGATATGGTGCTGCTGGTCCTTAAGGAAATGGTCTCCTTGTCTTTTTCTTCTAGTCTGTGAACCACATCCAGCTGCTTGAAGCAATAATGGGCTGTGTAACAGTGAAAGGGAGGGCACCACCCCACTGCACAAAAGAGTGGGATGGGGCCTCTCACAACTCAGGGAAGATGTAATGGGATGCAGGTAATATGACTGTCATCTAGCCTCTCCTTCAGTACTCCTGTAACATCTGCTCTGCAGGAGTTCAAGGCCCAGCTGAAATCCCCAGCTGGATCTTGACTGCAGATCAGTCATCAGGGCCCATACAGATGGTGTGGCTGTGATGCAGCCGGATACCCTAACACCATCAATAGCCACATCCCCAGGGACAAGAGGTTGCTTGCCCAGCTGTGGGGAGAAAAGCCAGAGTGCTGGAAAACACCAGCAAAACATACTCAGCTGGGGAAGCTCAACACGGTGACTGTGAATCATCGCTTAAAGTCTAGTTATTCAGCTCTGCGGTATCAGAAAACACGTCTCCTGAATAGGGCATCTGTAAGTCAGCTACCACAGATATGTATCTCATCCAGCATCCTACTACATTTGGGAAATCCAATGCAGGCAAACAAGCTGACAGCCTCATGGAGGCTGGCAGCGCGGCCCAGGCAGTGACAGAGATTTGGAAGATAACTTTGTGCTTGACCAAGCTGAAAACAGCTTTGCCCACCATGACGTAAATTCCCACCAGCCACAAGGACCCCAGGGCAAGCAGGCTTGTGTGTAAGGATAGTCCCTGGGGCTCAGGAGCAGTGGAGGGGGTGTGCCAACACTGGCAGTACTTTGTGAAGCTATGTAACATCCATCTCAGGCATCCAGGCACCACGTGCCTGGGTGACTAAACTGCACTCTTCACAAGTCCCATGCAAGACTTCTCTAATGAGAAGACATTTGGGTCCATTAGCAATTATTCCACTTATCAAAGACCCGCTGGAGCCAATGCCTGTCCCCACGGGGCTGGCTGTTTTGGCTCCGGTACACCCATTCTTTCACAAAACTTGCATTTTATCTGACTTGACAGAGCACTGTGTCTAACCTTTCATGATGCTATGTCAATCAATTTCTCCTGCTATACAAACATTATGTTTAAATTGTGTTTTCCTTCTGTTCCAGCCACCATCAGTCTTCTAACTTACCACACTGGGAAATACATATTTTTATTATACATGGACCATGAGTCCTGGCATGGTGCCTCATGCACCCTGGGATGGGTGAGGGAGAATGCAGGGTGGGGGGCAATGTGCTCGATAAAGAGTTTTCACAGTAACAGAAGTGGTGCCACAAACTTTTCTGCCTTGTGCAAAGGGCATTCGCATGCAAGAAGAGCCTGTGCAACAGAAAACAGAACCAGCTGTGGAACATGTTGTGGGAATGACTAAAAGTACATTTCCTATTTAATCAATTAAATTAATAGCAGACCCTAAGAGGAGCTAGGAATCATTTAGAACCCCAAACTTCTACTGATTTCTTGTGTTCCTTTCTCCTTTCTTCCTCCCACAAGAGTTGTACTTTTTAAGGAAAGTGGCAAATGCTATCAGTTTTAACTAGAGAACGCTGTTCTGAGTCACATCCCAAACATGGCCATAGCAGCCTGAAACAAATTAAGGGGGAAAAAAAAGAATTTAAGTCCATGCTTACAAGTCTAGGGTGAAAACAAACATGAAGCCTGATTCTTACCATACGGTTCAGCTCTTTATTCTTGCAAACAGATCAGATTCTAGTCACAATGATTAACTGTCTTTTTTTTTTTCCCTTAACTGAATTTGTTTTGTTCTCTCTCTTCCTCTATCCCATACTCTGACCACCCCAGATTCTTTTTATTTATTGATCTTACAATTTAAAAAGCCTTAAGTAGCACTGGGATGATTCAGGTAGTCTCTACAAACTCTTCTGAATTATTTTGTAAATTTTCTTACACAACAGTTTTCAGATTTTAATGAGGTCAGTCAGCTTTCTGATGCAGAACTGTGTTATGCATTTTTTGGACTAAGAACAAGGGACATTATTAATTGATGACTGCTGTAATGTAATCTCATTCAAACAGCTGGTGGGTGGACTGAAACTACAATATTTCTCCATTTTTTTTGGAGAGAGATGAGATTTTCCACAAGAGCAAAGATAGTGGTAATGCTATTATCTCATAGAGCTCCGAGTAACTGGAATGGTGACAAAAAGGCATACTCTTGTCTACGGCACAAGGGAGGGGAGAGGAAAGGAGATATTTTTGACTGCAGGAAAAAGCAGTCTGAAGAAGTTGGAGAAACTAAAGACTGCTAAATCGTGAAGAAAAAGCTGGCACGAAGGAGTAGCATGTAAGAGGTTACCTGCAACTCCTTCTGCCAGCAGAACAGACAGACCTAACTCCCAAAGGAACAACGCAGACATTTCCACAATCGATTTGGTGTGGATCCAGATACTTCTTGTGTTGTTCTACTAACAGCTGTTTTAGAACCATTTACAAAAGCTACGTGCGTTTTGCTACATTATGATAATCTTCCCATCTTGGAGCTGAGATACTGCTCTCCCATTACTTAAGCTGCACAGCTGTTTCAGAAGTCGCCTGGAGTTTGCACTAGTGAGTGCTCAGGCTATGACTTATGTCTACAGGGGCAGCTAGCAGAAGCCGTGTATCTACAGCATCTCAGCCATAGGGAATGCCTGGACTCCATTCAATTTCCAAGCCAAAAAGACAAATCCAGTGTCTTACAGTTCAAAACAGTAGATAAACACCTACCAGTTGGACTATCAGGACTGCAAATTAGCATCCCTCATCTTTTGCTTTTCATCTAGTTTGAAAACAACGTTATTCATGTAACCATGACAGACATGAATCTCACATCAATTTTTATTATTATAAATACTATGTTCGAACAGAAAGGATAGTGCTATGCACCTGCTCCATTCTGATGTTATTTTGCATCTTCTTTCTTGGCTCCTGCTTCTATTTTCAGGGGTTCTGGAGCTGCACGATAGGCAGGAAATGTCTCCCAAGGACTATTCAGATCAAACTTGCGAAATTCCTGAGATAGCTCCACAGGTTCTGCCACTACCCGTTTCACTTCATCATCATACCGCACCTAGAACAGTGCAAAGGACACAGGCCGGTCATTTTCATACAGCCCCCATGCCCCCTCCACTATTGGATGTACACAGTAATGACCCAGGCCACCCTCAAGTACGAGTAACCCCAGTTCTTATGCCATGGATAGGGCTTGGGTCTCTGCCACAGCTTCAGTGCTCCTCATTATTGAACAAGAGCCCTCCAGATGCCACCAAGACCTCTGTACTCTCCAAAAACTCCTCCTCTTTGCTACCACGCACCCCACATGTCCTGGCTAACCAATCTGAATTAGGAGTGCCCAGCCTACAGTCCACATGAAGTCTACTCGGAATAACAGATTTAGTTTGTCATATGACAAAGGAAGTTCTCCTGAGTCACTGCGATAAGGTGGTCCATCCACCTGGCAGAGCTGTAGACTACTCTCATGTATATTTATAAACGCCCATTATGACAGCTTGTTTGGTTTGTTTTGCTTCTTAGCATAACATTCAGAACACAGGTGAAGGGTAGTTGAGTACCAGATAGGCTTGATTTACCCTCGTTGTGTCAGTTCCAATCTCCAAACCTGTTGCCTAGTCCTCGCTTACAGGATTCCACAGCTTCTATTTTCTTAAAACCCTCTGTTGCCTACAGAACTTCACTGTCTTCTCCTGAGACTCAGCTCAGTCTTAGAACTACACCAAATATGAATGCTTCTGCAAGGCAGTCATTTGAAACTAGGCAGATACCAAATACACTCATTTCACGTGTGGTTTACCACACAGAGGTAAACATTTGATAAACGACAAGTCAGTTCAACTAGATTTTTGTAATCTGGGCCTACAAAAACTTCAGAAAGTAGAATTCCCACTGCATAAAGATCAGTCTAGTCATTCATTCCAATGGAAATCTCCAGTTTTGCAGTGGAAAGTTTAACGTTTCAAATGAAAAACAAAAAGCAGAAGCACTTTCTCTGCCTTTGGCATACGTCACATGAAATTTGCTCAGTGTTGCTGGCCTTAGGCTGCCTTATTATATATAATACTTTGTGATGACTTGAAATGCTGGAGATGCATACTTACTGGAATACACACAAGTGAAATGTCTTTAGACCCCTTTTAGATAAAGGACTACAAAGCATTCACATCTCTGTACTGAAACTCATAAAAGAGTATTACAGAGATTTGATCACTTTAGACACAAGTGTATCTCCTACCTCCACATAGCCAGAGAGCGGAAAGTCCTTCCGGAAAGGATGGCCTTCAAACCCATAGTCTGTGAGGATTCGCCTTAGATCAGGGTGGTTGGCAAAGAAAACACCATACATGTCCCAAACCTAAACGAAAGGGAGCCTAGTAAGTTGAATTAGAGAGTCTTATCTCCATATCAACCTTTCTAGCACCTCCATGCTTCCCCACCTCATACAGAAAGGCCACTCCATCCAAGAAAACAAAGGGGTCCTTCTAACACACTGCTAGAGGTAAGGCTCCTCTTACTTTGAAAAAAGTCCCCTTTGTGTATTATGTCCACAGAATTTCAGTTCCATGCCCAGCTTTGTGCAGTGCCAGTGTTCCATGCAGGAATTAATTTAAAAGCAAATTAAACAGTGTTTTTCTCCTATTCAGAAAAGACAGCCAGTGAAACACCTCCCCCTTTCTCAGGGCCTTAGATAATGATATTATTTTTAGGAAAATGCAGCCCCACTCAACAGAGACTCTGCTCCCAAGTAAAATGGCACTCACCTCTCTTTCATACCAGTTTGCTGCCTTGTGCACAGACACTGCTGAATCGATAGGCGTCAGCTCATCAGTGTATGTCTTCACACGGATCCGACTGTTGAACCGCAGAGACAGGAGGTTGTAAACAATCTGCAGTACGATAAAAGAAGACATTGGCCATGTACGGACTTTAGAGATCTCTTCACGGTATGGTACTGGCTGAGCAAAGATGTATGAAGCCTATTTCAAATATTCCTTCTCAGCAAAGTCACATGCAGCACCTAAGAGCTGGGCATGAAAAGTCACCGTAACTGAGGCTCTGGTAGTTTTTCTTTCTTAATTCAAGAATAACAAAAAGGATGTGTGATGTAGAAAACATCACTGATGAGGAGCTGAAGTAAAACGAACACTAAATCTTAAAAAAGAATACTGATGGGATGAAGACGCATGACAATAGTCTGTCGTAAAGAAAATGACTATAGATTACCCCCAGTATCCAGTGACCCCGTTGGTAAGTGATTTGATACCACAAGATAAACCAACGGGGGAAACAAATAAGCTATTTTTCATAATCTTTCTAACTTGCTGGGAACAAAACCAGTTCACTTCTTATGTCAGAAAGATGATCTGCCCAAATTGGACAAGGAAAGGAGGACATCTCTTCATCAATAAGGTTGCCTAAACCATAGTCAGCCTCCTGCAGCTTGTGATCCCCAGGTATTTTCTTCTGTTATCTTACACAGACTTTCCTAGGCTAAACTACAACAAAGTCTTCGCAATCATACTGTGAAAAAGGCTTTCTAATAGTAGGTGAGAAGACAATACACTGAGTGTCTAATCTCCTTCAAATAGGTCCTGACTTTCAGAAGATGTTTTTAAAACTACTAAAGATTTTTCTTTTTTAGAAGAAGAAAAAAATTGTTAAGGAGAAAATTTGTGGAATTTAAAGAAAAACATGACTGTTTGTGTCCACAGCAGCTGACAGACCAAGGTGGAAGAAGGAAGAGCACCAGTTCCTACATGGCCAGAAAAAAGTCTCTAGACACTTTAATAAAATCAAAGCAAAACAAACAATAAAACAAAAAGAATAATAATAAAAAAAATTCAACAACCACCTCCCTCCGGGGGGAGGGAGGAGAAAGACTTTCAGCAGAACACAAAAGGAAAGCTAGGAACCCATGCAGTATTAGTTCTGCTACTGCTTCCAGGATCAACAGGTTAAACAAACCCAGCACTTCAGAGTGGATTTTTTATTTACTGTCAGAAAGCAAAAAATGCAGTCAGAGCTGCAACAGCATCCTCAGCCATCAGCAGGTGTGGAGCTCTCCAAGTCCGGCACCTGTGAGTGGTTCTTACCTCAAAACGGTACTGCCGAGATGGGACATCAACAGCAGTCAAGTCAGCCAAGGATTTGAACTGGGCATTAGTGTGATCCCGAAGGAAGGTCAGAACTGGAATAATCCCATCTGGATGGATCAAAAGCTCCAGCTCGTTGAAGCAGGTCACCTGATGAAAACAACAGAAAGGGAACTAGCACTGACACTAACGGGACTGAACGTTGCACTGAATCCAGCAGAACACATATACAAAGGAAGTATATGGTACAGCAGACATGATGACATCAGAGAAAGGGGCTCAATAACAGCCCTAATTTTCACATAATTCTGACAATCTTTCTTCCTCATAACAACATCTAATAAAAAAGTAGTGAGTTTATGGGTTGCAGCCACCTCCCAGCACGAACAATTTCTTAAACAGCACTTACCTGTGCTTGCTGGACATACTTGGGCAGGATCTCAGCCACGTACTCCCCAAACGCACAGAGCTGCTTCTGTTCTACTTCATTTTTTGGTCTGACAGTAGCTAAAGAGAGCAACAGGAAAAGCAGTAACTCCCATCCCTTGCTTAAAAATCCCTTTAATCGTTCTGCCTCTCAGTAACTTCTGCAGAAGGCAGGAGGATTCAAGTAACCCACAAAGCTTTCTTCTGGTAAATCCAAAGCTAAACAAACCACACGTGCATAGGGGAACAGAGGGCATGTCACAGAGACTGGCCTATAGCAACACCTGGAGAACAGGAGCCAGAGGGGAGACCTTGTCATCTCTACAAGTACCTGACAGGAGCTTGTGGAGAAGGAGGGTGTCAAGTCTCTTTCCTCAGGTGATAACTGATAGGATGCAGGGAAATGGCCTCAAGTTGCCCCAGGGGAGGTTTCGATTGGATATCAGGAAGAATTTCTCCGCAGAAAGGGTGGGCAGGCGTTGGAACAGGGCGCCCAGGGAGGTGGAGCCCCTGTCCTTGGAGGTATTAAGCGAGGTGTGGATGTGGTGGTGCTCGGGGACATGGTTTGGCAGTGGGACTCGGCAGGCCATCTAATGACTCGGTGATCCTAAAAGTCGTTTCCAACCTAGATACCCTGACAGAAACCTGGATGAGGGCGTTTACATCTGTGCTACCCAGAAACTTTTGCCCGCCGTGCAAATACAGCAGAAGGGACACCCCGGCGGAACGACGGAGAGGAAAACAAGATGGAAGAGAGGGGGGCTGCCACGGCCGGGTGACTGAATTCGCACGCTGCCAAGGCCGCTCAGCCTGGACCAAGAACGGCTCCGCTTTTCCAGACAACGCAACCGGGTTTTTCGCCAGCACCGGCTCCCCGACCGGGGGCTGAGGCGGGCGACCCCTCACCCCCCTCCCGCTGCTCGGACCCCGCCGGGCCGCCCCCCGCCCGCTGACTTACGGCGAGTCTCCGCGGCGGAGCCCCCCGCCGGCCGCGCCTGCCCCGCCGCCACCGGGGCCGCGGCGACCCGCGGAGGGCCGCGCCGCGCCAGGCCCCGCAACGCCGCCGCCAACATCGCCGCAGCACGGCCGGGCAAGGGCACGGCCCGGAAGAGGAAGGCGCCGCCGCCGCCGCCTCCCCCCTGCTCTCCCCGCCCCGCCGCGGCCGCTCCCCGGGCGCTTCCGGGTCGGTCGGCGGCCGGGAAGCGGCGAGTGCCCGGCGGCGCCTGGCGCAGGGTGAGGGGCGCGGGGGAGCCGCTGGGGCACCCCGGGGCGGCGGCGGCGGCGGGAGGCCTCGGGGCGGCGGCATGAAGGGAGGCGCCGCAGGTGGGTGCCGCGCCGCGGGGGGGGGGCGGGGCGGGGCGGTCGCCTCGGCCTCCGGGGCCCGGCTGGAAGCTGCAGGGGCTTTCGTTACAGCGGGAGCCGGGCTGCAGGACGGAAAACAGCGGTGGCGTGTGCTGGGCTAACCGCGGCTCCCCGGCCTCGTACAGCCGGGTGTGAGGCGCCGGCACGGGCTGTGGGTGCCCGTCCCTGGGGTGCTCAGGACCCGGTTAGGTGAGGCCCTGAGCAGCCCGGTGTGGGGGGAGAGGGGTCCCTGCCTGCGGCAGGGGTTGGAATCGGGTGGTCCTTAAGGCCCCGTCCAACCCGAGCCATTTTCTGAACCGCTGTAGGACGCTGCTAGCAGAGCCGCTGCACGACGCTGCGGGTATAACTGAGGCGGGGAGGGGATGGACTTGCTCAGCCCATTGCGTGTAGACACTGCTTCCAGTGAACACAGCTCGAGTGAAGAAATTAGGAGCTCTCCTGTACCACGCAGAGCTGTTGTAAGAAAATGCACGTTTGGCAAAATGAAGTGTGGGAGAGTAACTAGCAGCCCCTTGGAGAAAAGTCTTGTCTTTAGGTAAACACTCCGCTGGAAATCGTGTTCACTAATAACTGAAGGAATTTCTTGTTTTAGTCACCAGGGTGCATAGTTGAGAAGCTGTTAAGAAACTATTCCTACTAGGTGTAGAAACAGGTTTAGAGGGGACGCAAATGGGCATCTATTTGCTTTTAATGCTGTTGAGCCGTGTTAAGGGAAAGTTCTTTCCTACAGCAGAAGCTTTTTTCGACACAGAAACTGCTTGGAGCATTGCATGTAATCTCTGTTACCTACTAAGAAATGCAGCAAAATGAGCTATCCTTGCAACTTTGGGGAAATGTTGGCTAACAGCATCTAGCGTGTTGTTTTGCATGCTGAAGATGTCTGGCACGTTAGCAAGCTGAGTATGACCATGAGTTACCTCACTTGGTTTGGTTGAAGAGCTGGCGGTTATGTCCGGCGGGCTTTTTGATAAAAACAAACCCACCTGAATTGGTAGCACTCCAAAAATTCATCACTTCGCTTTTGCATGGTAATTAACCCCTATTAATGACATGAGCTGCTGCCTGTGCTTGTTGTGGTATGATATTCTAACCCTTTTTTTCTTTTATCTAGCCCAACTAAGGTACTGCCACTTTCTCTTCGCATTGCCAGTTTCCTAGGGTGGTTGCTGGACTTTCCACTTGAATAACTGTTGCTGCATTTCTTTGTGTCAGTGAAATGAGTTGTGAAAAGATATGCAAATCTTGCAATTCTGCTGGGATGCAATGCTCACTGTACTGGAAGTTTTGTATATATTATAATCTTAATCATGCCAACTTCTAATTTGTTTCAGTTGTTTGAGGTTCTGAAACTCAAGCAGAAGTGTCTGGCTGTGCTATTTATATTCAATCTGAAATATGCTGGCCTCTTACCAATATGCTTGATTTTTCCCTGTATGCTGAAGCACTGCATAATCGTGTTGGTGGGGGGAGAAAGCCTTATAATCATTGTGGTTTTACAGATTGCTGGAGGTCTGATCTGTGCAGCACCATGGACTCGTCAGAAGAGACTGGAGGCTCCTCTGCGGAAGAGAACTACTTTGTGAACTACACCTTTACTGACCGCTCCCACTCGGGCCGCGTGGCCCAGGGAATTATGAAGCTCTGCTTGGAGGATGAGCTCTTTGCTGATGTTACGATATCAGTGGAAGGCAAAGAATTCCAGCTGCACCGTTTGGTCCTCTCAGCTCAGAGTTGCTTTTTTCGTTCCATGTTCACTTCCAACCTAAAGGAAGCCCACAACCGGGTGATTGAGCTGCAGGATGTCAGCGAGAGTGTCTTTCAGCTCCTTGTGGACTATATTTACCATGGGACTGTAAAGCTGAGGGCAGAAGAGTTGCAGGAAACCTATGAAGTGGCAGACATGTATCAGCTGACTGCCCTTTTTGAGGAATGCTCCCGTTTTCTGGCTCGTACGGTGCAGGTCAGGAACTGTCTGCAGGTCATGTGGCTGGCAGATCAACACAGTGACATGGAGCTCTACACAGCTGCCAAACACTGTGCAAAGTCACATTTATCTCAGTTGCAAGACACGGAAGAGTTCCTACACCTACCTCTCCGCCTACTGACAGATATCCTTACAGGTAAGGAGTTTTTGAGACACGCCATGTTGTGGATCTGGGAAGAGACTTTCAGCCTGAGAGTCTAGCAGGAATTGATCAAAACAGATGGAAAGACGCAAGCTTTCACAGTCACTGTCTATTCAGAGGCTTAGCTAAGCAAGGCAAAACATTCTGGATAACTTAATTAGAAAAAACAAAACACCACAACACCATAAATTGTTAGTGGACATGCTATAGAACTGTCAAGATCTATGGTATAGAAAATGGAGATAGAGGACGCAGGTAATTCCCAGCAGTTCCTGAGTCAACAGATTGGAAATAGTACATTTTTTTTAATGTAACTTAATAACTTTAAACAATTTTTGTTTGCATTAAAAGTAAAACAAAGAAGCATTTCCAAAATGAACACCTTAAGAACATCTTTTTCTTCTATTGTAATTCTTAAGCATTTAACATTGTAATGCAATGACTCAACATTTGTAAGAAGTCTTGAGCACAGGCTACCTTTCTAGACTATGTTAGTGTTATTAACAATTTTATATAATTATAAGGATTATTTAGGCTAGGCAGTCAGGTGACTGAAATAGAAGCAGTGTAACATCTTGGGTAATACAGTAATTACTCTTAATGTAAAGGTAATAGTCTTCCACGGTAATGGATGCAATGACTTAGTGTTGTGAAGGATGTGTCAACGTGTTAACAACTTGCTTTGTCTGACACCACTGCTTAAAGATTCTCTGCTGCCCTCATACACGGGCAGCGCTATAAAACCTCTTCATGATGCCTCAGTCACAACTCCATTTTTGCACGTTTCTGTATCATTGCTAGAGGAAGCAAGAATGTAGAAGAAGCTCATACATTCCAATGTGCTGGACTCGAGACCAGAGAGACTCCCCCTTCCTTGCTTTAATTAAAAATAATTCTGTGAACAAGTAAATTGCTATAGTTTGTGTGTCAGTGGTTTATATGCTGTTACAGTAATAAACCTGCTGTAATTGTCTTCCTTGGAATACTGGCAAATCTCCCCATAAGACCTAAAGTATCCTCTAAAGTTGAGGTTATGTGTATGGGAGTCTTTACAGATATTCAATTGCAATATTTCTTTTGCAACTAAAGAAATTCACAGTCAAAAACCTATTGAGAATATGTACTGATAGCTCCAGAAAACATGATAAAACTAGGGTAACTTTGATAACTATGCCTAGCTAAAATTGTTAAACGAAGTTGTGACTTCATTAAAACAAAAAAATGATTAAATAAAGGGTGACTGACCTCTGTAGCTTTAACTCTTCCTCATTGTGATTCCATGCAGTAATCATAGTTTCAGGACTTTGGCCTTCAGTGTTTGTGGGCCTTAATTAAAGTAATTGCTTAAGAATTTTTTTCCATGCATCATCTATTTCCATATATAGAATCATGTTACTCAATATATATGGTGAAACTTGGTCCATGAAAATGGATTAAGAGCTGAAATACACTCCTATTGCTTGTAGGGAAAATCTTTTTGCAAGTGCTGCTTCTTTGTTTAGTTAATGGACAATTAAATAGAGGAAGCTATTAGTGGCAAGGATTAAAATAAACTTCATGAAGATGGTAATTTATTAAGCTTACCTTCTGTTGCGCCCTGGGACTCATTTCAAAATCAAAGTTTTTCCATTTAACCACTACATCTGATAAACAGCTTATGGAAATCCATTTTACTATTGAACAGATTCAAAATACCAGCTTTCTCTCTCTTCCCCTCCCACCGCCCTTTCCTCCGTCCTTCCAGTATGGAGAAAAGGGTCAGAATTTGTCAGATGCCTTCAGCATCACTGAATTCAGGGTTTGTTGGACTACAAAATCAGAGAACCTTTTTAAAGGGAAGCCTGTCAATGAATACAGGCATAATTGCTGGTGCTAGGGCAACTAGCCAACTTTCAAACTGGAAGGAAACACTTAAAGTCTTGTAGGTAGTGTGCTGCTGCTGCAATAGTTTATGGCATAGCTAAAACTTCCAGTTATGCCTAGAAACAAATCGAAATCTGATGCAGTCTGTTAAGTTTCCTACTATCACACTACTAAAGAAAGCTGTAGTAGCTCACAGGGGATTTCCAAATGTTGACAGGATAGCAGCAACACAGATGTTCAGTCTTGAGGGTCAGCTGTCTGACAGTGCTCAGAGAAGAACAATTTCTGCAGATGACCTTTGCTAGATGAGTTTCTAGGACTAGCCAATGAGCCAAGAAATGCAACTGCTGAAATTTTCATTTTCAAATAAGAGAACCTAATCTACCTAAATGCTTAATTGTGTTACTATTTTTTTTTATATCTCAAAGCATGTAAGGTCTCTTCCCTGCCCTCTTTCTCTTTGACGTAGCTTCCTTTGTTGAAAGTCATCCAAAATGCTTTAAATCTGACAGCTCTGTCTTCTGATATTTAACCAAGCAAATTGCATGTAGATGCCTGGCTGGCAGTGCTGATCGTGCTTGCCAAAATCTATAAACCTTTGGATCTTTTTTTCCTCCTCTACAGGGTATGGTTTGTGGCAGGAGGGGGTGAGGGAGTTGCAGGAAAGGATGTTCCTAGGTACACACACCTATGTCTAGATACCATAAATTTCTTTCTGTCCCCAAACCGCAGATGGCGTTCCGTGTTCTCAGAATCCGACGGCTGCCATAGAAACCTGGATCAACTTCAACAAGGAGGAGCGAGCAGGCTTTTCAGAGACACTGCGATCAAGTCTGAAGGTATAAAAAGACCTTCTGTTCCAGGCTGGTGTAGCACTTGCTGGTTTTGCACTTCCCAAGGCAGGGTATATTCTGCTTGCAGGTGTGACTTGAAAGTCGCAAAACACAAATGCCATTGCAATTCACAATGTTTGCACGAGGAATACTTTCGTTGTTATAAATTGCAACCCCATTGACAGCTTTTTTAATTTTAACCTGAGGTGGTTTTTTTAGCGATTAGGGCAATGTCACAAATAACGCATTTCACCAGATGCTGTTATCTGAGAGATCATTCAGAAATCTTATTTTGGCATTCCCCTCATAGTAAGTACTCTATCAGCGATGTGGCCAACCCTTAACTAAACTGCAGTCACTCGGATTCCAGTGAAGTCTATTGCTGCTTTGCTGTCAGATACAAGTGGTGTCTTGAAAAGGCTCTGAATGCTCTAACGTAACAAGGCTTGGGAAGCAGAATGCATGCCTCACACTCACGGGTGGGTCCTGAAATGCTGAAAAGATTCTGTCTTGGGCATCGCTGACACTTGTGTGAGCAGACCTAATTCTGGTAAGGTTGACAAGCTCCTCCTTTCTCTTAGGTGATTGGGGAAAATGTTCACATCTACCTGATTGGAAAGGAGTCATCACGTACACATTCACTCGCTGTCTCTCTGCATTGTGCTGATGATGACTCCATCAGTGTGAGTGGCCAGAACAGCCTGTGTCACCAGATCACCGCAGCCTGCAAGCATGGCAGTGACCTGTATGTTGTTGGTGGCTCTATTCCACGACGCATGTGGAAATGCAACAACGCGACCATAGACTGGGAGTGGTGCGCGCCTCTGCCCCGTGACAGGCTCCAACACACGCTCGTCTCTGTACCAAGCAAGGATGCAATATATTCCCTTGGGGGGAAGACTCTGCAGGACACTCTCTCTAATGCTGTCATATATTACAGAGTACGAGACAATGTCTGGACAGAGACCAGCCAGTTGGAAGTGGCTGTCTCAGGGGCTGCAGGTGTAAACCTTAATGGTGTCATTTACCTGCTGGGCGGGGAGGAAAATGACCTGGACTTCTTCACCAAGCCCTCTCGGCTTATTCAGTGCTACGATACCAACACAGAGAAATGCCACGTGAAGCCATACGTACTGCCTTTTGCAGGGCGCATGCACGCCGCCGTACACAAGGATGTGGTGTTCATTGTGGCCGAGGGGGATTCACTGCTGTGCTATAATCCCCTGCTGGATAGCTTCACCCGGCTGTGCCTGCCAGACGCCTGGAGCTCAGTACCGTCCCTCTGGAAGATTGCCAGCTGCAATGGCAGCATCTATGTTTTTCGAGACCGCTATAAAAAGGGCGATGCAAATACTTTCAAACTCAATCCAGCCACCTCTGTTGTAACAGTCACAAGTGGCATCAAAGTGCTGCTCACTAACCTGCAGTTTGTCCTGGCCTAAAGGGGGAAAAACAGGCCCAGTGGTAGAAAAGGCAGCAACGGTGTTGTGCTGTGCAGCTCAGAGGCACTCAGCCACCCTCAGCACCAGTCCCAATAATTACGAGTTCACAACATCCAGTAAAGAGCCCATCCTCTACACCTGTGCAGAAGAAGTACAGGCTTTCTAGCTGTGGGCCTGTCCTTTTACGTAGCACTATTGAAGTTGAACTGATGCATCTTAGATTTCAGATGGACTAAATGCTATTACTGTGATCCCTTGATGATAAGCTGCTTGTGTTTGAGGCCCAAACTGCAGCAAGTGGCTTTTTTAGCCTGGAACCCATCCACCAATAACAAATCCTATAGCATATGGACGACATCCTCCTTGGCACAGACTGCTAGTTTTAACTGCCCGGGAGATTGTGGGTTGCTGCCATTGTCAGTCACAGAGAGACTTGCACTGTCTGTCCTCCAGGGATGTCCCCATTTAAACGTTCCTGTGTCCCTATTCCAGAAGGAGAGGCTGGCAGAAATACTTGCAGCAGACAGATTCCAGAGCTGACCCCAAGACCCTGAGTAGGTTGCGTTATTCAGCACTTCTAGAGGAGTGGTAACAAACTGGGAATCTGCTTACTGCTCTATCATCACCTAGCATAAAGAGGGAGACCATTTTTATGAGCATTGGCTTCCTTTACTGTACAGGGAATCCCTGCCTGTAATCATAGCGTAGTGTTGGTGACAGATGGAACTAAGACCACTTCCTGCTACCCCTCTGTTGGCACTGTAACCCTTTGGGTAAGAATCTGAATAAAGTCTCTGCTGAGACAGAGTTTTCTTTTCTTTTGCTGCAACTATTTTAGAGCCTTCTGTGGATTGCAGTTCAGCTCAGTGCTAATGCTGTGCATGGGAGAGATCTATGGGGCTCCCACAGAAAAGACTAGTCGTAAGAGAGAATGCTGTAACGAAACAGCCCAAACTCCCCTTTACCGTAATTTATGTAAAAGTTTCTTTATTGATGGTCAAGAAGTACAGCACTTAAGCCTTCGTTAGTTCGTTAAGGCCTAAGTTTTCTTTAAAGAAGAAAAGACTGAGATTTTGATAGTTCTTACTGACCCTCTGCAGTTGTCCCAGCAATCATGTTCCTGTGAAATGTCTCCAGGACCTGGACTTGTTTACGCCGAATGAGGATGTGGGGACGGATCTTGGCAATAGCCTCTATTGCTTCCTGGGGGGTCCAGTGATGCAGCTGAAAAGGCAAAAACCCTGCAAGTGAAAATCCATTCCACCCCTGCACCACTTAATGAAGCCTTTCTAGTTGCTACAGGCAATGTTAGCATTGTTAGAGAACCTAATACTTTGTCCCTTCTGTTTACTTCATCTTCCTCAGGAGGGCCTGAGTGTCAATGCAAGTCCATGAAGTGAGTTCCTCACTTAAAGAGGGATGGTTGCTGCCTCAGACCTTGGTTTTCTACCTCACTCATGCTTCCTTCATGTTGTGAAGTTTCCTGTCCTAGTCCCACCAGACCAGAGAAAAAGGGCAGTTTTTTTTTTTAATTAAAACTTTAGTAGTACCTCCATTGTGCTTCAGCACTTAGAGCGTCATTATGGAAAGGCCTCCCAGGGAGTGCCAAACAACACCAGCAGTAGGATCCCCAAGTGGGATTTCGTTTTCAGTGCTGGTTTACCTAGTTGGCTCTGTAGTGGAACTCGGAAAGCCAAAGCTACTTTTCTTGATAGTGAATTGTATTTACCAAAAAGCACAGAGTGGCTCATCATTTCAGAAAACCATGAAGTCTAAACAAAAACTGAGGTTTATCTGCTCAGTGAACCCATCGTCACACGCAACTTGTTATTCCCATCTCAATCTGTTCTGCCCTAGAATGAATTAAGGATCTCAGAATCATTCTAAACGGGTTCAGAACTTGCTGTATTAATGGCCCAGGAGACCGAACGGCTTCTTGAAGTCTGACCAATCTGCCAGAACCAGCCACAGGTACCATCAGGCCATGTTTCAAAGCTCTGTCACAACAGCAGTTTCTCCTTCCCATAGGATCAGAACATCTTTTGCGGTACTTGTGCTAACAGCTTTTAAATGTCATAAGTGCAGGTGAACAAGGCGTACAAAGATAAAGTTGATTAGCAAAGAAAGCTTAAGACAGCTGTTCAGTGAACGCAAGCTTCACTTGTTGATTTATCTTGTGTTTGCCAGGTTCCACGAAGCAGGGAGCGATGTGAGCTTGGGGCCTGGCTATCCACCTCTCTTGAAATGTGTGTCCAGCCCAAACCCCGTACAATAACAGGATGCCAACGCACCTGTACACGCTCAGGGCTCTTGAGCAAAACCAAGCTGCAGAGGCTGGCCGTGCGTGCCCACGCTATGAAAACGAACCCCGTTTGCTACAGAACCCTTCTTACCTGGATGAGATAGGCTGCCACCATGGTGGCGCTGCGGGAGCGCCCGGCCTTGCAGTGCACGTAGACGCTGTTACCGCGCTCGCGGTGCCTCAGCAGGAACTCGACGCCCTTGTGCAGGTGCTCCAGGCTGGGCGCTCCGGTCAGGTCCACGGTGCTGAGCCGCAGCTGCTCGACTCCCAGCGCCTCCCATTCCTGTCAGAGACAGCCCCTCCGAGCCTTTAACTCCCTTTTATTCCTTCAGAGGGCGAGCCCGGCCCCCGCGGGGCTCACCTGGGCGGAGCAGCACAGGTAGCGGGTCTCGTACTCCTCGTTGAGCGTCAGCACGGCGCGCACGTTCTCCTCAGCCACCAGCTGCGGGCGCACACACACGGCCCCGTCAGGCCCCGTCAGGTCCCGTCAGGCCCCGTCAGGCCCCGTCAGGCCCCGGCTCCAGCCCCAGCCTCCCCCGGCCCCCCCCTCACCCACCGCGCGGCTGCGGCCCCTGAGCGGCAGCGCCCCGAGCAGCACGGCGCGGTCGATGCGGTGCAGCCAGGGGCGGCGCGCGGCGGGCAGGGCGGCGCGCAGGGCGGTGTAGCACAGCGTCGGGTAGAACAGCGCCCGCGCCGCCACCCCCCCCATCGCCGCCGCCGCCGCCGCCGCCGGGCGAGCGCACCGCGGCCCGCAGCGCGTGTTGGGGGGGGGGGGCCGGGGAAGGCAGGCTGTGAGAGGCGGGGCTCCGCCGCGTCGCTGCCCGCCTCTCCACCCCCCGCCTCGGGCCCGGCGTGGTTGCTCCCGGAAGCGCCGCCATCTTGCGGAGCCGGCCTGAGGCGGCGCAGGGAGAAGCGGGGCGCGGGCGGATCCCCGGGGGCAGGTGAGGGCGGCGGCCGCCAGGAGGAGCTCGGGCCGGGCACGGCCGGCGGGGAGCCCGCCGACAGCGCGACCCGCCTCGCGCAGGTAACGGCTCCCCTCGCCTTCCTCCTCCTCCTCCTCCTCCTCCTCCTGCCGCTGCTCCCCCGGCCCTGAGACCGCCCGCGCCGCCCCGCTTGAGCCGGGGCCCGCGGGCGGAGCCGCCCCTCGGCCGCCCGGAACCGGAGGCCTCCGCTTGCCGCAGCCCGGCGGAGCGCTGACAGCGCCTCGGGCGGCGCCGGGCCGCGGGGAGGCGGCGGGGGGCGCTGCAGGTGCGAGCGCGGCCCCGGGCGGCGGGGAGCGGCCCCCACCCGGAGCCCTCCGGGGCTAAGCCGGGGGCTGGCGGGCGGCTGCGTGTCCTCGGGCACCGCTGGGGGCTGCTGAGGGGCGGGAGGGATGAGCGGGGGGCTGCGGGGGGTGGGGGTGCGCCGCCGTGTGAGGGTTTGCAGCCCAGAGGGTGAGAAGGAGCGGTGGGCGCTGCTGGGTGCGGGTAGGAAGGGGAAAAAGCACGAAAAGCGAGAGAGACCGATCGTAAAACGAACGATAAGCGCATGGAGAAGCAATAAAGGTTAATGACAGCATGAGGTTTTTATAGGGCCGTTTATGAGTAGGAAGCAGAGAGGCAGCGTTACAATAAAGCGCGGAGCCTTTACTCCTTTAAATTCCTGGGGAATCGCGGTCCAGACGTTTTCACCTTCAAGGCACAGACATTCTCTTCTGCCAGAAGTTGTCAGGGAGCATTTTTCTAGTGTTGCAGCTTTCTTGTGCTGTACTGCTTCAGTGTGGCCATTGGGCGTGTTTCGCTGGGAGCTCGCTGATTTAGAATGCTCGCTGGGGATTTGCATCTTAAAACATGCTTTGCTGCTGGTCTGCACGAGCTTGGACTTCCTGAGTATCCTGATTTATTCATATATTTGCTTGTGTCTGTCTGTCCCTTCAGGCTTAGGTCTTTGAACTTGTAATCACAATAATTGCTAAATAATCTGGTGCCTTTAGCTCTCTTTTCTATTGGTTTTCTATAGATCAGTTCATCAGATACAATAAAACTACGTGTACTGTTTTGGCATTGCATATCCGTAGTAAGCCTATCACATTTTTGTTTGTTTGTTTTTTCTTCTCCGTAGCTGTATTCTCAAGAGCTCTTCATAATGTGAGGTACTGTTCTTCCCAGCGTTGCGCTTGGACCCAAGTCTTTAAGAGGCAGCCTTGTTAGAAATATTACTGCTGTGGTAGATGTTCAAAAATACTTATATCTTTACTTCATTATAGGAAACGTTAAGGGTGATACTGCTCGCATCCTGCAGCGTTATGCCCAGTTGCACCTCTTCTGATGAAGAGTCCTCTGTGCAGGAGCACAGTTCTTATATCTGCTCAGGGACGTGGGTGTGCATGTATGAACCAGCAGAACCCATAAGTAGGGATGTTAAAATACGATGATACCAGGGAATTTTTATATTTTTTCTAAAGGTGTATACTGTTCCCTTTCAGTCTGTGCTCACCTTCAAAATTATTGCTGGCATTTATTTAAAGGAAGTACAGGAGTTCGCTTTTTTTTGAATGATTGTTCTGGAATGGACATGCTTTTCTTTCCATGTCTAAGTTTACGAGTAGACTGTTCCTTAACTGTTTATTGTATCTCTTTCTGAAATACGGTTATTGATTGTTATTTACTATATTTTAATTTCATCCATTTGCCTTCTGGGTTCCTCTCACAAATCTCTTCAGAGGGCCTGCTCTAATTAAGTTTTATTTCAGTGGGTTTTGGGCTACTTACTGGGCTAGATGGGAAGTAACATAAATTCTCCTTTTTGAAATTTCCTGGTTATTAGTCTCCAGCTAGGATCTAAGAACCCCTGACTGTTCTGGCTGTTGGAATAGAGGCTGTTGATCACGGATGGGTCCATAAGGCAGTCCAGTTTGCCAGCCAGTGTGTGAGATTTACCACTGAAACAGCAGTGATAGTCCAACAGACTCAGATATGTTTCTGCATTCTTATTAATCAGTCTTGCCACAAATGTCTTAATGCTTTATTACAATCTAAGCATTTTCAATATTGTTTCTTGTCCTTTAGTTTACCATTCCCCAGGACTCTGTTCAGAGTTATTTGTTGCCTTAGCAACTGCCCTCAGGTGAGAAATATCATTTTTATACATTGATCAGTAGTTTGGTGGGTAAAAAACAACCACAACAGTATAAATCAAAGCAGGATAAAATACTTAAACGTTTATTCGAATGGGAGTTGTAAATCGAGAAGAGTTATCTAGGCCCTCCAATTGTATTTTTCCATGAAGGTTTGTGACACAGTATCTTGAGTTGTTATCCTGTTGCGAGATTTCTTGGAGGCAAGAGAGCCTGTCTTTGTTGGAAGAAGTAACTGCTGGCTTTAATGCGCTTCTTTCTGTCATTAGAGACGCTTGTGTCATATGGAAAAATGCAAGATACCACCTTGTCTGCTGTTGCTGTCTCCAACAGATTGTCCTGCCAAAATGCTTTGTGCTTGGGGCATAATAGTGAAAAGTGCCCTTTAGCATTCATACTTTCAAGCATAGATTTCCCGAATGTGGTCTGAACATCATCTTGTTTGCACCTGATTCAAAGCTAAAATATACATTAGGAGCAGGAAATTTGGATAAGGCGAGGGAGAAAATGTAACCCGCTTTAAAGCTCCAAAGCAAATAAGTCTGCAAAGGCTTTGCTGTAGGGACAAATAGCTCACAAGTTTGAAGTGTGATAGACAGAGCAGGCTTATTTGTTTGTGACAGCAATATAGTAGGGCACAGTCGTCATCCCAGGCAAAGGAAGGCTTCTTTCTGACATCTTGGGAAGTCTGAAACCTTCAGCCATCTTAGCTCTGTGTGCTTTAAAAGAAAAACCATTGCTGCTAACTGAATTCAGGATGAACAGTGAGCAAAGAGGAGCAAGTACTGAGGACTCCTAGTTGGACAGGCATCTTCTCTGACTTTCAACTCATGGAAAAGAGTTTCAGTTTTGGAGAGACAGTTTGTGGTATGTGTTTGTGTTTTTATGTACCGTGAGAAAGCTTTAGCCTAGAACTGGAATCGGGGTCCATGAGTGGTTACAAACTAAGATGATATAAACCGGGCTGGTCTAGCTGCAGCTGTGAGATTTTTCACATTGGTTTAAATTACTTAATATTTAAATATAATTTGGAATAACTGGATTAGATATTGCTGAAATTCAGGAAAATGGGCAGAAACTTTGGGTTCTTCATCCTTTTCAGCAGCACTCCTCAAGATCTTAAAGGAGCGTGTGAATGAGAGGATGAGTGATTCTTGAGTGTTGAGTGTGTCACGCTTGTACATCTAGCAGGTTTTTTTTTTTTTTTTCCAGAAAAATGTTTTGTTACGGTTGCATATAGTGTGTTCTCTCAGAACCCAATTCTCTATTCTCAGAAAAACTCAGTTGAATTCTGTGGTGGCTTACATTTTTTTTACTTGAAATTACTTGGAGTTTTTCACAGCCTTGTTTTTCTTGCCTCCCTCAAAATTGGTCTTTCTGGTAGCTTTCACTTCTATCTGCAGATTATTTCATACTTTGCTTTTCACAATAATAATGTAATTCTTTGCCGCTACATTTCAGTATTACGGGTGTCAAAGTAAAACCATGGTTCTTCAAGTATCTTCTCTAGAATTCTTTTTTCACTGAATCCGTGAATATTTTTTTGCTATTTTTGCCTTAAACTACACCATTGAAAAGAAATTCTGGCATATGCATCATATGCAGGGATCCTTCAGAGTCTGTTGGAAAGGGAAGATTTGTGCCTGTTCTCCCAGAGCAGAGGACCTGTTTTTTATGAAGTCTGTAATTTTAATGAAGTATCTAGCAGACAACATCCAAGTCCACATACAAAAAGGATAGCATCTTCCTTTATTTAATCTATATAGAGATTTACAGGATGGACACCAAGTATCTTAATATCAGCAACGTTTTACAAGGTAGAGCTTTGATGAATGCTTCTTTTCTGTGAGAAAGCAATGAAATATTGGTCCTTCAGGAACAGAAGAAATATTTTGAATGTCATGTCTAGCTCTTGCAGTTTCTGTAGGCACAACAGTGTAAAATAAATTCTTCTCTCACTTACAGTCTTAAATTCCCATGTAGAATGCTGTCTCAAAATCTTCTTGCCAAGTCACGTGCACCTGATCATTATTTACCATCCAAAAACTCCTGTTTTACGTTTAAACTTCAAATTAAAAAAAAAAAAAGAAAAAGCCTTCAGAACAGTAGAGTGCTTGCATGGTCATAGGAGCTATTACAAATGGCCATTGGGAATGGGCAATGTGCAAAGGCTCTGGAAAAAGGGCTGTATATTTACTTTGCGAAGGCACACTTTTTATTGCTCAGTAGTCTGTGATCTCTTGCTGGGTGATTTAGGAAAAGTGCAAATATCCTGGTATTTATGGAGCAAAGCCACCCGTATTACATTTTGGGCTGTGTATTCGCTACCAGGATTTGACCACTGTCAGAGGCTGGCTCTAGGTTGTGCTGTGTGTATTTCACAGTACAGAAGCTCCTGTGATGCTGATTCTCTGCTGCAGAATTTGCTTTAGAATTTCTTTGTTCTCTGAAGTAATTTCTGCTTCATTCAGGGCTAAATTTAATAGGCGTTTTGTGATTGCTTTGAGGGAGCGGGACTAGGACATGTTCTGGATCCTATTTGTGAGGAAAGTATTTCAAGATCTGCTTAGGCAGACGCTAATTCTGAGTATACCGGTATATTCCTGGGTTTGGAGGGAGCCTAAACCATTATCTCAGTCATGAAAAATATCCAGCTTGGTGCTTCAAATACAAGAACTTTTATGCTTATTGCAGGTTGCATTAACGGAACTGTCTGAGTAGTGCGCTTCTTGTTCTCAATTAGTTACCACACTGCTAGTCTAGCTGAAAGTTACAACCTCCGCGTACACGAGAGAACTTCTCTGGTAACTCCTCTAAGATGGCTCCACGTCACCACATACGATGTGTGATATACTAAATATAAGAGATAAGCAGCAGCATAAGGTAATAAACCTCTCATACGAAAAATTATGTATTTGTATATGGATGAAACTGATTTTGAGTTTGCAGACTGTCACACCTGTGTACTAAAACATTCAGGGACTCTGCTGCATTTTTTCTCCGAATACCTAGGCATTCGAGTTTTCAGTTATGCTGATTTTATGTCTTTCTGTGCCAGAACTTGAAAAGGGGCAGGAGGGGATGCTGCCTAGAGGTGGGTTTCTTCTGTTTTTATTTAAGAAGAATGCACAGCAGGAGGCTTGGTTTGTGTATAAGCATTGGCGTGAAGGACCGCTAGGAAAACAGACGTGGTATAGCAGGTCACCAGGGTAGTTCGTATCAACCAGTGGGGAAGGTGGTGCTTACTGGTTTAGGAGAATGATTAAAAAGGGAGAAAAGGTTCAAAAAGAGTACTGTAATTTGCAATTACTGTAAATATAATTTGATTTGGGGAGAAAAAAGTAAACCCAAAGAAGCTAGGTGTATATGTGCTTCCAAAAGTGACAAGGAAGACCGGGCCAGTTCAGTACTTACTTCTTGAAGTGCTGGTGAGTGCGGGGATTCCCTGGAAGGGAGGTTTTTTGTCCCGTGTCCAAGCTGCTGCCAGATTCTGGTGGATGAAGAGCGTTGGGAATTTCTGCGTTACTGAGGTGGACTCGAGCAAAGTGGGTTTGGGCCAGTTTCAAAACAGTAACTCCTTCTTGAAGTTTGTACGCTTCAATTTTTTTCCTCCTCTGCATGGTGTGACAGCGAACGAGTGTGCGCGCGTGTGAAGGAACTTGTTTTAGCGATGGTCTCTTTCAGAGACCATGTATGGGTAAAGCAGTTGGGCTAGTTCAGCTCCCTGCTCCTCCCTCCCTCCCTCTCGGAGAGCCGAGCAGAATCTATTCTGCTGAAACGCTTGTTCCACTTTCTGCTTTCTATATTTGTACAGCAGCAGCACGCTAGCTAGCAAGGCGCTGTGGCTGGCCTGGTGTGCGTTCGGCATTTGCTGAGCAGAATTGAGAGCCAGGGCTTACAGTCTCTGTCGTTCCGTCCGTCCGTCTGTCTGTCTGTCTCTGCGTCTCTTGGGAGGACTGGCGTTCCGAGTGAAAGGTGATCTGTTCGTGGATGTTTTGTTGTTTTTTTTTTTTATGTAAAATGCACTTCGTCCCAGCTGGGAGTCTAGGGACTGGGAGTGGAGGAGGGAAGGCAGTTGTCTTGCAGGGAGAGTATGTAGTGGGTGGCAGTGGCATCAGCAGCGTAGTTTTTAACTCCAAAAGAGCTGCTGTCTTCTGGGATGAGGGCTTTCATATCCCTACCTGCTTGGGGGAATAATTAGCCAGGGGCTGTATCTGGCCATAAAAGGTCTGTTGTCACTGTCAGCCATGAAGATTAATGGAAACTAGATCCTGCCCTGGAAGATCTTAGTGCTGCCGTTGCCTGTTGCAAGGGGGATTGATGAGGAGCTAGACGCTGGCCAGCACAGTTTAGAGTAAGGAGTTAGTGCTGGGAGATGGAGTTGTAGGAAATACCTTTTTAGGAAGAGCTGGGAACTTGTAGCTAGGACTTCCCTGGCTGTACATTTGCATAAACCTTGTACTAAGGCCCTGCATGTGCTGGGATGGCTGTTGAGTTACTTCAGCAGTAGGTCAGGCGAAGAAATAGCACAGCAAGTCTGGCTGCTGGCAGTGTAGTAAATGTTGATACGATGTTCTTTCAGTAGTGGAAGGGTGCTCAAAATAGTGGCAGCCACTGGATGCACCATTAATGTCAGCAAGAAATTGAGAGGGGGAAAAAGGGAAAATAGGATCTAAGTATTTTTTCTGTGATCTAGGGGATACTGTCCATTATAAATTCTGCTACCTTTTGGTTATCTGTGCAAGTAGAAATCACGCCTTTTGTTCCTGAAATTAGAGCAAAAGCGTTTCACTTGTGAAATAGAAGTAGCATCTTGTTAAAATCTTTCTTGAGGACAATGCTCCAGAAACTTGGTCTGAATTATTTTCCTTTCCTGCCACTGCAGTGTCTCTAGTGTGTTTCGTACAGAGAAAGCTGTGTGTACCTCAAACTTGGAAGGAGCAAATTTTGGAGGTGAATTGGGGAATCTCAGCTGCCCAGCAGTCTGAATCCCACTGTGCCTACAGGCAGGGAGCTGTGATTGATGTGTCACAGAGGCTTCTCTCATTCTTGGACTGCTTGAACTCAAGCAACTTTGTTGTGTGTCTGTTTTCAGATCCTTCTTTGTGTAACGGGGATACGGTGTGGTAATTTTTCCATCTTCGTCTGGGAAACCTGTGAAATTCATTGTGAACACGCAACTTCCAGGCTGCTAAGCTTTCTTTCTTAAGTGTCCTTCTGTGTTTCCGAATTCTCACATCCTCTTAAAGCCCTCTGCCTTTCTTCCTACTTCTCTGTTTCCTGACTCCCCGACTGACATCCTTTCATTTATACTAGCCAGAACAAAGTGGCAAAAACAATGTGAACTGTTTCTAAGTTTACAATAGCAATTAAAAGCAAATTTTGGCATTGTTTGATGCTGGTGATCAGGAATGTAAAATTGTAAATTTGGCTTTTAAACGTTCTCCAGTAGCATACTTAATTTTTTTTTGCCCGTAGTCTTGTAGCAGGCATACGATTAGGCAGATTCAAAGGCCACTTAGAAGTACACTATTTCATATTCAAAAAATGTTTTTTTGTCCCTTCTGTGAAAGATGTGATAAATGGATAGAACACTGAAGAAATGCATGTTCACCAAGTGCATTGAGTAGGTGCAAGATACAGCCAGGCTGTAGAATGGCACTGGGGGATTTAAATCTTCCATTTGGTAAAAATCTTCTTAACAGCACTTAAGGGTGGCATTGTTCAGAGCCAGACTACGCTGTTAGTGTGTTTTATGGGAGGTGGATGCTTTGAGTTGTGTAGTAAACTTGTTTTGTACCTATTGTCTGCTAGTGCAAAGAGAGTGACTTAGTACTTCACCTATTTCCAGAAGCTCGAGTGATTCATGTAGCAAAATATAATGCTTTAGATGTGTAAGGACAGGAAATCCTATTTGGTGTATATACTTTGAGTTTAAGGGATAATACTTGTTAATCCATTCTGCTAATCCATTCTGGATTAACGGCATTATTATCTTGTACATAGAAACAGTTTCATCAAGGTTGGAGACAACTTCTATCTGGCATCCTTTGAAGGTCCTGAAATTCCACAGGAAGAGTCATTTTCTGCATTTTTGTATTACTTTTATTTTTTACCAAAATAAGTCTGTCTTTCTTATAGTATCATAATCATGCAGTTGATGAATAATGTCATGTTAAGGGTGGATGTTTGGAAAGATTATGGGAATTTGGAATTAAGTCCAGTGTTCATTTGAAGTTAGCTAAATTTATAAAGGCTGTTGAAACAGAGGTATTAAACTTCAGGAGGAAAAGACATGAAAAGTGGAAGTTGAAAAGGATTTACCTTTGATATAAAAAGCTGAATCATGCAGACAAATCAAGGACAGGAACTGGAATGTCTTTAATGGAGGAAGTCCATGTATTAAAAAATTGGGACAGTAAAAGTAATTGTACAGAAGTGTGTGCACACTTCTTACAAACAGTAGTGTTTTCCTAATAGAAATAGTGGGGCCCTCTTCGATTGGGGTCTTTAAAACTAAAAGGGACTCATGAGTAGAGAATTAACTAAGAGAAATGCAGCACCTAGATCAGATGATGTAGTTCCATGAGTAATTTGAATGAGCATATGCTGGTATTGCTCTGAAAAAAGCTTGTTCTGTCTTTCATGCGTTTTCCCTTTCCTTTGTGCTGCTAAGAGCATTTGTGACATTGTGCAGTGAATTGAATCATGCAACAAGTCTGGGTTAAAACTACTGTTTTCCTGTTGTTGGTAGGAGAGATCAAACCTGGATCACTTCCTTCCTCAGGTCCGTTATACAGAGGTAGAAATGGATAGCTGGGGAGGAGGTAGCTGTGCTCTGTTCTTCTGGCAAGAGCAGTGATTAAAATGGATCTGCAGTAGGATTATCTTGACCTATTCTTGTGCATTTTCTCCCCATTTCTTCCTTGTCTTTTCAAAGAGCTTATATTCGATCTTTTCTAGAAACACAGCCCCCCAAAATTAGTTAAGAATTCTGTTACCTGCAGTGACAAATATCATTTGGTCCTAGACAGGAAGGTACTAAATGTTGTCACGTTGTCATAGCATATTTCACCATTTATGCGGTATCTGATGCATGCTATGTTTGGTGCTGCTGTGCTGAGAAGCCTGCTATTCTTTTTTGGGAAGAAATTGGTGAACATTCATAACAGGAGGATAAAGAGAAGATAGTGTGCCATGTTGATTGTTAAACATGAATTTTTGATTCCAGAAGTATGAAGTACCTCCAGAATCTAGATACAAGGTACAGGAACACAAAGAGAGAATGTGACAAGATATGTAAGAGGGTTTTGTGTGCTTTGTGTCCTTAAGTAGCCAAAACTGTATTTATAGCACTTATTTTCTCGTAAAGCTTCTGGAGTCGTCTCCTGCTAGCAGTGGAAAGCAGCTGATGTCATACTGTGCCTTCCAGGAAAAGTGAATGGAAAGAATTGATGGAGAAGTGAGTGAAGAACGTCTGAAAATATGTGCTTGAAACTATGAGCAAGTTCTGAGTCTCTAGTTCTTGGCATAGCGCGTGGACGGTTTTGATCCTTCCCACCCTCTTCTTCCCTCCCACCTCTCCTCAAAAGCCTGATTGGGTGACGGAGCCAGTCTTTGCAGCGGGGAACGTTTCTGGGGCCCTGGGTAGAGCAAGGAGCGAGTGAAGCTGCCTTGGCACAGATGTCCCAGTGCGTTAAACACAAAAGATTAGCAGCCTGGATGGGGTGTTTCAGGGCCCCAAAATGAGCCTGGAGGTCAGAGTAGTAGTGGAGTAGAAGGCGACTGAAGTTGGTTGGAAAAAGTCTCGGAATGTTCTTTAGATGTTCGTGGCAAAGAAATGACAATTACGCTTCTTCAGGCAGAGAAAAGTTCATCTGAAGCATGGCACTATATTTGTGAATGGTACTCGGAAAAAAAAAATGTTTCAGGGTGCTGCATGCCATTATTTACTGATGTGTTTTCAGTATGTTTTAGGCTGAATTATTGCAGAAAAAATGAATTCCTAAAATATGTACAGTGGTTTACATGCTTCAGATGCTATACAAAGATATTGAAGAGGCTGGTAAATATTGCAAAAAAAGAAACCATAATAACACTTACAGAGTGAGGACAAAGGAGAAACCTTCAGAAAGCTTGAGTGGAAGCTTGGGAAGAACTCCTTTGCAATGAAATAGATCTTATTGCATTTGGGTTTTTGAACAAAAGTCAGGACATTCCTAAGTTAATGTTCCCACAGCAACGTTGTGTTTGCCTCTGATGAAGAAATTGTATGAAATATTTTGAAAGTTTCAGCTCTATACACTCAATGTTAAATCTCTTAAAGTGTTAATAAAAATTACCTGTTTTTGAAAGTTATTTGAATCAGTATTCATTTTTTAAAATAGAGCATTGATGCCGGTTCTTTGTGGATGTAAATGAGAGTAATTTGAGTGTTGTATCCATTTACTTCTGCAAAGGACTTGATGGTGTGCTCATTACAAAAATAAAAAAATAAAAAAAAATCACTGAGCTTATTTTTCCTGCTTTGGTTTGCAGGCATGGCAATGGCAGGTTCTGCACGGTAGAGTTCATAGCAAGTATTTGTCTAGTATAAGCCAAGTAAGGGACGCATAAGCTTAAGGTAAATCAGTCTTTCTTAGTTGGGCTGCTTTGAAACAAAACATGAGGGTTTATCCTTCAACATTTTGCAAATGTGGAATTTCAAGCCTACTCAATTTCTTACTCAGATTCTGAATTTTAGAAATTGGGACGGCTCAAAATTGTTTTCTCTCTGAAGCTGACAGTAGATGCTGGAAATGGTCACGTGCACATGTCCCCTTGTACACACTGGGTGCGTCAGTACAGAATGGTGATGGCATTAGTTTCAGGATCTTTGTGAGGAGACTGTGAGGAGATCTTTTCCCTCTGGGTTTGAATCTATTCTTTCTTGGATCGCATGGAAACAAAGTGCATACCTAGCTGTCGTTATAACAGGCTTATTTCAACAAGGAGCTATGCAAACTGTGTTTATAAACAGTACACTTAGGAAAGTGAAAGTGTTAGTGTTTGAATCTTTTGGCTGAAATGGATGAGGTTGTTAAAGTTTAGTGTTGTTGCTTCTAGAAGTAGGCAGTGTTTAAGCTGAGAATTTTGCTTCTGCTCAGTGCACCTCAAACTTCTATCCCTAATAAGACATTAAACTCTGTGCTACAGCTCGCAGGCCTTCCTGGCGCACGTACAGTATCCATAAAGCAATCAGGAGATTTCCCGTCTCCTTTTTTGTTCTAATCTGAGCTGATCCCAAAATGTGTACCTCTTTTATTCTTTGTTCTGTTCTTCCTATTGCATCTGTTAATTGAACAAATTTAAATTCTGAGAGTTGACCAAGCTGTCACGAGTAATTCAACTGGTCTATTTACTAGCTGTACAGATTGTCTGGTAACCTGGGTGCAGATTAGTATTTTTGCCTGCAACGCGGAAGAAAATATTTGACAGCACCGGCTGCAGAAATAAAGTGAGCAGGCACAGTGACTAGGAGCTGGCATTGAGCACAGTGCCGAGAGGTTTGGGTAGTGTCAAGATTGCAGTGGAAGATGGGAAATCCTCAGATTAGAAAGTGTGTTTGCCTCCTGGGTAAATTTTTGGCACTGTAGGAACCTCCAGGTCTGTCAGGTTTCTTCTTGCTATCTCTGTTGTCTTTTTGTCTCCTAAGTAATGTTTGCTAGAAAGTAGCCTACCTTCTGTGCATTGTGACCCGAGCTGTACAGTAAGTGAAACTTCACCTGCTTTGTGTAGGCCTTCCTATTCACAGCCTGTACACTCATACTTACACGTTTTTTATATTGGTACTTAAGAGCGTATAAAACCACCGTGAGGCCAGATGTAACATTGATTTATGTGAGAGGCGGTTGGCATCAGGATGTATCCGAGATTGAGCTGTGCGGTCTGTTTTACCTGTTAGGCTCTTTAATTGTAAATGGTAGTCTTGACATCCCACAAACGTTAAATTCCTGGAAGGTGTAATCAGAACTCAGAACTAACTGGTCTAGACAAGTGCTGACTGTGACAGTATTATCATCGATCGGAATCCATTAATTGATCCAGTAATCGTTTACAGATGATCCTGAGTGCTGGGGAGACTGAAGTTTCCCCATTAAGTAGCAAAGTGGTATTGCTAGGTTTATTGGGCTCGTCTCCATCATCTAGTACTTAGTGGCCAGAGCCATATATTTTTGTTACCAGCTGCAGTTCTATTTGAATTGTATGGCATACCAGAAGTTACAGCTGTTTGTTTATCACCAGGAGTATATTTTGTCACTCCTGTCTCTGGCAGGGCTAGGCATTAAACCTTCCTTTTTCTACATGGACCTGTTGGGTGGCGTCATGGCTCCTCCGAGCTTTGGGTAGCAGGGGTTGGAAGCAGCTTCTGGTGCAGCGCATCAGTCAAGGACGGTAACTGCTGGGAAAAGCATTGCCAAAGCCGCGATGTCCTGATTTACACCTATTAATTGTTTTGCTGTCCCCACAAGAACCTACGCTCAAGCAACTATGAAAACAGTTAACTGTCAGCCTCTAGTGCTCAACTGGGGTCAGTCTGCAGTTTGCACTTAAAGCCTAATGCTGTGTCAGTTAATTAAAGAAATTGGTCTGTTCCACACCTTGCTAGGTACGTGTCAGATGTATGTGCCTTCATCTGAAGTATCCAAGTTCTGACTTCTTTTGAGAAGAAATAGGATTGCCAGATACTTTGGCCCTTGGGCTAGGTCTGTCTGTGTAAACCTGAATAAAGGATTCAGTGGATTTATGTTCTGCATGCGATTACAAGCCATGCTGAAACAATTCTGGTTTGAGAAGCACTTATGATTTAAGAGCGTTCTCCTAGACAGGTGGTCGTCAGATTTGCTACTTGCTTTTATAAAGTTTTTATTGTGTTGGATTTTCTTTGATTCAGTGAGATGTCTAATTTTTTTCCAAAGGTATCAAGAGTTATAGGTTCCTCTGGCTATGTTAGCTGCACTTTAGTCTCCTTTGAAGTTTTTAAATTAGTTCTCTAATGTTGCATAGTTATATGTGCTAAGGGAAGGTTTTCTTTTCAACATTTAAAAAGTTGTTTACTGTTATATTCTTAGGCATTTGCGTGATCAGTGAGCTGTGTATTTCAGGTTTTACTGAAAGTTCATTATCACGGCAATACAACTCGCCATTTATGACAACTCCATAGGCCTTAAGTACCTTGCAAAGTCTGAGATTGAAAGGAGGAAAAAATAAAATTTGTATTACATGTTTTGAAGTTAGGACCATTAGCAGGAATATGAGACCATGTTTTGACCATAAATAAATATGCTTTAATTAAACTTCAAAAAAGCAGTGGAACGTGGATGAGGTTGAAGGAGGTGTACTCAGGTAAAATATTTGCCAGAATTGCTAGTAGGAGGTAGTGCCATTCTGAAATGTTATGAATGTTTGTTCTGAATTCATTATTCTGAACATTATTCTGAAACCAAACAAAAATATACAGCGTTCCATGACTAGTAGTCAGTTTTCAGTAATATTCTAGAAGAGATAAATTAACTCATCATTTTGAAAATACACATTTCAGATAACTAAATTTCTCAGAATTCCTGGATTGGATTTTATTTTTCTTTTCATAACTAGTATTATAAGAAAACTCAATTTCTGTTACGTTTAGACTTATGAGTTCATTTAGCGGGTATAATATTTAATTAAGACAATTGAATTAATTAGGAATGATTTTTAAAATGACTATAAAATAAGGATATAAAATCTCAAAAAATCTCCCTCCGGAAAAGAGAGCATGAGTACATGTGACAAATATCCAAGTATATTAAAAGATAAGTTAGAAGAGGATAAGGATCACTTATGCATACTTCTCAAAGAATATAGAACAAAGGTTATGAAGAGGCCTGCAAAGCAGGGAAAATGTGGGCACTCAGATAGCCTTGTAAAACTCTTCGCATTGCAGAAGAATGCTGGTTTTGGTTGTTTGCCTATAGATATGTGAGCAGACGTGGATTTTTTTTGTTAAGTATTGCTAGACAGCCATAAATGTAGTTCTGCAAAATAGCGTACAATCTAGGAGGAAGCAGAGAAGAAATTCTTGATAAATAAATACTTCCAAAGTTTGTGTTTCAATATATGTTGGCTTGTGTTATGGGTCGATTGTTGAGTCGCATCCCCGACTTATGAGATGTTAGTGCAGAGAGTCTGTATAGTTCCTGTTTGATTTGCTTAAGAAATAACACTTGTTCCTTGTGCTGTTCTTCGTGTTACCTAATTCAGAGCTTTTTTTCATACGCTTCCATCTCTACTATCTTACATTAGAGTTCACATCTGCAGGGTCATTGTCATCTGTTAGTGCTGCTGCTCTCAAACTGTAATGTAGGTTAGGACTGTGGGCGCTGCTGTTGGTAACACTGCTTCTGTCTTGAGATGAAAAGCCACACAGGTAGGATAAATCTACAGAATAGTAATAGGACACTACAAGACATCTGCTGCCCCTTTCTTTTGTACCCTTTCACTTGTTCACTCTATTTTGAAATGTGCAATCTATTTATTTTAAGTCTAAATAAGATTGTTACCACCGTATGATAACTTGTTACTAGAAATGGGCTTTACTTTCACACTTCTCAGCTGTTTGCAAGATGCAGTTCATGTTGTAATGATTGTTACTATGATTCTAACTTGAGTGTTTCTTGTTTCTTTTCTTTTAGAGTGAAGACTGGAAGTGTTAGAGAGGTGCGTAGCTGCAGGTATGAACCAACTACAGTTTCTGTCCCTCAGTTGCTTATTGGGGCTTCCTTTCAAAGGTTTAGAGACAAGTTGTTTTTACTTTGAGATATGTGGCTGTTTTCTACTGCAGTGAGCAATAATATTCCTTCAACCTTAAGCTCTTTGTAATTTCCTGCCCTTGTGCTGCTAAAGGGACTTGGAAGTGGTAACAACTTAGGACTGTAAGTACCAAATAACTATGCTTCTTTAGCTCCATATGTAACTTAATAATTTTATAATAATTTTATAAATGCAAGTAACTACAAAGTAGAAATGTGTACCTTCATAGTTACTTCTTGGCCAGAATAAATCTCAAGTTCTCTATACTACATATAACTCTAAAGGTATTGGTTGGAAGAACTCCATGTGGGCTGAGACAAATTTCATTATGTTCAGCATAACAGGAATGTGGTTGTGTGTGAAAATGTTTGGAGCCAAATGTGAGGATCTTCTGGTGCAGTCCTGTTAATGTCTGAAGTCTAGCAAGGGTGTAATTTCATGAGCCAATTTCCCCCTTCCTGCTTTACTCAGTTCCCAGTGCTGATTATTTGATGGTGCCTGGTTCTCATGGTAGTTTGGCTGCATGTTCCACAGTCAGCTTGCTAACCCAATAAAAATCTCTCTCATGATGAAGTTGTTATTTCTCTGGTTTAGTGACTTGGATTGATTGACACTCCTTTTACCGCACAATAAAAAAAAAAAAAGACCAGTATCTGTAACTGTGCAGCTTTAGGACAGTCGACCTGTGACTGTTAAGTAACACTATCATGCTCAAATTGTGATGATTGTTGCTATTCTGAGAATTACCTCTGTTATGACAGAAATATTTCAGATGTGCTTTAGTGTACAAACAGAGACAGGAGGCTCTTAAATAAGGAATTAGTATACTAGCCATGTCACTTTCCAGCTCTTATACAGAATGCTGCTGATAGTTTTACCAAGGCCCTTAAGAGATGAAAAATGAATGCTTATTTCAGTTACAGTAGATCCTTTCCCTACAATAGTCTTAAATCTAAAGTTCCTAAAAGAAGGGGAGACAATGGCATTGATTGATGTACCTGTAGATATTAGGCAGTTAGTGACACTGCAGAAAGCAAGGGTGGATAGGAAGGATGTGTTCCTTCTGTGATATGTCCTTATCAAAGAACTTAGAAGTGTGGGTGGAGAGCAACGTCCCCTTACTGGTTTTGGTATGTTGACTTGCTCGTCCTGTCAAGATAGAAAAAAGAGCCAGGAATATCTGTGGAAAAAATGGCCAGGGGCAAACATGTTGCTGAAGAAAGCAGAACAAAATAAGATGTGTGGTCAGTGGAAAATTATGCATAATTTGATAGCTCATACAAGATGCAAGTCCTGCTGGCTAGTATGGCTATTCCTTTAGATGTAGCGATGGAGAGAGAGTATGGGACTGACAAAACCTCTAGTCAGGAGCCTCTGAGCCCTGCTTGTGTTCTAGGCAAAGGCTTCAGAGGAAATACTTGTCCCATGTAGATCCAATTTGGTAAGGTCTTAAGGAAATTAGTTTTTGAAGTCTTTACTAGGGTTCAAAGTATGCTCACGGTGGGAGGAGAAGCCATAACAACAGTCTTGCGTGAAAAATACAACTAGCTGGGGAGGAGTGCTTGTGCAGTCTGTGATTGCTCCCCATCGAGAGCAGGATCAGAGAGATGAACCTCAGTAGGTTTAAAATATATATATATATATATATATATTTTAGAGTTTAATGTGTCAAATAAATATATGAAAAAAGGCTATAAAGGTGTGCTGATTTCCTTTGAATATGGATGGATGCATACTTGAAAAAAATGTGTTTTGTATTTGTTCAAACTGTGGCGACAGAATGGTTGAAGAAGCAGGTAACAGAAGGAAAGGGACCCCTTTGTCTGGAAGTTGGAATACACTCAGTGAGGTTTGAATTTTGATATTGCCTTGAGGAGGGATTTGTTTTCTATCCATGGCCATTTGCTGTGATTTTCATAAATAGACTGGTAAGCGTTTAGTCACGCCTATATCAGAAAGGAAATATAATTTGTCTTTAAAATGTATTATATCCTGCCTCTCTGTAGGTTATTCATTAGGGTAGAAATAGCTGAAGTTGGTACCCAAGAATACTTCATTTCTGAATGTTTTTTAGAAAACTGGCTTTTGTTTGGAAGTACCAGTTTGAGGGCATTGGTCTCCAGGCATTGTGGGTGTTGCACAACAAAACTCCTAAGTGGCCAGCCCACTGCGGTTTACCCTTCCTGCTCCTTTGCTGCTCTATTAGGTCCATATAGAAGGTAGGAAAGAGAATGCTGGTGTTGGTGTTTTTTTCTGAAGCATTCCTGTCTTTTCCGACAGCCTGATCTGTGATTAGACCTAGTTTTACAGACTTGCAAGATTTTGCCAATTACAAAACACAGTTCCAGAATCTGTTGGTTTGGATTATCTAAATAACAAAATCTTCAAATTATTTAAATATCAAATTATTCAATTTTGATTGCTGAAAATAAGCCACAGATTAGAACACCTCAGTTTCTGGTAAGGTACATAATTTCTCATCCTTATGAGAAAAAATTTTGAATTCGTCTGTCTTAATATGAATGTAGAAAGGTGTCCAAATGAAAGAAGATCAACATCCTCTTCTCTTTAACATCTAAGGTTATATAAATCCATATTAATTATATTAATATATTAATCAAAATTATATATATTCATTGCTTTTTATACATACCAGTATAAAATGCCTCTTATGATGAACTGCCCAGAGATGAATCAGGGTAAAACTGTTGGAATTCTGATTAGAGTCTGGTGCAGAGAATTAAACTAAGGAGGAGTCAGCTTTGCTTTGAGGTGAGGAATCAGCTGGCCTTTTAAATAGCACTTGCCTTTGTTCCACACTTTTATGGTAGCTGCTGTCTCCAAGCAGACAAGTTTTTGAAATGGAGAGTTTACTCTGAGACTTGGGATTGGTCCTGGTGCTCGGAAACTTTTATGCTACACTTTGCCAAAGCAAACTAAACAGTTATTCTTCTTGTCAAGTATTGCTGTTTTAAGAGGGCCTTGTGAGCACTGACAGTTTCAGGAGTGAGGAACTCCAACTTTCTGTTACACTTGTCAAATCTACGTGCACTATGCTTATATTCTTCCAGGCAAACAAATTTGCCTGAACACTGTTCAAATGCCCTGTGAATAGAAGAGAGAATGGTCATACCTCTTGCTGCCCTGTCCCTCCTTTAGGATGATGCTTTTGTTTTCCTGAAGGTAAAATAATTAATTGTTTGGCACCCCTACGGGGCTAGCCAGTGCACTAAGTAGAAATGATTATTGCAATGATTGCTATTTTAACTGCGTGTTACACTCTGCTGGTGCTGTCTGAGCTGCCTGTGAACTTTTCAGGTAATGTGCAAAGCAAAGTTTTCATTTGGATAAAATAAAATGGGAGAGAAATAATGTGTGGGGTTTTTTTTAACCGTAGTGTAATGTCAACTGTTCTTGTTTTGTAGCTGGTGCTATTAGAAGAAAGAACTTAAGATTAAAGGACTTGTCAAAACAGCTTGCATGGCTGTTCTGATTGCTGCAAAGGACAATGAAACTTGAGACTTGTTGCTTTGTTTAGTCTGAAAGGTCTCTTGAAACTTAAAAAGGAAGGGGGGAAAAAGCCTCTATCATACTTGTAGAAGTTTTTTAAACAGAACTGGCTGCTATTCTAAAAACTATCAGGAAGGAGAGGCCTGTAAATTATTCAATAATATGAAGTTTGTTCCTTTCAGTTAAGATTATTTGTTATGTTTCTGAAGTAAAACAAACAAAAAACCTCACTCTCTGACCAGTTCTTACTTCCTCTGAATTCTTTACACAAACAGTTGGTATACTACTTGCAATAAACCTTGGCTAAAAGTATTTTTCATGTCGGGTGATAGAACAATCTTCATACGTGGTATTGTCCTGGCGCTGTACAGTTGGTTCTGTAGTCTCCCCTGGGTCCCATATGCAACTACACGGCAATGCTCTGTGTAAACGTAGCTAGTTGGCGTGCTCCTTGTAGCTCTGCGGTGTGTTTGGCTTGGAGAGAAGCAGACTGTTCAGAGCTTTCCAGGACCCAGTGGATTTCAAACTCCTTAGCAGAAGAATAATTTCTGGCCGTGTTTTAGTGGCAGAAAACTAACATAAAATGTGTAGTTGATTCTTTTTAAATAATTCTGCAAATATTGCCGAGATGACAAAATGTTTTCAGTGCATCTTCTTGACTAAGTCTAGAGCTGCAGATTCACATTATATAGGGAAAGACAGCAAAACTACAAGGCTCTTTGAAACCAGATTTCTAGGTCTTGCCTGTGTTTAGATCTCCTTCAACTTCTTACACTTATAAAATGCTTCCACAGAATTGTTTGCAGGGTCGTTTCTTAGACAAAAGGCTGAAATACGTTAAGGTGAACTGGCTGTTATCGCAGACAGAAAGAGAGGAAAGGTTCCTCTGCTTTCGGGGCATGGTAGCTTGCAGGCATTAGTATTCAAATTCTTTTCTATGGAAGACTGGGCGTTGAAGTGTAGGTGTTGTATACCATCCGTACTTCCAATTTGAACAAGTCAGAATTCAGTTAAAAACAGGAGAAAAAAAAAAAGAGGACAGAACACTTCAGGCAAGCAACGTTTTGTTCTGTTTCCATTTCCTTTTAGTAGTTCTGTAATTTCACAGGGCAGAGATGCATGTCCTCGCTTCTTGTACTCTTATTTCCTGCCTTGTCTCCTGCTCTGTGTTATATTGCTGCCTTTATTTCCTCTTACTATTGTTGTGGCCAAGCTTCTTTTCCTAATTTCTCAAGGTTTTTTTCTGTCTATGTTGCCAGCGTGTCCACAGGTCTTTCAGATCTCTTAGGTATTTTTCTGTAGTTTGTCTCTTCCAAAATACATAAGCATTGTTATGTTCTAGCACTGTAATGATAAAAACTCAAAATGCTTCCCAAACCGTCCGCTGGAATTTTGGCTGGTGTTTAAAAAAAACAAACAACAAAACAAATATTTTTACTGAAGTCATTTTTTGCATGTCTTTCAGTAGAGATTAAACAGTACCTGAAATATTACATTTATCGGCAAAAAAAAAAAAAAATAGGCTAACAAGATTAAATCCTTTATAGTTTTTCAGTGGCTATATGGCTTCGTAAACAACAAGTTGGCAATGAGACGAGGAAACCTACAAGCATCTGCTTCAAAAGCAGTTGCCCTGGGATTCATACATCAATGCTGCTTCTTCATATCAATTATTAATTGAGAAGTGTCTTGCAAACAGGGATAAACATGCGATGATTACCTTGTCTTTGGTTTGACAAAATTAATTATTCTAGGCAGTCTGCATTAAGGCTTGCCATTATCTGTTCTACAAGTACAGCTGCTCTAGTAGGTTGTCATGTGTTAATTGCTCCAGATTCATGATTTAGCCTTTTGGCAATTTGTTCATCTGCATATATGCCTCATGTCTTTCATAGAATTCCTCTTCAGCCAGGTCTTTGTCTGCTTTGCATCACAGTAAGTTTTGCTGTGTTTTTTTAGTGTTTTTTTAAACATTTTTAATCCACTACTACTGCTACCACCAAGAAACAGCTGATAAAGCTGATTTTTGTCTCCCTCTCTATTCCTTTAGTCTGAAGAAAAATGAGGAAATATGCCAGATAAAATTAAGGAACAAAACTTATCTGGGAGAGACTGTTACATTTTTACGAAAATTACCAGCTATGTTTTATGTGTCTTTGGGGGGCAGGTGTTAGAAGGAAACAGTTAAGCAACAAAGAAAAGATGGAGTTCATCAGTAAATATTTTAATGTGAAGTTTTTCCTAACAGGTTTTATTTATTTCACTGTGTTGTTTTAGTAGAATATTAACCTGATGGTGCGTAGGTACTCTCCTTGAAAACAGGGTGGGCAGGTACTGGCTGCCTTTGGAAAAATGCCGGTATATACTGTCTGTCACTGTAAATGGCACTGTTGTGGACTGTGATAGTTCAAATCCTTTGGAGTTTGTCTTTGTCTTTAAAAAAAAAAAAAAAAGAAAAGAAAGGGGGTAAGGATTCTGAAAATAATAGTTGTCATTTGTCTTTTTTATTTATTTTTGAGTAACGTCAAACCAGAGAGATTTGGAGGCTCTCAGTTTGCTTATTCTTCATTGCTCTAGGATAAGAAATTCCATGATTGGAGGTAGGTGTTAGACAAGCCCAAGCCGTTGTCAGGAAGTAGTTTCCTGGCCAGTCTACTTGTTTCTTCATTTTTTTAATGCCTATGCAAGGATTTCTGGTGTCATCACTGAAGCAGCAGACACAGCTGCGGCAGGTCAAGCACTAGATTAGCAGCCTCATGCTGCTGTGTTAGCTGATGGCTATGTCCTAAGAAAGCGAGAGGGTAGCGTTGTGCAGCTGTTCTGCCCTAGGGAAGCAGAGCATTGTCTGCAGAGCTGTGGGTCGCTCATGCTGCTGAAGTCTGATACCCACAACCCCACTAGTATATTCACAGCATGCTCATGTTTCCCCATTCAGGCAAGCAGATGAAGACAATGAAGGAAGAATTGCAGAAGTTTGGGAGCCACAGTCCTGAAGGCTGTGAACTTCATTTATCTGCAATAAGAGGGTATTAAAACTGATAATTCAGCTTCTTCTGAGTTCCTGTTACTAGCAGTTATTCCCAGAGCTGTACATTGTTGCAGGTTTTTTTTGGCTTCTCGGATTTGAACAAATGGTGTAACCTGCTTCCTGGTAGATAAGCTCTCATGTTGCAGAGCTGTCATCTCCCATTTGGTGTAGTTGTCCTCAGGAGTAAGCCAGGTATTGAATATACCACAGATTGAGTTTATTTGTCAGTTATATGCTAACATACTGAAAGTAATTGCAAGGCATTTTAAAAGAAAGGAAAATGCATACATACTGATAACTGTGTTGTAGAATTTCTGAAGGCCAGAGGTGTGATTTACTACTACTTATTTTTTTGCTTATGAAAACATTTGAATACATTACTGGTAATAAGTTTGCATTTTTAATTACCATTTACATAATATATGTATAGCTCAGCTTTTGAGTAGTTTTAACAGCACAACTTTTCTTTTTTTTTTTTTTTCCCTATAGTGCTTTTTGCCCTTCCTTTCTCCCAATACACATGCATAGGATCTTTGACATGTTCCAGACTTCCTGCCTTCCACATTTATAGAGGGTAATAATCTGTACTGTTTGTTTTCACCTTGTCACCACAAAACTGACCCAGTAATCTCTCAACCTCTGTTTTCAGCTTATGAGAACCTCACCTGTTGTGGGTTTGTCTGGTAGCTTCCAACTACTAGTCCAGTCTGTCCTTGCACTCATGTAAGTTTATTGTATTTGCAGTATCCCGCCAGCAAGCAGTTAAAAAAACGACTACCCTTTGCGTGAAAAAACATCTCCTTTCCTCCGAGAGGAGGAATACTGATGTATCAGCCATTAAGATTTTGCTTTCTTATCTGTCATTTGAAAAGTTGGTTAGCTTAGAGACATTATCTACTTGCGAAAATAGGCCACATGTGACCTATTTGAGCTGATACATGCGTTCACGTCAGTGCTTGCTTCAAGTAAAAGCCAGAAGGATGACATCTAGACTTGTCAGTCAAATGGGCGTGTGGCAGTCAACGGAGAACTGCTTGGCTTCACATTGGCATGGGGTAATGTTATATATACACATCTTCCCGATCTGTTTTTACTTTTACATTAAGGTCAAAGAGAGTTCTGTCAAAGCATCATTTGATTCCTGGACTTTGCTGTTTGTACTTCCAGCAAAACAATGGCTTAAACTGACCTGTCTGAACCCTCAGTGTTCTAGACTACTTTGCTGGTGCCCTTTGAAGAGCCCACGCACTAATGCGTGCATCACAGGGAACAGACAGGAGGGCCTGGATGTCGGTGTACAGCCTGTGCAGTCTGTGCTCCAGTCCAGATGTATCTTGACTGATTGATAGAAAGTAGTTGAATTAGTTGGGTTTTTATTAGCCTGTTTTTAAAGAAAACAATGCGCAAGCCTTGATCTTTCCTGAAAACTTTGGAATTCACTGTTCATTAAAAAAAAAAAAAAAAGGCAGAGCAGTAAACATCTCAAGGCACTGAGTTCCTAAGCATTAAGTGAGTGTGACCGTGCTTTGAGTAAGTCAAAACAAAACAGTCAGCTCCTTTCCTTTGTCTGGCAGTGTGCTGGTAGCTCTGAACTAGTCTTGCTGTTGGCTGTTGAAGACATTGAAGGCTCTTGAGTTTCACTGGGTTTATTGTAAGGAGGTAAGATACATCTGTAGGAACAGCTTTTTTTTTTTTTTAGTTCTGCTTGTGGAATGTCTTGTCATGTTTGTAGTAAGGGTCAACTAACTAGTGCTTTGGTTTATTGTCTAGCAAACAATGTTCTCATTTCTTTGTGTCTCAGGAAGGCATCATTGCATCCTGATTGGCCTGTATAACACCTGGAAACAGAGGAGCTAAGGGAAGTAGTTTGAATTTTTGCATCAGGTCTGTACAAAACTGGGAAAACAGCGCGTTCTTTTCTATCGCAGTTTGTAATCCCAGATGGTACTCTGAAAAAGCATCTTCAAGTGATAGGTCTTTTCTGACCAGCTTAGTTTAGAACCCCTTTGCACAACCAACTTAGACAGGTATTGGGCTTTATATGCTGTTTTGACACATCAGATTTGTGTTCATGGTTGCCACAGAGAGGCAACTGTGTTTTTAATCCACACAAAGTCTTCACTATTTTCACATGAAGAGTATATACTGGATATGTTGATTTAGAAAAGTAAAAAGTTGTTTCTAAGGAACTTGAGAAGTGCCACACTGGACTAATAGAGTGCAGTCTAGATTTGTGTTTTGGTTCTGATAATGTGTAGTCTTGCATGCATTAGACAAACAGGTCTAAAATCTTAATAATGATTGATTAGTCTGTGTTTAAAGGTGAGTTTACTTAGTAGTTCCTTATTAATGTTAGCTAGAAAGTGGTAGATTTTTATGTCCAGTATTTTGATGCATATAACCTATTGGTTATCTGTTTTTTTGTTCGTTTTTTTAAAGTGGGAATCTTATACATATATGTGCACTAGATAGAAGTGGAAAAATATATTCCTGTAAACAACCAGTGGTGTTCAAACCCTGTCAATATTTTACAGGATTACAAAACTCACTGCCCCTAAATATTTTATCTATGAACTTAGTAAGAAGTGTTTCTTCTTCCATGTTTCAGACTTGCCTTTGCAAGTCTCTCCTGCTTTAGTTATATGAATATGGGAAACTACAACTGCTTAGTGAAATGAGTGGCAGGAATTTTGTTTCAAGCGAATGTTGCATTGCGGTAAGAAGACAGGAAGAACAGAAAGATTTCAAAAGAATAATATGTATTTAGGGAATCCTACGGCCAAATTAAAAGACAATGTATGTGTGTGTGTTTTTTTGTCTTTTTTTATAAACTCCACCATTTAGACTTCATTAGTAAAAACAAATTTGTTCAGGTGATAGTGCAATGCTTTACATTCTTTTCCAGAAAGATAACCTCATTCTCACTTTAGGAAATAGGTTTTGTATAATTCATTTTGAATAAGCTGTCTTTACGCTCTTATTTGATAGTAAGCTTAGCCACCATTTTATTTTTTCTTTTTCTAGGAGTGCTTACGTAGATAAAACACGCTTCCTGTAAGGTACAGGAATAGGTGACATGCTGCTTCATCTTCTGGCAGAGAGCCGGGAGTCCTGGGGGTTGTTCAGTCAGGCAGAAGTTCAGAATTCATTTGTTTTGATCTTTCATAGAATTAATTGGAGTAGAAGCTGAAGGTAAACAGGGTTTCATTCACAAGCCAGAGAAGTAGAATAAGAACATCTTGATTTACCTCAAATAGTGTGGTCCCCAGAAATATTTTTAAGAAACATACAAACAAACCCTTATATTACAAGCTGTTTTTAGAATAGATTTTACTTAAATCGTGCTAGGTCTAGAGAGTATAGAGGATTTAAATGCTCTCAGCTATATGCATAAGAGCGAGCACCGTGAAACTGGTATTTCCGAGATAAAAGCAGTTGTCTTCCCCTTCTATCGTTTTCTCTATCTAGGAATTTCTATGAAAATCTCCTATACATGAAAATGGTTTTCAGTTAAATTAATCTGAATTGTAAGCAACCCAAAACTTTATTTATGTTGATGGTAAATTTAACATTCTCAGTGTATGGGATTTGAGCACTCACAATGAATAACTGTCACAGAGATTGTCAGAGAAAGAAACTGCATCTTTGGCTAGTAGGTAAGGGGCTTTTTGTACCTATTAAGATGTGGGAAGACATTTTGGGTTCCACATATGCTGAAAACATTCTGTCGACATGCTTACATGATCAACAAAGAAATGATAAAATATTGACAGGTAGTTACTGTATTTTGATGTGTGTAACCTAGGGGTTATCTGCTGAAAAAAACAAAACTGCAATTCAGCAGCACTGTAGGGATCTGGATATGCACAGATAATACAAGGGGAAGTTTATTCTAGGACCTGTCTCCTTCAGAGCTTCACAGTGTCTGATTTCCCCGTAGCCTGCATCTTTTCCCATAGTTTGCTCTCACCATCCCAGTAGTCCCTCAGCTTCAGAGCTGTATATGTTGTCTGAGGTTCAGATTGTATAAAATAAAAGATGGTATTATCTTTAGCTTCCAGTTAATTGCTCGTTGAAATGAATGAGGCTTTCTTAGTGAAAGAAAATACTGCACTTGGTTTTTGGGTTTTATTTTCAAGTTTTGTGCCCAAAGATGTGATGTAATTCTTCAAGCATAAAAATAAAAGCAAAACTTTCAACGTTTATGCCTTATAATCTGAGGAGTTTATATGGTGATATATTCTGCAACATAGCCTTAGGGCTTCAGAAATGTATTTATAAAAAAAAAGAAGTGAGATTTAATCTATAGTATGCAGAAGTTTTTAATGTTCATATTGTCAGGTTAGCACCACGTTTAAATTTGTAGCTACAGTACATAGAGCTTGGAATGTCAGACATTGTTTCTATTATCCTTTGAATAGAAACAGTCAAAGAATGGGTCTGGAAGCCAACAGGAATTTGACATCTGAGCAAAAAATAAGTGTGTTTAGCTGTCTAATTTTTCTTTCTTTGTGAGCAATGGCTAGGATGACTTTTGTGTTTTTATAATTCCAAAGAAATAACCTCTTTGCTTTATTCTTCCAACTTCTATGCAGTAGTGAAATACCATCTTTTTCCACTCTTTCTGATATTTTTACAAGAAAAGTCCGGAAGTGTTTTACTCTCATCAACTTGATTCCTTCAACTAAATAATGTTAAAACATAACTGTTCTCTATACTAATATTTTGTCACTGTAACTGCCGTCATTACTGCGGAATTATGGCACCTTGAAGCATGGAGTCTTGGCTAACGTACATTAAGATATTTATCCACCCTTCTAGTATTATTTTCTTTCCCTCCCTCAAATTGTACATAACAGCATGTGAAATATTTTTGGCAGAGTTTTTCATTAAATGAAGTGAGCATATCAGAGGAGAAGAGTAAGTATAATGAGAATTAGAAAATAATATGTAGCGGGATAACTGTACAAAACCAATGTTTTAATGAGCAAAGCCAGAAAACTGAATTTGACATGGAGTGTAACAGTGTGACAGTGAAGGATTTGGTAACTTTTCTGCCTGTATCTTGTTGCATTTTTGTTTTAATGGAACAAACGAATATGCTTTCTGTTTTGGGGAGCAGAGAGATGTGGGGATAAAAGCAAATCAGAATGACGTAGTGACTTAAGCTAATCAATCTCAGTAATGTTTTTGAAACCCATTTTCTAGAGTGAGTATACCAGCATTGTTTTTCATCAAACCTACAATGCCTATGGCTGCTGGAGTATTTTACTGGCTGCTTTAGAAAGCTAAGGATGAGAGGTGTTCTGTTACTGTCTTTAGTAAGACTAGAATTCACAATGCTGAGCTATAGAATCATATAAACAATGGAGAGAACCCCAGTATATCTTCTGCTGCTTTCTAACCATATAAATCTGAAGTGTTTCTCTTTGCGGGTTCATTTTAGAAAAATCCATGAAGTGGGCCTCGGGCTGAATTCAATGTTTGAATATGATGTGTTTTATGCAGGATGGCATTTTTCAAGTAGGAAGCCTGTGAGATGTGTCTGAAGGTAGATACTAACAATTTACTGAAAGCTAGTAAATTGACCTGTGTTCCACAGTGCCTACTTGTGTGCTTATGCCAGTGGTGCTTAGCAGGTAGCTTACACCTTCTTGTTAAGGAATAAGCCTCCATGCATTTACCACATAGTAAGAGCATGCATGAAGTAGTTACTGCCAAACATCTGATGTGTGATAAATTCAAGCCCTCTCGTATTTTGCAGTAACTTATGTCTCTCTATTACAAGGCCCAGCTCACTGTAGGCAGAAGATTGGAAATGTTCTCTTTTTCAGAGGTTGGAAAGGTTTATTTATCTAAAAAATACTAAACATGCTCTAATTGTGCAAGCATAAAGAAAGTTGGTATACTGGCCAGTCTAAATAACTGCAGGTACGTGTTGCGGTCATTGACAGACAAGAAAAGTGATCGCGGTTGACCCAGTATGCGTTCCTTGATGATGCTCTAAGAGTTTATTATGGGGTTGTATTGTCTGTATGCATAAGGCTTATCTGGATTCATGTTGGACTTGAGCTAATCACACCACTTGGAGTGCTCGGACACACCCAGCTGGCTCTGTAGCACACTCTGCAATCAAATGTTTCTGCATCTCACAATGTGGTATTAACAAGATTATCTCCCCATTAGTTTGAGTACTGGAGGCTTAACAATAGGTCTGTATTATGCATGTAATTATTACACCTCACAGTTCCTCGATGAACATGTTATTCCTGTTTTAGTGATGAAGAAGCTAAGGTGTTATGATCAGTGTTTTTAAAGTTTATACAACAGTTTTCAACAAATTGCTGCCAGGAACAGTATAAAAACAGGAATGGTATTACCACTAGACCTGTATTTTTCCCTTTCTTCATCATCTGTATGTCTCTGGATTTACAGAACCATGATAGGCCAAGTGTTTGTTTCCAAAACAATGGATGTTTTGCTCCTCTAAAGAGGAGTTGTTGAAGTTCTGTGAGAGTTGGGGATTTTTTGAGTTAACAGACCTTAGCTTTGATATTTTTTTGGCAGGTTCAGAGAAACAGTTGGCATTTTTCTGCCTAGAATTTGAGAGTGTCAAAAATGGCACAAGACGGAAAGAGTGAGATCATTAATCAGACATTGAAAATGTTTATGGGGAAGGAGCCTTTTGACTACGCGCAATGAATCGTCCACCTTAATGCTGGTGAGATGGGAACTGCCTGGATCTCAAGGCCTTGGGCTGCCATTTTGGGAGGCAAGGAGTTAGTTGGGGATGGAAAGACTGGAGTTCGTATTCTTTCTGCTCTGTTACCCATTGCTATCTTCATGGATCTGACACTCTGTTTATCTGACAGTGCACTCAGTACTGCTTCGCCAGGGAAAATTGCACAAAACAAGCCCAGTGCATCAGCATTTTCATTGTGTATTGAGCTGAGCCTCCCTTCACATGGTCACATCCCCTTTTTAATCTGGGATTCCATGTCCCTTTCCCAGTCCAGCCTGTTTCTGTGGTGTCTATTGCTGGTCTCCCCGAGCTTCTGTTTCTGTGGTTTGAGTGTTTTTTGTGTGGCTGAGTGTTAAGACCTGCAGGACTTTTGGAAGTGCGTTGTTTAGGGGTTAGGCAATACACTGAGTTAGTATTAGTAGTTTGTGACAGTCTGAGGTGATGGCTGCGTTTAAGTTGGATTTCCTCCCGGAGATGATGGTGGACCATTGCTCCTTGAATGCTAGCCCTGTGTAAGTAGTCTATCTTCATGTCTAATTTTATAACTGTAGTGAGAGTTGGAATTGCTGTCTCTGAAGCCAATGCTGTCTAATGAATTCCCCTTGCCGTGGGGGGGGGGGGGGCGGGGGGGAAGAGGGATAGGGGAGTCTGCAATTTGTTTTCTTGAGGAAACCGTACGAGGCATTGGGAGTTGATACTGGATTCTGGACAGAGGAAAAAATTGGTTAATTTGGGGGTTGGGGGTAAGGAGGAATAAAGCTATTTGTTTGTACTGTTTACATGTATGCTGTATGCTACGGGTGCTGATGTTCTAAAATCGGTTATTAAAATGAATTGTTGGGAGAACAATTCCAGTTCTTTCCTGTTAATGATTCCAGACTAAACCTTTTAATTAGGAATTAAGGATTCCTTGAAATCCTGTTGAGGTCATGTTAAAAATTGCTCGCTTAACAGGGGGCTGGCAGCGCTCTTGAAACTGTCCATGGGAGAGAAGGCAGGGCTGAAAATTATTACTGGAAAAGGTTAAGTGACTTCCAGTTCTCATTTAGAATGAAAAAGCATGTAGTTTACCTCTTTGTAAGAGGTATTCTTTATGTTGGATATTTGAAGAGATGCTGACTCTTTCGGAGTGGAAAGGTTGAGTAGTGAAAGGATTTATGAGGATAATTCCCTTCCCTTCTAGTAAGAAGCTGTGTGGTTTCTGAGGTCAGTTCATACAGTTATAAAACTTTGGCATCAATTCTTTATCATTCTCTGGACAGCAGCATATTGAGAGGGGAAAAAATAACTAAATGTTACCTGGTTTTGAAATTTTTTCTAAAAAAATTACGTTGAGGGAGAAATGTGATTGCCTATAGTAGTGTTCCTTTTGTTGCCTGTAATGTAATAAGCCATTGAAAAAGAATCTTTAAAAAGGGAAAAAGCAGAGATGAAGAGAGCTGACTACTCTGGAAGAAGGCCACTGTATCCCTCAACAATGAGTTTGGGGACCGGGGAGGGGGGAATCATTGCATGGTTACTGTTCTGGTCCCCATGTTCTTTCTAGATTATGTAGGGGTCAGCCAGCAATTTTAGCCTACTAATCACTGGAGCTGCAATAGGACGTCATTACAGTCTTCCACAAAGATAGGTCCTGTGGTATACCAGCCTGTGACTGCCAAAAACAAGACCTCACGTTGTACTCAGCAAACAGTGAGGAGTCAATACAGAAAGCAGCGTATGGCTTTCAGGTAGCTGGGTGAAGTATAACTGTTTTATTGACAGGCTTTAAGCAGGCGCTTCATACAGCTACATGTAGTGCCTCACATACAGGTTCATGTAGTGCCTTGAAACCTTTTGAAGAACCCCATAATCAGAACTTCTGTGTTGTTATAATCTAAGAAGTGATTCTCTTTCTGTGTTAGCAACCTACTGTTACACAGCTTGATTTACTCTGAGACTAAGATTGTCCAGGCCCAACCTGTTCATCTGCAACCTGAGCCTGTTTTTTTTTCCAGATATTGTTCAAAGCTGCCTAGTTTCACAAAGCACTATATCACTGTAAATCTTTAACAAGACTTCTCATTGATTCAATTGTACCTATTTTTCTGTTTTAAGATGTTTTTTCACCCTAGGATATAATTCCAGATAGTCATCTTTAAACATACAAAAAAGTTACCCTCATTTACACTGGTTATTAGTTTAGGTTCCTTCCACTTCCAGTTTCTCCTGTAAAATTTTACAGGATTGAACTAGTGATATTTTTCAGTCATCTCATCAAACATTTCCTGAATCCCAGATGTCTACATTATAAGAGCATACGTTAGGAGAAGTTTTAAACAACTGTGCAGAGTAATCGGTTTCCAAGTATTTGACTTGCCAGTGAATGTGAATAATATTCCTGAATATTCTCTTGCTATGCAGGACTGCAGATGTGCAGGAGTCTCTTTGTTTTAATCGTACATGTTTATATATGTATTGAAATACATTTTTAACCTCACTATAAGCATGCTGCTTCTAGCTGCAATGAAATCTAGAATCTGTAGGAAGCAATATAACAAATTCCTTGTTATCTTTCATAGCTCAAAGAAAATGAATGGCACACTGGATCACCCAGACCAACCTGATCTAGATGCTATCAAGATGTTTGTGGGTCAGGTCCCACGGAGCTGGTGTGAGAAAGACCTAAGAGAACTTTTTGAACAGTATGGTGCTGTCTATGAAATCAATGTCTTGCGGGACAGGAGCCAAAACCCTCCTCAAAGCAAAGGTGAGAACTGTCTTTCTCATGTTAGACTTGGGGTCTCAGCTGCTTTTACACAGTTACAATCTTAACTGTTTGCTTGGGCATGCTTGAAGACTATGGATTATAAATACAGAGCAGAACACCTAATAAATATTGTATTGCTTCAGAGCATTGCTATGATGTTACGATATGGCCAAAACCTTGCTGGAAGCATCACAGTTTCAGACAAAATACAAAATCAAGGTTTTAGTTTTTTGTATATATCAAATGCTTAGTACCTCAAATCCTAGCTAACTGCTGTAACCTGGGTTTGCAGTTCAGTAATATGCAATAATCTATTTCCTGTAAAAACAGATCTAAGATCTGGATACTACCAAATAATTGAGTTTAACAGTGGAAGTAGCCAAGATTTGTTTGCCAGATATATGTAAACGATTGTTTTAATGATATGTTATAGTATCAAATATATCCTGTTGATGGTATCCTGTTTTATTACACACATGAATCTTTTTCAAGTTATAATCAGTAATACCTACCTATTTCAGTGTCTAACTTCTATTTGTCATGTATTTTGCATTGGAAGGGTGGAAGTGGGGGATTTGTAATTTCTGTGCAACATGTCAAGATTCCTAGTGTTCTTCCTTAGCTAGCATTTTGTTTCAATTGCAGGGTGCTGTTTTGTTACGTTTTATACTCGTAAAGCTGCACTAGAAGCACAGAATGCTCTTCACAACATGAAGATTCTCCCAGGGGTAAGAGACGAGGCATTCTTTCTTCTCGGCTCTATCTTGTCTTTCTTTTCTGCTCTGGCACCACAGATGTAAAACATACATTATTTTGCCCTCAAGTCACGTTTAAGAGATACGTTAAAAAGAGCAAGACTGTGAGATTTGTACAGTAACATATCTTAAAGGAAATTTGGAGTGTTTTGAGGAATAATATGGTAGTGAAGCGTGTGGGCATGGCTCCTATAAAAGTACTTTCTCAGGAGGAATGATTATGTATCACTTGGAAAGCTTTTCTTTCTTCCAGAAATTTGTGTATTGTTACATATACCTTTCTGTAGAGACAATTCAAGCAACCATCTCTTTCTTCCACTATTCTTCTGGGAATATATTTCATGTAGCATAAAGCGAACACATCTGGGATTAAATAATATTTTTGCATTTCAGATGCACCATCCTATCCAGATGAAACCAGCTGACAGTGAAAAGAATAATGGTAAGCTGTGCTAAAGTCTGAGACTTGTGGCATCATTTGTGCTGATAGGGAAATTTCAGCTTGTGTTGAACAGCTTCTGATTGAGTCATATTGAACTGGAGACCTAATTTTTTTTTAAAAAAAGTGTGTTTTTAGTACAGTGGGTATTGTAAGTGAGCTCTGTAAAATTTCATGACTAAGTATCTTCCACTGTTACTGCTTGCGGGGAAAACCATGGTGTCAGCTGGGGAAACATCCAGTGAGTTCTTGTTTGTACTAAGGTGTTTGAAACGTAGAAATGCTTTTCAGGTGTTTGACCAATCTGAAAGCCTGTTGTGGTTAGGGTGGGAGTCCAAAACTTTACCTTGTAGTATACAAGGAAGAATAAGAATTCAAAAACAGACCAGCAGAGAAAATACTGTGAGTATACTTCTACACATTGGCCATTTCAGGTTAAGATGTTTAACATCTAACATTGCTTAAATGATTTATCCATGCATTTCCGTGATGAGTTTGTGTACACACACACATACGTATATATGCACACAGACATATATGCACAAATGTGCATGTTTCTTGGAAGAATAATGGAAAGTGGAAGAAGTATTTAATGAAGTTTTAAGGTGACAGTTCTGAGGCTATAATATGAATTTTAGTACAAGGTGAAGGTGAATATATAAATAGGAAAGCATCAGTTAAAGTATTTTAACTTAACATTAAAAGGAATTCTGGAACTCTTGAACTAAAATCGACTACAAAAAGGATTTGAAGGCAGTTTTATGCTCCAAGAGCTTGACAGTGAACTGGGTACAACATAAAGATTTAATAGTCAGTTAAAGACTTGTCAGCTGGAAAAGTTTGGAATTTTTCTTGTCAGCTCCAAGGAAGACTCAGCAAATAGATTGATTTCCCCTCACCATGGCACTAAATAGGAGAAGACTTTCTGTCTTGAAGCTTCAAATTGTGCTTCAGGCCTTCGTCATGTTATATTGTGTTGAATGTTTTATTTGCAAACTGTTTTATATGTCCAAATGGCATTCTGATTAATTTGCCTCATCACCTAAAAGTGAGTATCTCAGAGGTAATTAGCATCCTCAGAAAAATGAGAGGTTTGAAGTTCTGATATTAGTAACCACCAATTGGCAAATTAAGAGAAATGTCTGTTTCTGCACCATTTATTTTAAAATAGTCCACGCACTATAAGTTTTTCTTCAACTCTAATATATCTGGTAGCATCAGCATTTAGAGGGAAGATACAGTAGCAGACAGATCAGACTGGATGTGTCATTTTCTTGCTTTTGGTAGAGATCGGAAGGGATGACTATGAAACAATTAAAACAATAGGTGTTGCTTCTTCTGTTGAGATAGGAGCATGAGGAAATAGGCAGAACTAAATTTACGTGATTGGCCCCCTGTCACACCTATCTAATGAGCTAGAAAGAATCCTTTTGTGACTAACTTGTCTGTTTAGATACAGGTGAGGTATGTTGGCCATCTAAAGATAGTAGAATGGACAGATGAAAGGATGAAAATAGTCCAGTAAAATACACAAAACTCTTCTCTTGCTAACCAGGAACTAAATGTAGGACATACGACAAGTGCTGCTGAATCTGATGCATTTTTTGCTTTTGTTTTTTAACATTCTTGTAGCTCACAGGCTTGCAAGGGAGAAACAGACAGTAAAATATAAACGTAAAACAATATAAAACAGGCATCCTTCAGATTCATTGAGGTGTCACGTATGAATCCTCCTAAAACAAAGAGATTGCATTATTAGGAGTCGGTTTTTAACAAGCACCTACCCCAAAATAGAAGGAAAGTAATTCTACAGTTGATGGAGAAGACTTGACAAAATAAGATGTAGTAAGTACGTTTTTGTTGGTAATACTCTTATCCTTTGATTTCTTAGCAGTAGAAGATAGGAAGTTGTTTATTGGAATGATATCCAAGAAGTGCAATGAAAATGATATCCGAGTGATGTTCTCCCCCTTTGGGCAGATCGAAGAATGCAGGATATTACGGGGTCCCGATGGCCTGAGCCGAGGTAAGCAGGAACTTTTCTGACAGTTCAAGATTCTCCAAAGGAAGATGCTATCTTTTGTAGCTCAAGGTTTCAGCTATTTCAGTGATTTTTTTTGAAGACGTGTTCATTTCTGTATTCATCCCAGTAATTGCGGATATAGTGAGTGACTTGTTTCCTTTTGTGTTCTTTCCCCAGGTTGTGCATTTGTGACTTTTACAACAAGAGCCATGGCGCAAACAGCAATCAAAGCAATGCACCAAGCACAAACCATGGAGGTAAAGCAAGTTAGTGAATGTCAGGAGAAAATAGTTACTGTGGAATTTGGGGGACTAGAGAGCAGGGACAGGACCATTGTTTGCTCTGCTCCTAGAGCTCAAAATAGAAACCTCACCTGCAGAGAAAATACCAAAATACAAAATGGAATGGAAATCAAATGAGATTTTGAACCTTTAATAAAACGCGTTGTTTGATTATATATATGTATGGGGAGGGTGTCAGAAATGCTTCTAATGAGTGGGTCTTAATGCAGTAGTTTTTGATAGCTGGAGGATAGCAAGTATGTAATTGTTTGAATTGCTGTTTGCAGGGTTGCTCTTCTCCCATTGTGGTAAAATTTGCAGACACGCAAAAGGACAAAGAGCAAAAACGAATTGCTCAGCAACTCCAGCAACAAATGCAACAGATCAGTGCTGCCTCAGTATGGGGAAACCTGGCTGGTCTCAACACACTTGGACCCCAATACTTAGCAGTGAGTTTCTTGTCTGAGTTCTTTTCACCTCTTCAGGGATTGCAGTGTCTGATTGTTTTGTAATGCTCAATGTATTTGTATTTAGAAGGCTCCTGATAAATAGAAGTAGGGCTTGTAATCCCCATTTTGTGGATGAGGAGGCTGAATTACAGGAAATGAAGTTATGTGCTAACAGTTAGTCAGGATGCATTTAAGTGAGGATTTCTGCCCCAGTCTCCCTAGCGCTAAGCACTGAAACATTTTTTTGTCTTCTGCAGAATGGCTTTGTTCAGGGAAGATTCCCTTCATATGTTACAACTTCAGTGTTTATCCATGTAAACACCTTTTCATGTCTCATGTGGTGACATTGCTCTTGTATTCCTGTTCCATTGTTCCTTAGCCAGCATTTATTTCTTTCACCCCCCTTCCAGTGAGACCTAGTATAGTACTTGGTGTTGGGCAAATAGAAAGAGTGAGCAGGTAGAAGCAGCTCACAGTGTACGGTAAACAAAACAACAACAAAAACACACGAGAAGATAGAGAGAAACTACACTTCTCTAGCAAAAATGACTCAAGAAAAGTAGTCTACAGTTTCACTGGCTTCATTTGGTTTTGCTGGGTCCCTAAAGGGTTAACTTTCATAAACTGATGTGCTCTGGCTCATGTGGATTACCAGATAGCTATGAGAACTGTTTTCATGCAATTTGGGGAATAGAAAAGGAAAACTTCATCTCATTCTTGGTATAGTGTACTACTGAAGTGGGGACATTCTTTCTTTTACTTCTGCTTTAAGTTTGGTAGATTGGAATATTTTTTAACAACACATGGTTAAGGGAGAAAAGAGTAGGAAATATCTCTAAATAGCTTCCTAGCAGGGGCTTGGAATTTCTCTCATGGCTGCTGTGCTTAAGAAATGTGGAGGAGATCACCTCTCATAGTGGCTCTTTGATTTTTGTTATGGCATTTGCCATTTGTCCTGTGCTGGCAATGTCAGCTGTGAAGTCTGGCTTGAGGTAGTATATCCTTATGGGTAGCAGTCCTGCCTGAGGTGCTTTGAATAGGTGTTCTCTCTCATTACTGATTCCGTTTTTGTCTTGGTGCATTAGATATAAACTTCACTTAGGCTAGTATACTGACTATCCTGAGTGGGAAAAACGTTGTGGTGTTGCTTTGGCTGCAATGCGGTGCATGGGCAGCATTGATTTTCACTCTGGTGGTGCTCTGGCTGTATTTTCTAAGAGGAATTCTTTTTATGCTTTGCTGTGGTGTGGTGCATGGGCAGTGGGAATTCCCTTTGTGACGGCGCTCTGGCTGTGGTGTGATGCAGTTTCTCCCAGAAGCGGAGCCAGCCCTCACTCTCACTCTTGTTTTGTTTTTTGGTGTAATGTCTAGCTTTATTTGCAGCTCCTTCAGCAGACAGCAGCTGCCTCATCTGGAAACCTGAACACATTGAGCAGCCTCCACCCAATGGGAGGTGAGTTTTTTCCACCAGAAGACAAATTCGGTACCCAAAAAAAAAAAGAGGGTAGAAAAAGTAGCCAAAAGGCTTGTAGACACGTTGCATTTGTAGTAAGTAGTCCTGAGTTTACCCATTCCTGTGGATTGATAGAAATTCTCTGTTACAAGTGTGCATGTTCCTTCTTAATCTTAGTTAATCATTTTCTCCAAGGTAAGTTGTGGTATCCTGTTTATCTCCTTCTCTGCCTCTGGCATTTAAAATTATCTTCCCTTATGGATACAAAAAACAACTGCGTTTATTTTCATCCAAACAGATGCATATTTGAAGCACTGTGGTTTAGAAATAAGCACTAGTGCATGTGTTTGAGTGATAATGGTTTGTTTAGGTCTCATATTTTAAATTATTTATTTTTAAATGCCTCAAAGTTGAAAATGCAGTGTTGCAAGGATTGTGAACCAGTCCTTCATTCTGTTTCTTTAATTCCTGCATTTATTTTACAATTGCTTACAATATTGCTGTGATGTGGGAATATCAGCCTAATAGATACGAGCCGAATTCCTTGTTGTTGATTGCTAGTCAGAACGTAAGTGAAGTTATCTGAATTATCCTTTAGGGTTATGGAGATAATGTAAAAGGTTCTGAACTGAGGCTGCAAATTAATTGTACTTTCTGTCTTCAGAGGATGGCGAATAATAAAACCCATCTTAGTAACTCTGTTCATCACATTCTCTAAATTTTTCTGCTGGCAGAAAACCTATAGTTTCGGTTTTAATACCGAACACTTAATGCTTTTAAAATTGCCTCTTTGAGTTGTCCAGTAGTTAATAATATTGCGTGCCCTGTCTGTGCAGAGGTTGACCTTAAGGTGTTAAAAAGTAAAGTCTCTTTGTACATCAGACTTGTGCTGGTACACCCACCAGCAACAATTGCAAGCTTTTACAAAGTGTTGTGTTGTCCGTTTTAAAAACTTTGTTTGAGGTTTATTCTAACCTTAGCTTCTTAGGTGTATTTTTTTCGTGTTCAACCTCTTCAGAGCTCTTGGATTCTAGAGTCTTGCTAAAAGCAAGTTTAGTTTCACTAATACCTGTTTGATGGTGATGTAAATAGATTTCATGATGTTTTTTCACTTATTGCTTCTGTTTAAAAAAGCAGTCAGTGATAAAGGGGAAAAACAGTATAGCAGTTCATATTTATTGTCACAACAATAGGGATGTTAGGGTGGCCTAGATAGATGAGGTTGTGTATGGAATTTTCAGTGTAATTCTGACTTCACTATATGTTAAAAAAAAAAAAAAAAAAAAAAGAGAACCCTGGCATATAAGTAGCATGTTTCATGGTGTTTTGAAAGAATTATTCCAAGTCTATGGCTCTACACAGGAAGAGTTTGGTTTAAAGTCCCATTAATATCTTACTTGATTGCCTTTCATGAAATTCTTAGAAAAATAAGCAGGTAATTAGATCCCACTCTGTATTAGGCTTACAGACAAAATTTAATCTTGACCCTGTTTGAAAGCAGATGGGAAAACAATGTGATGACAAGAAAACAGGTGCAGCATGTACATGCCAAACTGCTTCAGAAAGGAAGCAAGCTGCTCTGTTCTTCACAAGCTCTAATACTTGCAGTTTTAACCCTGTGTAGCACAGTAACAATAACAAAAAACCTTTTTTTTTTAACTTCATGCTTTTATGTTACAATTGCACCTTAGAGAATATAAACAATATCAGGATCCTCATGTTTTGGGTACTAAATATGATTGAAGATACAGACCCAGTCACAAAGAGAAAACAATTAGAGGAGGGGGGAAAAAAAAAGAGAAGAAAAAACAAACCAAAAAATACTAAAAGCAGTAGAAGCTACTTAGAGAACAAACAGTTTATGCTGCATTGCTGTTTACATTCTTATGTTGTGTTTGCATACTTAAAGTGCAAAACTGAGACTTTAATTGATAGGTGTGCATTGTCACCATGTACTTAGCCTCCAAAAGATGAGGAGCTGGGTCTACGTAAGACATTTGGGTAATGCTGTATGAATGATGAAAATAAAAATTTCTTGTAGAGACGTGAAAGGGAAATAAGGGAAAGGGAAGAGAAGCAGAAATGGAAGATTGGAGCTAGTCTACTGAAGGATGGCTAAAATACAGGAGTGTTCAGAAGATGATCAATATGAAATGATAACCCAATTGCAAGGGAAGAAGGCAAATTACAGTGTCAGTACTGACTGAATGGTTTCATTCAGAAATTAAATTATAACTCAAAATGAAGATGAGTCGGATGAGTAAATGACCAGTAAAAGTTCATCAACTCATCTTCCTCTCACTGGTATTCCTGGCAGTTTACCTACAACCTGCCTGATGTTTGCCATTTTCCTTACCACTTTTGTTTGACCAGCTGAGTAGCCTGTGCATACAGTAGGTGATTCTGTGGTCAGGAATTTTGCCACTCAACATTGTTTCACAATTTATCATTGCTTCTTGTCTGCCAAGGAGACCAGACAAAGCATGCTGATATTGAGCTGATGGCAGGTTAAAGGTGTGACACTGGTTACTGTGCTGTGTAGGCCTTCTTGAAAGAATTCTGTAGTTGTTGCTGTTGCCCTGTAAAGAGAGTAGAGGGATATGAGACAAGATGAGGTTATTAGCCTGGTGTATAGAAAAGTTCTCTGGCTTGCAAATGAGCTATTATACCCTGTCTTAACTCTCCACAGCAGTTAAAACTGCTATGCTTTTGTGACTGAACATAACACTTCCTGAAAATGTCTGTGCTCTGGAGTCTACATCTGGGATCGTGACTGCTTGTTCTTTCAGGGAAATCATCCTTCTGGGCAAAAAATACATTTCATTTTAGTTGTAACAAGGAATCACAGTGTAGAAGAGATCGGTAACTAGTACTGAAGTCTGTTGTTTTTAAGCTCCTGCCCATTACCGCAAATCCCATTATGATGTGCTGAGGTTGCTGGATTTGTTAGTTTTGGATGATGGTGGCTATTGTAGGAGAAACTCTGTGTATTCTTCAATGTGTTGCAGGACTGAATGCGATGCAGTTACAGAACCTGGCTGCATTAGCAGCTGCAGCCAGTGCAGCTCAGAATACACCAAGTGGCACCGCTGCACTCACTTCCTCCAGCAGCCCCCTGAGTGTGCTCACCAGCTCAGGTAAGAGACTGCCTGTGTTGTAGTGTGTTATGGCATGGGTTGCTCTGAGTCTTTTCAGGATAAATGTCATCTGTTTTGTTCATCTCTGTCCTTTAACAGATAAGGAGTTTTTCCTGTAAATTCCCTGGTGTTTGTTTAGGGTAGATATCTTTGCCACCAGCAAAGTGTTTGTTTTTTTTTTTTTTTTTACTTACTTACTGTATTCCTGGTCACGTTAATTTAGAGTAAAAAGGATTTTTGAGGGTATCGTGAAGCAGAAAGGTAGGTGACCTCTTCCCAGGAATTTTAATACAGTCTCATCACGTCCCTAGTTTCTCTGTGAATTCAGACAGGTATGTAGCAGATGTACCCTCTTCCTGCGGAGATGGAGAACATAAGATGCTTTAAGCAGGAAGTAATGCATTCTGTGCAGTAGGAAAGACCACTTCATGTTCCTCTGTCATTACTGAAAAGGATACTGCAACTGCGTCACAGAAGCAAAATACACAGTTCGCTAGAACATTTATTGGAAAGAGGTTGTCTGGAACTGATTTTATCAGTTGCACATCAAAAATCAGTATTTTGCTCTTCCATTCTATTTGTTTTTTTCTTTAGGTCATGTACATTATTCAGAGAGACTAGGATGTCTGAACAGTGTTCTTTTGCCACCTTATTGTTAAATGTGATTATCAAGTACAACAAATAAAAAAAATTAACTTTGCTTACATCAGACATGATAAACTTTTACCGCAAATGTGGGTCAGTATCCTACTCAATTATATTTCAATCCTGTTTTCAGTTATGTCTAAATCCTGACCTAGGAAGAGAGACCCTGTATTTTTAGGGCGTCAGTTTTCCAGCATGTATAGAGTGATGGGTAGGTTTGTTTCTTCATAAAAATTCAGATTGCTTATCTAGTTCTGAAATACAGTCTACAAAGTTGACAGCCTCACATGTAATTGTGAGACTCCAAAGGAGGTGCTCACGGGGGTGTTTTAGACTGCCCCAGGTAGCTTTTTGTATTACGTAGGAAGACCAAGGAACTAGATGAAGAGATGATAAGGAGATTATAAGGGAAAGCTGTTTAGAAAACCTTAGGTCACATGATCAGGAGTTAAGCTGTGGGTGCTTTGCGCAGTTTTCTACTTACAGAAATTCCTGAGAGAGAATTCAGCTGAGTCTTCTGTTGGTATACAGGCAGGTGGGTGTTTTTGTATTTGTTTTTTTTTTTTTTTTTAATATAAAAACTTAGTGGTCTGCAGTCCTTGAAGACAAAGTTTCAAAATAAAGTTTCAAAATTTATCTTGGGTACCAGCCATGGTATCCTATTCTAGAATTAAAAAAAAAAAAACAAAAACAAACAAAACAAACAAAAAAACCACAGAGTTGAGGCTGTAGAGGAGCTACATTTACAATCCATTACTACTGCTTCATTGTAGAGAAAGCATGGAAGTGAATGTAACTGAGAATTTCTCCCATATCTCTTCATGCAGTAGCAGAGCTGGAATTGCCAGGTTATAATTGGCTATGACTGATATTTAGAACCAAGCTTTCCTTGTTGGCTCTGTCATTTACTGACTGGAGCAAGTTTGTTCTATCTGTTGAGGTGGGCAAGGGGACTGGTAGGCAGGTTGTGAAGTTAGTGTCAGGCATACTAAAAAAGTTAGAGCCAGCATCTTCTTGGAAGTCTACAGTGGAAGGACAAGAACAGTGAACACAAAGTACAGCCAAGAAGAATCTGGCCGTAAAAGAAAAAAAAAAACATGGTGAAAGTGATTAAGCACAAGAACCAGTTGCCCGTGTGGCTGTGGAATTTCCACCAGTTCAGAATTCAGTTGGAAAGGTCTTTGAAGAGGTTTACCTAATTGAGAGGTTAGACCAGGTTTGAGCAGACAGTTGGACTATATAATCCACAAAGGTCCCTTTTAAATGAAATTATGCTATAATTTGTGATTCTTTGGGACTGCTTTCCCTTCTGTGGATTTCGGCAGTCACACAGCACTCTGCAGGTGCCATTTCCTTCAGAGAGAGACGTATTAGGACTGGGTTCCCCTTTTGATCACACTGGTGGAGAGTTAGGGGTGGGGAACAGCAGTCCATTTTTAAGTCCATTTTTTGCATCAATAAATGCTTGTGTGTCATCAGTTGAGTGATCGTGACGTGTCACTTGAATTAATGTCCTATACACATGTAGTAATTTACTCTTCACAGCCTGCTAATGTGAAGCAGTCAGTATTGTATTGCTCTTAAAACATAATTACAAGTATAATTTTAAAAACTAGAGATTGTCTTTGTTCAAAAGAAGTTCCAAAAACAAAATTTGGAGTATATATGTTCTATATTTAGTCAATGAGCAATCAAACTCTTAAACAGTTTCAGGGGCTTTTCATTAAAGCTATGAATATTCTTCACATTTTAAAACTATGTGAATTGAAAAGAAAGTCTCAATGTATATAGACAGCATTCAGTCTCATGATACTTCTCGTAATTACAAAGCATGGTGGCTTTTCACTCTGAATTAGCTATTATCTCTTAAAAAAATCAAACAATTATAAATTGTCTTTTGATTAATATTTGTATGTGCATTCACATTGTATTCACATAGAATGTTGTTAAAACTCCACAGAATTCAGAGCATCCCTCTTGAACCATACCTAGACCCACTTTCACAAGATGGTTGATGTTCTTATCCTAGTTTTATCTTTGCCAGCTATTCTTTACTACCTGTTAAAAATTTCTGAAAACCCTTAGTTCCTTCAGTTAACAATCTTACAGTTAGCTTTTTTAGTTAAGCATAATTCAGTAGATTGATCCAAAAAAATATACTCAGCAGTAAGCAAGAAGGAAATAAACAACGACAACAAAATAGAGAAATAATGCTAGGAATAGGAATGAAGTAAAGCGCATATATAAACCTATATTGATTTTCCATTTCCATTGGTGTGGGCTGTTTTCAAATCTAAAATAATATATGAAAACTACAAAAACAGAAAAAGAGAAAGGTTGACTAGAACTGCAGAACTCCTTCCCTATTCAGTGCAACTAGGGAGCCTGAGAAATAGAAGAAACTTTTGTAGGAGTATGGTATGACAGAAGCCTACAAATATATTAGTGGTGTGATAAAGATGAATTGGGAGAGACTGGCCACTAGATCTTCCAAGACAAGAATTACAGGATATCAACTGAAGTTATGAGCTGACAGCTCAAAAATGAAAAGATGTATTTCTTTGCATAATGCATGCACTAAGTGGCAGAAGTCAGTGCCTCAGAATATAGTACAGTAAAAAAAAAAAAAGTGTTCAAAATGCACTGCAATTAATGAGTGAAAATCATAACTTAAATACAAAGATGCTGCCCTTGATTGAACAAGTCTTAGAGCCACAGATTGCTGGAACCTATGAGACCATACCTAAGAAGTATTGTTTTGTAATTGCCATGTATTTTTGCTCATCTATTATTTATATACCTTTTGTCATCACTAGAATGTGCTTTGCTGACTCAGTACAGCAATTGGTATATACATGTGATTAAAAAAAATAGAAGTATTAAATTTTCTTGGTGTTTTCAAGCCAAATTATCTCATATTAAAGGTTTTCTTGTTTTGCTTAAACAGATGTCTTTTAAGCTAACTAAACTAAAATAACTGTGTTCAGCTTTTTGCAGTGGTTTAAATGAATTGATTTAAAATCACAACCTTTTTGAAGTTGGGAAAGGATCCATTCTCTTTTACTTTGCTCTCTAGCCTTGGCTCTATTCTTTTTTTCCCATGCTGCTACTTGTTTTTTTCTTTTGAAATAGTGTTCTCATCTGTCAAATGAAGTGTCTGCTTGAATTATGGAGATTAGCAATGAAGTGCTGCAGAAACAAGTGATACTCTAAAATCAAGGCAGCTGTATCATTTCTGAATGTTGGCTTTTATTCAGCCAGCTGTTCTGTTTTTCTACCAACTTGAGAATTACTGTAACTTGTTCTCTGTATTTTTTTTTTTACAACATTTAATATGCTACTGACAGTAAGACAGGAAGTGTTGTCTTTTCTTTGGAGTTAGCATCTTGAAATATAGCTTGTCAATGTCTTATAGACATTGTCTTTCAATTTCTGACTTGTTAAGAGTTTGTCTAGAACTTTTCACAGAGTAGGCTTGTCCTTTCCTCTGTCAGTACAAAAAGTGAACTGTAATACAAAGTGCAGCCCCCTGGGTTCTCGTGCAGTTTTCATTGGGTACAAGAGCACGCTTTTGCTGTGGCTTGTTAGGTAAGTTTGCTGTATTCCATTTAAACAGTTACCACGTTCCACTCCAGAAGAGACATTGTGAAGCATATATAAATTGATGTATACGTGGTGTGTGTAAATCTGCTTGAAAGATGCTAACAATTATTTTCAAAGTTTTAATGGATAAATACTGCATACTGAGAATTACAAAAAATGAGAAGGAAACTGAAAATGCTTGAATTTCGATTCTTTTGTTACCTACTTGATATAAGTCATAAGTTTTTATGTTTGACTTGGGAACTTTGACATAAGTTCTGTTACCCAAGCAGATATAAATTCCTCTCAAAGGACTATGAGATGCTTTTACTGCACCAGTGTTCAGTTCTAACTCTACCTACTGCAGAATGTGGCAGGCCATGTAAGCCAGCAGTCTGCTAGGGATTGCATCTGTAGACTTCGCTTACTGAGGTAAAAATGGTTGAAGGTGTTAGTGATACAGTCAACAGAGGATTGGCTCTGTATTTTAGGTTTGTGTTCCAAATCTTTTTTTGGCCATAGCCCCAGCTGCTGCAGTAGGATTTTTTAATGGAAAATTATTTAATGTGTCAGAATAATCTGAGCATCTGCTGTTTCTGCTCTGGCAGTATGGGAAAACCATATGTTCAGTCTGACTGGAGTTTTCTTTAATGTTGCTAATATCTGTGTGTCAGGTCTTTTTCACCTTATGTGGTGTGTCAAGGTTTGATGTTAATATATAGCAATTCTTACTCATTTCAGGCAGTAATAAGCATTGCTGCTAGTTACTTTGACTGAGATACAAAGTTTAGCTGATGATCATATTTTGATTGAATGCCTTACACTTGATTAAATTATTACTGTCGCAAAAAGCGGATGTTGTTAGGAAGCAGAATATTTTCCAAAATATAGAAAGGGGTTACATACAAGTGGTGTGATCAATCAAGTTGTGTGGGCTTAGGGTGTCTTTACTGACAGTCTTCTCTTCTGCCTTAGTCTGTTGCATGTTAGCTTTTCTTGCAGAAATGATTTAATGAAGAAGTTGAGTTTTCAGAACCAAAAGGTATTGTTTGGGATTAATTATCTTATTTTAATAGCAGGTTCCTCACCTAGCTCCAGTAGCAGCTCCTCTGTTAATCCCATGGCTTCTCTTGGAGCACTGCAGACACTGGCAGGGGCTACAGCAGGCCTGAATGTTAGCTCTCTAGCAGGTAAGCTGTGTGTTGTGGTGGGCTGGGGGAATAGCTGATTATCATTCCTCAAGTTGTGCTAGTTCTGTTTTTTCCTGTTCCTTTTCTTTTTATAGTAGTGTAGAGTATTGAAAGATAATTGTTCTGACTTGATGGCACTACTTAGTCATCTTTACTTCCTCTTTCTTATATACAGGAATGGCAGCCTTAAATGGAGGACTTGGCAGCGGTGGTCTCTCAAATGGGACAGGTAGCACAATGGAAGCCCTCACACAGGCTTATTCTGGAATCCAGCAATATGCTGCTGCTGCGTTGCCCACGCTCTATAACCAGAGTCTCTTAACACAACAAAGTATTGGTGCAGCAGGAAGTCAAAAAGAAGGTAGGCAGAAAGTTGTACAACTCGAGAAGACTTTTCAAAAGGGCAAGACCAACCCTTGCAGCTGCCATCATAGAATCATAGAATGGCTTAGGTTGGAAGGAACCTCAAAGATCATCTAATTCTAACTGTGGGCAGGGATGCCACCTGCTAGATCATGTTGCCCAGGGCCTCTCCCATCTTGGTCCTGAAACGCCTTCAGGGATGGGGCATCCAGTACTTCTCTGGGTAACCTGTTCCAGTGCCTCACCACCCTCTGAGTGAAGAATTTCCTCCTAATGTCTAATTAAATCTCCCCTCTCAGTTTAAAACCATTCTTTCCCCCTTGTCCTGTCATTGTCTATCCAAGCAAAAAGTTGCTTTCCGTCTCAATACTTTAATACTTAAAGCACCCTATAAGTATTGAAAAGCTGCAATGAAGTCTCCCCGGTGACTTACCCTATGTGCAGAGTTTTAATTTCATGGCATTGCTTAGAATAATAGTTATTGGGGAAAAAAACGAAGGAAAACCTGTGAGGTCCCTCTAAGGACTGTCCAAAGTAGTTTTTATACAGGCAGTGTTTAGTATTTAGTAGTATTTAACTAGTCTTAAATGCTTAGTAATAGTACCCATCAGTTTTCTTGGGGGAGGGTGTGGGTCCTCAGCCTGACAAATCCTATTCTCAGAGAATCAGTTGTTCTGTTTTTTTTTTAATTTTTTTTTTTAATTTATTTTCTTGGTATTTCTAAATGTGAACTCCATTGTCTTTGTTCTTCATCTCTTCCCTCAGATCCTTATTGCTGATCTCTTAACTCTTCAATTTCTGAATCAATTTAACATGTAGTGTAAAATAAAGAAGAATATATGAGTAAATTTTCAGCAGAATGTAGGATGATGATTAGAAAAGAATGTGAGATAACTTATAATCTGATTACTTTGTTTCTGTTGATCTACGTAGTTCCTTTTGGCAACAAAATAAGTTCAAGTTTATTGTTCAGCTTTTGTTACAACTAGGATCTGTGAACCAGTTTTCGTACGATGTGGAAATTACGAGCAAAAATGGTGGAGAAAGAGCTAGAATTACATGAATGATCAATCCCAGCAAAGGATCAGGTTGATTTATTCTGGAATCAAGTACTCTGTAGAAGTGCATACAGCAATGTCATTGTATTCTCTAGATGATTTGGCTTGAATGGCTCTTTTACTTTTTTTTGTGAAGTAGGCCTATGTTATCTATTCTTTTTCTGAGTTTATATTCCTACTTTTTGTTTAAAGGTCCAGAGGGAGCCAATCTGTTTATCTACCATCTCCCCCAGGAGTTTGGGGATCAGGATCTGCTTCAGATGTTCATGCCATTTGGAAATGTCGTCTCTGCCAAGGTTTTCATTGATAAGCAGACCAATCTAAGCAAGTGTTTTGGTACGTTGGGTCTATCTGTAGAGGAGTGGCTTCTTTCTAGTAATCTTTTCTAGTATATTGTACAGTCTAGCTTTTAAGTAAAGAAATAAATCTTTTTCCGTATCCCTAAAATTAAATAAATCTGAACTCTTCCAGTCATGAACTGGATTTTCCTGATTTTCTTTGCAACTTTTCTCATTTTATAATTTCATGCTATTACGCCTTAAAATATATCATTAGGGCCCTAGATAATTCACCATTGTGTAATCATGGTACAGCTCCTTTTCTCCCTCCTTTCTCTTTTCAAGAACTGTTTATGTTGCTATGTATGTTACTACATAATCATTACGAATTATTTCTATTTATATGAAGGCTACCATACATTATGGGAGCACTGAACTTTCATGCTCTGTAAATGTTTTGAAGGCATTTTTAAAGCTTCCTCCTAATACTTGAAACCTTTGTAACTGAAGAACCATTTCAGCTGTTATGTACTACCTAACTTTGGTTGCATTCCTTATCCTAATTTTGTTCTAATTATTGTGTGTTCAGATTGGAGATGCATCATGGCAAGAAATTTAAACAAAAAATATAGATCAACATGTCATGCTATTTTTATTATCCAAATAGATTATTTTCAGTGAACTGCTAAAGTCTGTGTTGTGAGCAAAGGACATATTCTTCTTTAGCTTGTGTAGCAGAAGACTGTGCATGTGGACTGCACAACTCAATGGTTTCATTTTTCACCACTTTGAAAACAACAGAGAGAGAGCAATTGTAGCATTTTTGTAGTGCTGTAAGCTCTCCTGACTGTGAAAAGGAGAGATGAGTCTTCATGGTTTCCATAGTATCGTGCCTTCATAATACCATGTGGTTTTTTAGTATTTCGATGGTCTAAAAGATGTGGACAAGCTTTTGCCTTGTGAAAACAAAACAAAGAAGACAGCAAAAAATATGCTGAGCATCAGGCTGTAACACCTGCGTATGGAATGATCTCTCCAGACAGTGATACCAACCATTGACTAGAGTTATTTAAAGTAGTAGGTTTCTTCAAAAACCTTGGGAACTTAATTTTGGGGATACTGTTCTCCTGGAATGATACGCAACTTTTCATAAGACAAAAACTTAATCTTTGGTACAAGTACCATGCTGCCTTAACAGCTACTTCACTCCAAACAAACCTACGCCTATAATGCCAAGATCATAGAATCATTTAGGTTGGAAAAGATCCTTAAGATCAAGTCCAGCCATGGCCTTAATACTACCAAGTCCACCACTAAACCATGTCCCTTAAGTTCCACTTGCATGTGACAGTGCTTTCAGTCTTGTATCTTTACTGAACTTTCGTATATAGATTAACATTTTCCACGTTTGGTTTTCTCACAGCTGTAAGATATTACAGGACAAACATCAGCACTCTTTTTTCCTGTTGGAAGACAAGAAGTATTATTTCAATTTCCTGAGTTGTGTTTATCTTTTGATCGAAGTTCCATACATCAGAAAACAAAGCTTTGTCTGAGAGCCCTTAGAGTATTCATAAAAACTTCTTACTAAACAGTTGTGAGCTCTTGTAAATTGCATTTCATGCAAGCTTCTCATACCTTGTGAGTAGCCGTTCTACAACTTTGGCATGCTATAATAGTGTATTTCCTTTTCTTCAGGTTTTGTAAGTTACGACAATCCTGTCTCTGCACAGGCTGCCATTCAGTCAATGAACGGCTTTCAGATTGGCATGAAGCGTCTGAAAGTACAGCTCAAGCGCTCTAAGAATGACAGCAAGCCATACTGAGCGCCCCTCCCCTCCGGGACTGGAGTGAGAAGGATCTTCTGGTAAGTTGGAGAAGAGCGCACTTAGTGATTCGAAGCCCTAAGGCTGTGTTTTTACAGTCCTGGAAGCTGATCCATGCCGTTCTATCTGGCACATCTTCCCCTGAAGACTCGGCTGCAGCCTCTGCTGAGAATCCTGCTTCGAATGGAGGACAAGTTTGTGCTTTTGTTTCCAGTGTTTTACTTTGGAGTTTAGGTGCCATATCGCTGAGGTTTTTTTTTGTTTTTTTTTTTCCCTTATTTGAAGTTTGCTGTGTTTGTAACCAGTGTGTGTTGAGAAGGACCAATGCCAGCTCCTTGGGGGTCGGGAGGTAAGGTTAAAGGGAGCCGTGGAAACTGACACCGCACTGCCTTGGGGTAGAGAGGAGAAGGGGAAGCAGAACTGACACCACACTGCCATAGGGAGAGGAGAGGGGAAAGCAGAAATAACACTGAACAGCTGACGGAAACAAAGATGGGGAAGGAGAACTTAGTCCATCCAAGTTTGGGTGAGCAAAGAACCAACTCCAAATAGCCTCTGTCATGCCACACCCACTCTTTTATGCTTCCTTAACTGTATGCCATGGTGGGGAATTAATAAATCATCTCTAAAGCAGGAGACAGGTTGGAAGGGTGAACACATTAATAAGCCAAAGGAAAACTGCAGTGTTTTTTGTTTGTTTTGTTGTATATAAAGTAGTGTGTATGTAGCACTGTGAATGTACACAGCACTTTATAAAATTATTAGTTAATGTCTCTGCCCAGAAAACTTCACTATTTACAGTTGAATACTAATGAGATGCAGTGAATTTCTCCATATTTAAGAAAACTTATCCTTTATAATTAGCTAAGTTTAGAGCGACATAGGTTAGAGAGTCTAGATAAATACATCTGGGGCTGGAAACAGGAAACTTTTAATCCCTGATAACCTGCAGATTTTTTGCCATTTTTTTTTCCTAACAGTTCATTGCATTCTCCATTTCTGTGGAGTAATGTCCTTTTTGCAGAATATTACTTGGAATTCATTCTGATAAGCATAATACGTGCTGTTTGTTTCTCTATTAAAATGACTGTTAAATTGAGATACAAAGCCCAGAGTGTTACCCTGAAACAACTCTTGAGGCTCCTGCTTCATACGTGTTCTTACAGGATTTGCTTTCTCAGTCTTTCTGTTGCAAAGATAATCGCCTATTTAAAAGAAAAAGCAACTAATTTGTGCAGTGAATTAGTCTAGTAATTAGGTATTTCTTTATACTGCAGTTTTCCTTTAAGGTGGTGCGTACCAGTGCTAAACAGGGCTAATACCCAGGCTGTGGAACCAGAGCAGAGCATTGAGACATTGTCTTATTCTGCATTTTGGTACTGTTATCTTTTATACTGAAGGAAAATTGAACACAACCCTTCAATTAACACACTTTTTTTTTGCACACTTCTGAAATTCTTAGTGCATTGCTAAGGGCCTTATACACTGGTTTTAGGGGACTCAGAGGACTTTTGACACTCTGGCCTGAGTTGTTTTAAGAAATCAGTAGAGTCCCATGTTATAACCATTAAAATCCACCTCTGTCACAAGAGGAAGTTTACAATTTCTGTGTGTCTAACAGAATTTCAATTTACCTCATATTTTCTCCTCTTCCTTGTTTCCTTTGTATTCCCAGTTGTTGATGCTGTTTCCCAGGGCATAAGCTAACAAACACTGCTGTCTGGGAGCCAGCTGCTAAATAATGTGTGTGGAGTCAGACATAGGGTTTGGATTGTCTGTTCTGCTCCAGCAGGAGGAGCACTAAACCCATCAAACCTGACTGAGATCATGTTCAGAATCTGTGCACCCACGCGTGGTCGTCTGTTGGGAATGTCATGCATTCCCAGGGATCTCAAACCTCAGAAGTAGAAGGCCTGACCCATAGCATCCAAGAAGAGCCCTTTCCATTGTTAAATTGAAAATCAAACAGTTGATACCTGTCCATATTGATGGCAGACAGGTAAATCTGTCAGTATTAACACAGATCATTTTGTGGTGGCAAAGGTTCAAAGGCCAGATTGCCAAATTTCCCAGTTATGCTGGCATGTGGTACCCTTCAATGTTAATTATTTGGATCTCTCTAGAAACGTAAACACTTAAGTGAACCATGTACACTTGAATTCTGCACAACGGGAAAGATGTGTCCTGGTTTTCTGAGAAGAGTGTTGGAGTGTGAAGGCCTCCAGGGTGATAATGGGATTTTTTATAAATAATATACTTTTCAAAAAAAAAGAAAAAAAAATAGAAAAAAATAGTTGGGAGCAGCTGCTCCAGGTGCAACCTGCTGTAACCAAGAATGTTGTTTCTATTTTTATAGAAGTTTTATACCGCTCCAGGGTGGAGAATATTTATTACCTAAATTATTTCACTGGAAAAAAAAAAGGCCAGGGTTTTGTAGAATCCTGAATGTGATTGTTTTACACACATAATGATGTGCATGATTGAAACTACTGATTTTCAGTGGCCTGTTTGCAGCCCAACAACTGCCAAATGGGGAAGATGAACGCTGTGAACCAGTGGAGGAGAGCACTGTGCTCTGGGGTCTCTACAGTCACTCTTACCTTCTTTGCGCCCTACCCCACTGTGCTGAGAACTTTTTCCTGTTTTTCTTTTAACCTGATGCTCTGACCTCTTTAGTAGTCATTTCAGTTGTCCAAAATTAGACATTTTAGCTTCTGCATCCTATAGCGTGTCCTCAGTACTGTGACTTACAGATCAAGCTTGGCATTGTTGCAAATCGGTGCAACTCCTGTTGACTTTAGGAGATTCACCAATTGACGATGTGGCTTAGTTTGGTCAGTGACTCCTCCCAGACATAACCACCTTAGACACCTAACTTGGGCTAGCTCTTGTGCCTTACTGGCGTAACTGTATTATAAGTATTGCCAAAAAGAAAAGAAACAAAATATCTATGCAGCTTAAATTCTAAAAGATGTGATCCTCAGATGGTTTGAATCAATGCAGTTCTGCTTTCTTCAGTAGAGCTGCATCAATTTTCACCAGCTGAAGATGTTGCCCTTTTTCTGTATTTGTTTGAGATTTCCCTTTTTTTGGTGTATCAATGTATATGTTGCCAAAGTTAATAAATGTATCAAGTTTGTGATTTGGGCAGATTTTTTCTGTTAACAACTGATCAGATAAAGTCAACATTCCTGTGTCTGTTTGGTGGCTGCTGCTGACTATAGAGATTTATGTTCCTCTTGGCTTCCAGTTTTCTTTCTCATTGATTGTCAGGAAAGTCTAGGATTTGGGGGGGCTTGAGGATTCATTTTATTTTTTTTCCTATTTTTAATTCCTTCATGCTCTTATTCAAGCACAAAGCAAATCAGTCAGCTCTTGGGACCTCATGGGGTAAACTGCCCAAAACAAATGAGTTGGTTCTGATGAGCAGCTGGTGTAAAAGAATCTACCAAAATTCTTTGAGTAATGCTTAGAAATAATCCTGATGAGGAAATTGCCTGCAGAACAACAATGTAATAATAACTTTAAAAGTGTGCTAGTATAGGTTAGGAACCATGAGACTGGAAGGAATGTTATAAAGGAACAAGAAACGGAAGTAGCAAAACCATTTGAGGCAAACTTGACTCTCCCCTCAGTATTTTAATATTGGAAATTATAATCAGATAGGTTTCTGTATTATAATCTGTTCTTGTGCCAAATGCTTTATTTCCTGGATTGTACAAAAGGAGTTGGGTGAGTTCAAATAAATTGCAGAGGGATTGGCTTAACTAGCCCCCTGGGCAAAACATTCTGTAAACTCAAACCAAAGAATCTGAATTTGCTACAACAAAAGCTAGTAAGATGTCTGATAAAATAGAATTACGTGTTATGTGTGTGACAAGGAAGTACTTAAGTATTTTCTAGAAGCAAGATGGAAATGCTGGTATATTTCATAGATTTGTCTCAGAAGACCTTTGATTTTACTAGATATACCGTAATAAGATGAAAGTATTATGAACAATTGAAATCTTAGTCTAATGTTGCTTAGTATCCATCTGGTACTATAGCAAACGAACTCATAGATTCTTCAGCCCCCTAGATAATCAACAGTCCAAAATTAGATATCTCCCTCTAACTTTTTTTTCCCACTCAATTGTACAAAACTTGCATTTCTAGAAAATGCCTTTGATACATAGTCATAAAATTTAAAGCCTAAGCAGAATGAGAATTAGAATTTCTCAGAAGTATGAGATGTTGATGAATTTATTCTTGTATTTTAGTAATGAAAGAGTTTACTAGCTGTGGGCTCTATTATCTGGAAAACAGATGCCTCAAAAATTCCTAGCAACACAGAATTCTACAAGGAAGAAGCTTTACACCTAAATAAGAAGTTAGGAGTGATAGGTTCTTCTTGTATCATACAATTAACTAAAATGTTTCTTGTTAATAGTTGAAAGTTAGGGAAGGACAGCCAAGCAAAATCCATCTAATTATAGAACTGTTCTAACTGTTTCATTTGGAAGCACCTAAAAGCAACTTGAATAAAGCAAATTGCAGTTGAAGGGTGCAGCTATGAACAAGTAAAATGCTTTGAGAGCTGCTTGTTGCAAACACTTAAACGTAAGGATACATCCCTGAGCAGACTTACCACAAAGTATAACATACAGAATGCTGAGTAGTTGCATTACATTATCACAATTGTGAGAATAAAACAAGGACAAAATTAAATAACTTTCCCTAAGTCATTCAGTTCTCATTCAGCTTCTCATGGCTCTGCTGTTGTAGGCCAGTCCTTCCTAATAGCTTCAGTGAATCTTGGACTTTCCCCTCAAAACTGCTGAGTGAAATACTTAATCTATCCAAAAAGCCTAAATAAATTGCACACACAATTCCTATGGTGCATGCTAGATGTCACTTGATTTCATGCCTTTTATTTGTTCTCATGCTTCAGAGTTCATGATGCATTTGCCTTTGTGGTTTAGGACTGAAACCTCACAGCTGTCTGCAAATTATCTAGAGTATTTCTAGAACTACAGAAATAACTGCAAGAGCTGCATTGTACTCTGCTGTGGTTGGTTTAAACTCCATACCAAGTCCTTTCTCTAAATTGGAAAGTACAAAGAGAAATTTTATTTTAGCATTTCTGGTAAGTTTTGCAGATTTAGTGGGTGACATGCTACTTTTTGCTCTGGCACTAGAATGCAATGCTTTATATTTTCAATCATGCTATAAATGCTATATGAAAGTCTCATCTTGCATTAGTCTGCAACCTGTAGCTTTGAGGGGTGCTGAAAATATAAGGCAGCAAACAAGAGAGAAAGTGGAGTTCCAGGGACGGGGGTGAAGAAAAACCTTTTCTCTCCCCTGCCTCCCACATTCTTCCCAAAATGTTTCTTCTGTTTTGCAGTTCAGAGGCTGAGGGGAGGAAACAAAGTTGTATCACATAATATAAGAATTAATGTATTTATAAACTTTGTGAAAGCTTCAGGAAACGCATTTTTCTACTCATCAAACTGGCAACAGTGACTGTAGAGCTTCTCAGAGCCCAGAATCCCCTCCTCACAAAGTCAGGGAGCTGGAGGCTGTATATAAAGGTTGGGAGAGGAAAATCCCTGTGCAGGTCTAACGATATGAAAAGTGCTCAGCTAGGACAAGTCTTAACTTGCAGTCAAGTCTTAAGGAATTCTTTTCTAATATGTAGGGTTTTTGGTTCCACTTATGTCTTGTATAATCTTTTTTTCCCCCTGTTCCAAACCACCTAACCCCAGTTTCATGGGCTCCTAGGGAATGAGAAGGGACTGTAGCTGAAGGAAAGAACGCGGATTTCCTGGGCTACCACTGCCTAAGAACTTCCCATGTTAGGATGCTGGAAAAGTCTCAGCTGTCAAACCACCTGTGAATCCCTTGTGTCCTGTCTTGTCTCTCACAGTCTCAATCTCTGTGGGCAAACGTGAGCCCTGGAGCCATATTTTTGGAGTCAGTCTCCTGGGGAGAGTGCTTGCTCTGTTCTTCTCTTAAACAGAGCTAATAGAGACACTGGGCACGGGACAAGGTGAATGCATGCTAGTCAACATGTCACTTGGCTGTGGAGTGCTCCACAGACTGGATTTTGAGGGAAATCGAGGTCTCTGCTTCCATTTAGTTTCTGGCAGTTTGATGTTTACTTGGTGTCCTTCATGTACTTTGACTTTTACTTGTCCATCGTTGGCATGTGCTGCCCTTCCCTGTCAACTCCCTTCCCCAGGAGGTCTCATTGTACAGTGCCCATTCTTGTTCTCTCTCTCCTCGTTTGGATGTACTGCTCTGTGTAACTCAGTGGGTCTCCCTCTTTCTGGTTTGTTTTTTTTCTAGATTCCTGCCGTTTGTTCATCGTTGTGCCTAAAGCATGTCGATGTGGCGTTCAAGTACATCGTCCAAATCCTTGTCTCTTCAGCTTCTCTGATGCTTGAACTCTCACCTTTGACCTTGTGTTGACTTTTGATGCTGATGTGTATTTTTATTATGTTTGTTTCTTTCTTTGTTTTTTTTTTTGTGCTGCCAAATTGGTTTTGCTAGAAAGACTGCTGAAGGGGGAATATTTAAACTTGCATTTGAATATAAAAGAATTTCTATTTTTCTAGACCTTCGTAAGATAACCACTTGATTTTGTGAATCTGATTCTTTGTAATTGTCTTCAGAGCAGCCTTGCTAGCATACCTTGTGGAGTATTTGTATTTCTGTGAACATACAGCCAATCACTTTCTAGGCTTAGTTTTTTCTGTGTGCTTAGTTTTAAAAACACAGTTTTGAAGAAAAAGTCAATTATGTGGTGTGACTCAATCTTTCAGGAGACTTCCTAGTCACATTTTGCTGATCTGGTTTCTGTGCTTGAGGAGACAGCATGTGTTTTTATGAGTTCAAACTTGTGACTTGAGTGGCATCAGCAGAAAACACTTGAAATACATTTTCTTCTGATTGTAGCTACATTTTTGCCCTGGCATTTACTGATTTTTTTTTTTAATTTTATTTTTCCCCCGCTTCCCTGTGTGATTATCAGTCTGCAGTGAAAATTTGATCAAAGTTGATGTTGTATTTTGTTAAGCCCCAGCATGCTTGTTTTTTTCGTAACTACAATCTCCTCAGCAAAATGTGATGTTTTCGTTTTATTCTTTCAAACTGAGATAGTGCCCAGAAATGTTTTGCATGTTTCCTGCTGTTTTCTTCACACCCTCGTATATATCACCTTCACCTCTCTGTTTTCTATAGTTTGTGCAAAAACTGAGCAATTTAATGGGTTTCAAAGGTATCCTTTTAAATTGGTGTTTTTGGTATGGCAAATATCTGATCAGAAGCCACCTGAGGGCATCTACCTGTGCACTTAGACTGTCTGCCTGACAGAGCACCTGGACCTCGTTTCATCTCCAGTGCTGTCACAGATTCCTGAGGGCTTGGTTGAATTGTTCCTGTAGTAGGAGTTTTGGTGGAAGGGGACAGCTGGGAAGCAGGAAGGTGGAGGAACTTCACAGTATTTCTGTTTCTAAAGCTCTCTGAAGCTAGGGCTCCTTTGAAACACTCTTTACTAGCATTTTGTATAAATCAGGGCACATTTTTGTGAAGTCCAGCCCCAGCTTAATACCGTCAATCAGACCTTGGTGGCAGGATCCTGGAAGGATCTAGGGTAGCTCTTGAAATAAAGCATTTGAAATCTTCTAGAGAAAGCATTTTTAAACCTGGTCATACAACTGCTGGCTCTTTTCCCAAGTGACAAGCACAATACAACAGCCTCTGAAGCTGTTACCTGAACAGGGTACCATCCCCAGCTCTCTTCTCAAGGGCCTTAGCTGGGGAATCTCTACGGAGATTTTTTAGTTTTTGTTTAGTTTTTAATTGGGTAATGAGCTAAGCAGTTTTTTCTAGCTTGCAGGATGAAAGAGAACAGGTTACTGCATTTTGTGTGGCAGGCTTCCCCCTACCCTACATACGATCTGCACAGGTAGAAACTGGGACGTAGCTTCTAGATGAAGGCACCTGAAGAGTGTGTGCTGTGATGAAGTTTCAGTCGGAAGGCAAAGTGAGCTAGTTTAGGCATCTTAACAGTATAAAATAATGTGAAGTGAAATCCCAGGAGAAAGGGGTTTGCTGAGAAAATGAATTATGTTTGATTGTATAGAAATCTTACTTTTGTCCAGTGTTTGGGATAATGAAGATGCGAAAGGATTTATCCTCCTACCCTACTCCTGAGTTGGCTGAGGATACTCTATATTCTCAATAGATACTGGTTAGATTTGTGTAGAAAGTCCTTAATCTGCTTGAGACAGAACAATTTTTGGATATGGTACATATACCTGGGAGTGAAGTGTGAGGCTGGGTGAGAAAAGGATAGAGGCTTGTTTATTTTGGAGGTAGGGTTGTGGGCTGGCTGCTGTCATTCCCACAGTCTGATTGCACAGGGCTGGGTGTCACTGGGGGGCACTGATACCCTGCAGTGTATTGAGTAACTGCCAATACATTTCTGTACGTGCGCATTTGGTTCCATAAGGAACTCTGGGGAAACCTGTGGAAAAATATCCGAAGAAAACCAAAATGCCAAATGTTGGATGTTTCTTTCCTTTCTTATTTCCTTTTCTTCCTTTGGTTGTTTTAATTGTTCTGTGGTGGTTTTAATGGATTTGAGACAGTGGAGCAGCAGCTGCCTTTCTGATTTTTGGCTGCTTTTTGTGAATAATTTAAAAAGAAAATTTACATTTTGGAGACAAACCTGTGGGCTTTTTTATTGGTACAAACATTGTATTTAACACTAGGGGTTTTGTACAGTTTTTTGCCTTTTCTACTAGAAAACAATGTAAAGTGATTCACAATGTGATGAGAAAACAAATTGCCACTATGACCAAATGTAGAGTCTGTTCTGCAGTAACGGAATTTAATCAACTCGAAGTTGTGGTTCAGTCGTAGAAATGCTTTTCTTTACCTTGTTTGAGCTGTTCCTTTTTTCTTGTTTTGATTTGCAAAACAAAATGTCTTTTTGTGTGAAATTGTGTTGTACTCTGTAGAGAATTACGGATTTTACTTTAATGGTTTCAAAAGTAGAGGAGCACATGTTGCTTTTCTGATCTGATCGCAGAGTTTGTGTAGTGGATTTAAAATGAAAAGATTTGTTACAAGTTTGGAACGAGCGAGTATGTGTTAAAGGAATTTTCTTCCTTTTGTGTGTGTGTTTTTTTTTCTTTTTGTCCCAAAGGGCAACTTAAAGCTGTTTTAATTGCACAGACACACCGACAACAAGTCATTTTGTATATGCCAAGTGTGGTACCTTCCTTTGTTTATTTGCTATTAAACTGTTTGAGAAGAGTCCTTGTGTGTTGTGTTTGTGTCTTGAACTTGAGGTTCTTTTTGGGTACAGGTGTGGGAAGCTGAAGAGAGATGAGAGAACTGTCTTCCAGTTTTGTAGCCGTGAGCTGCAAAAATTTTCATGATCCAATGTTACCTATTCTAGATGCACAAAATAGCCTTCCATGTAGATCAGCTACCTTGAGTATAAATGAAAAAGGTTTTGTTTGTGTAGCCTCAATTTGTATCATTTTCTAGTCAAGTCCTAAAAATCTTGGATAATGCAAACGTGATACACTGGGGAGTGGCCTGTAGATATATCTGCGGCCTCACAGAAGTGGTGCTGGGTAGCCATTTGCCTGTGCATGCAGTGTGCTTCATGATGTTTCAAGGGCTGATGAACTTCAGCATAACACCAAACTTGAGCTATATAAGAACAGCATGGGCGTGTGGTGGTGGGTGGGATTAGATAAGCACTCTTGGAGAAATCATCTCATACCTCTCCTACAAGCACCATACCTTCCACTCCCACTGCCTCCTTACTCCAAACAAGACCCAGCTTGCTGAGCCTATCTTGGTTCTGCAAGGTGAAGGTATCTGCAGTTCCCAGTGCTCGTGGTCCTGGAAATAATACACAGAGAAATCCAAAGTGATTGGAATTTTCATAAAACCTGTTGGGTTTTTTTTTTTTTAACACCTCAGGACTTACTAGCTCAGGTTTTGTGATAAGCTCAAGTTAACCTGCTTTGCTCTTAGAACTAAGGTACATTAATTTTTTGACTTGTCTAAAGATAAATAATTGCTGTAGTCAGAGTATAATTCACTTAAAAACTTGACTGAGTTTGATGTTAATATTGCCCCTCTGAGAGGGAAAGTACCACATTGGCTATGACTGCCACATTTGTGAAAAATCCTACAATTCAATAATGCTTTTCCTTCTGGCTTCCATCTCAGACTGCAAGCACTTTCAGGTCAGCTATGTTCCTCTTCCATGTCCTTTTTCTCTGTTATCTGGTAGACTCTGTTTCACCCCATTACTTCCTACATGATAATAAATCTGAGAGCACTTGCAAGCATCAGGATTCAGTGCTGCATTCCGTTCTCTGCAGTGCACCAATTGCGAAGCAAGGCGCTGAGCCACCTGTTGCATAGTGTGCTGGGATCACTCATTTTAATTTGCAGCTGTTGAGAAGGGGGTTGGAGAGATTTCAGTTCAGATATGTCTGAGGTGAAAGATGGAAACAAACAATTGAATCGGAGAAGTGGTTTGCTTAGCTGGGATGGAAGATTCCTGCTTGTGCAACGAAATTGGCTAGCGTCATCTCAGACAATCAGTTAGCAACTTTGTCCATTATATCTTATGAAACTGAGACTAGATCCATCAATACTTAGATGTATTAAACTACAAATAAGAGCCAGTGTATTAATTTCTGAAAATCACTAGCATTTCACATGGGTTCTTAAGTTCATCAACATGAAAACACAACCCTGTAGATTAAGTCCTGATGTTGAATGTTTAGGCAAAATTGTTTTCCTCTCACATCCTCCTCCACCTTTCACTACTTGTTTTAACTCCAGGCTCCAATCTTCCTGACTTTACCAGCCATGTTCTGCTGTCTTCATATGGCCAGGAACCACAGGGGATACATTATGAAGAGCAGTGGGGAAGGAGACGAGCAGCTCAGTGTGGTCACTCTGAGGAAGTGACCGTGTGTATGACTATAGCTCCACAGCGTGACAGGTGAGATTCCCCGACTTAGCGTTTCCTTGCACCTCACAGGCTTACCTATTTGTAGTTCCTGAGGAAAACTGTTGATCATTTAATGTAGAAGCTGTACTTGTATCACTTATAAACTAGACCAATCTTGAGCCACAGACTGACCACTGCTGTTAGTTTCTCAGTGAGTGTCTTGGTGATGCTACCCATTTACCCCTCCATATTTAGGCAGCCTCATTGGGCTCAAAGTGGTACGTTCCATATCAGAGTATGTTTCTGTTTTTTGAAAGTGGCCAGTTTGAGCTTGACAGTTCTAGCCCTTATTTTACTAGGTTAAATTTTCATCTTGGCAGACTAGTTGTGAGTGGATTCTTAAGAAACTAAGCAGCGTTTCAGAGGAGAATAGCATGCAACTCAAAAGCAAGGAAGTACAGTGCAATCAAGAAAATGCAGGACAGATCATCTACCTGCTAGAATGGCTTTGGCAGACTGCAAGGCATCTCCTTTCCACTTTGACCTTTCCTCATCGGATATAAGAGCAGCGTTATGGATGAAGTGAAGTGTTCCAAAGGCATCAGGATGAGTTAAGGTACAGACAGGCTACTTGTGGAAGGTAATTTTACAAAATGGTCTGCTCCAGCAAAGAATTGTGACTTCTTTTTTATTTCCCTCTTCTTGAGTCCTGCCTGGCTTCATTCTTTCATGCTGTCAACTGCAATGTCTCCTGTCTCTGGCCCTCTTAACTTCAGTTACTCCAAGTCCCGAAAACTGATGGCCTCATCGTTATCACTGCTTTCCATAGGGATCAACCTTCTGTATCATGTGTCCATCCTGCCACTCACCTCCAGATAGGCATATAAAAATCACTGCTGGAAAGAGGGTTTTTTATTTTCCAAATCAGACTTCTAATGAAGTCCTAAAATATATGGGGAATAGATATTCTGACAGTGCTGCTGAAGTGATCTTGGCACATGAGCCAGCTCTGTGTCAGCTTTATTTTCCTTCAGTCTTCTATAGGTTTTTCCATAGTTTCTACTTCTAGAATTTGAGAGCACACAGTCTATGCTGAAGCTTCACCAAGCACATTACGTCCCTGAAAAACAATGAAAAATTAAATAATGTGAATATCAAAAGTTCCCAGAAGAGAATCAGCCTGGTTGTAGCAAGAGTTCTCAACCATTTAAAATACTTTTTAAAATACTTTTCTGAGAAAATTTTGGATAAAGGTGTTGATGGAATCTCTTAAGAAGATGACTGCTATGGTGTAAAACCTCTGCAGGCTGTGACTCCTTATTATTGTGTGTCCTACTTTCCTTAAAGATATTGTATCAGGAAGGCTCCCTTGGCTGTTTCTGTTTCCTTAGGCAGCCATGATCTAGACCAAGATGGTCCAACTGGGATTCCATCAGTCATTACCTTTGCTTGGGGCACCGTATTCATGTAGGTGCAGGGAGGTAGCTGGAGACATGCCTGCTTCAGCATGTGGGTCTGTTGTTAAAACTTTGAATTGCCATTTCTTCTATTTGGCCTGATCCCAAACAGGTGTCTGGGACTTCTGTATCTGAAAAATGTTAAACTTCTCTGAGGCATCTCCCCACTCCCCAAGTTAGGTATCTCTTCTTCTGAAGGGCAGAGTAAATCTATACATAACAAAGACTAAGCCCATTAAAATTGCACCAGATCAATAGGGGTATGAAACTTGATTCCTAGAGTAACCAGTCTAACTTTACTCTTTCAAAGATGTGTAGGCGAGTTAAAAGCTATCTTATAATTGGGCTGACAATCTTCTTATGTGCTTGCATCTTTCTTATGCAGAAATGTATTGCTTTCAGTTGTTATTATCAGTCATCGTTAAAGATCAGAAAGTTCTGGAAGCAGAACTTCAACAGCGCCTTCGAGAACTTCTATTGAAAACTCCTGGAGGACTGTTGCAGGTGTCTGATGGCAGTGAGTAACAGTCACAAACAGTTTTTCAGTGTGGTTAGCTTCTTGTTCTCCTGAAGAGGTTAACAAGTCAGTGGCATATTTGCAGCAAATCAGTGACAGAGCTGACCCTTGGCCGCAGAAAATGTCCCCATTCCCAGCTTAGGTCCTCAAGAGGGGGGCAGAATTTTGAGCCTGGCAAAGCACCAGGCACATTGTTGCAAGCATAATGTGTATGCTGAAACTTTTAAAATCATACCCAACTTCTTCAGACACGTATTGTTACTAAAGCTACATTCCTAGATGAGGCTGCTACCTCCTAGGCTAGCCCGCCCCTCCAGTGCTTGCAAAAGAGGAGGACAAGGGAGAAAGGCAAGAGAACTGAGACATCCCTATGACTTCAGCTGATTGTCTCTCCCTGGGGTATTTATAAGCCACATACTGGCAGGCTGGGGTGGGCAGTTGGCTCACCCTGACCTTGGGAGCTGGGAAGCCTGACTAGCATTCCTGGGAGCCATGTGAGCCGGACTGGCAGGCGCAGCTGTAGCCAATGGGGGGGCCCAGCAGTGGCTGCTCAGATTGAGTTTCACTCCCGTCGCTTGAGATTATTCTCTTTCTCTCCCTGTTGTGTTTTTCCTCTTTGTTTATGGGATTGGACAGCCGAATGCATTGACAGTCTTAGCAAGCAAGACGTTTGCCTAATGGATTTGGGATTCTGCCTTCAGTGCTGAACAACCACTTCTTGCCATTGCTTACCATAGCTCCAGCCCCGTTACATGGCTGGGCTTTTATGGCTCCAAGCTTTCTGAGCGCACAACCCGCCCTCCTGTATTAGGGCATTTTATGTTGTGTTCTCTCTCGGGTACTTCCTTTTTGCCCTCCTTAGAGGTTAGTATATGAGGCTTTTTAATGAATGGGAGATGGGTCAGGACCAGACAAAGCAACAGATAGAAAAAGGACTCCATCTTTACCAGTCTAATCAGACCGAAAAGGCCCTGCAAGTCTGGATGAGGGTTTTGGAGAAGTCTGCGGATCCTGCTGGCAGGTTTCGGGTTTTGGGTTGCCTCATCACTGCTCATGCAGAGATGGGCAGATACAAAGATATGCTGAAGGTAAGGCAAACTGGAGATGAATGCATGCCATTGTGTCGCATCCACTATGGAGAGTGGCTGGAGATTAGAATGTAAAATCAGGGCTTTTATTTTGCATATAGTCAGATGTACCAGCTACTGGGTGCATATCGTGGGCTGCCTTATTCACTGTGTTGACCAATAGCTCCAGCCCACGAGGTACGCAGAGTACTGCTTTTCACTGGGTCTGGTCCCTCAGGATTCCCAGATTAATGAGGTTCTACAGATAATCGTGGGGACCTTTCTTGATTTATTCGTCATTTACAGGCACACCGTATGATCAGGCTTCACAAAAAGGCATGAAAACATGGCCTTTATTTTTCTTTTACTGTAAAAATTGTTTATAGCGCATGCATTAGTGTAAAAAGAGATCTTCAAATAGATTCTATAGAATAAGTGTCAGTCTTGAGAAGAGGTGTCTGTTATCTTGTTCAGCTGCTGTTTGATATCTGACACAGATCTTACACTGTTTTTTATTGTAACTGTTTGCATGGGGACTGATTAAGAGGGGAATGGAGATGCTTTTTTTGATGGGGGGTTGAAGGGTGATGAGAAACGTTCCAGGAGGGGTCTGACAGTTGAGGTCAGAGAGGTGTGCCCTATTGTCAGGATAGCATTGAAGAAAGAAGGGCATAGGGCTTGATGAAAGGTTGGCAAAAAGAAGCTGAAGCTTCACTTAAAGAACATGAGGATAAAGCTTCTGAATAAGTGAACAAAAGGAAGCTGACAAGTGGATCTGAGAAGTCACAGGATGCACATATAGTAGCAGGCAGCGTTTGGGAGAGTGACTCAGGAATCTAAAGACAAGAGGATGTTGTAATAGTCTTAAGAAACTATCCCAGCCTGAAATAGGGTCTTGCTAAAGGGCTTTGATATTCTTGTCCTGATGGTTTTGGCTGCCTCTTAAGAGACTGGTAATCATTCAACATTTAGCATAAAAAGTGAAGAGGGTGCTCATATCTCATTGAAAAGTTTTCGGTAGCTCTGTTTAGAAGGTGTGTGTGTGTGGTGGGGCTCTTACTAGTAAACCTGTGCACATATCAAAGCCTTATCTACAAAGCAGATGCTTAGCATGAAGAAGAAAGAGGGGTATTAATATACTTGGAAAACATTTGAAGAAAAAACAAGAAATTCTGAGAAGCAATGTGGGATTAAGTGGTGGCAGAAACAATGGACTGATTAGAGAAAAGAGAATTGAAAAGGTAAAATGTGGCTACCTGAAGAAAATACTGAAGGCTTCACAGAAACAAGAAACAGGCAAATGAGTGGGCCCACAACACTCGAGCTGTAACTTCTTGCCTGAGAAGAGAACAGAAAACAGGATCAGAGTAGGTGAATTCTAGTTCTTCCCAGTGTTAGGAAAGAAAATGGCTTCAGTCGAACTGAAGATTTTACACTGCAAACGATCAAAGATAGAGGATGGAGAACTTTAGCAATAAATCACTGGGAGAGGAAATAACAGGAAAAAAGGGGATCTGTGAATTAAACACATGAAATTAACTAGGATTTAAGAAGAGTTATGATGCTCAATCTCTTGGAGAGAGAAATTGCTTCACACCAAGGAATGAGGCTGTGACTATCAGGAAGTAATGAAGAACTGATACAAAGGTAAGGGAATCCAGGAAAGCATAAGCTAGTGCACATTGCTGGATACATACAACAACCTTCCTAAAGCGCTACGGAAGGGGTGAACACACATACCCAAGCATAAAAAATTTGATTGTTTTTTAATTTGTGGAATATGCAATATATTCTAGTGGCTTAAATTATCAACTGTTGCCAGTGTGCAAAAGTGAAGCAATTGGTGCCTTTGGGAGTTACCTGTAAATCTAACTGCTAATCTCTAATGCAAACACATATGGAGAAAATTGCTAAATATTTACCTTTGCTACGGGCATTAATTCCAGCCAGCAGTGTGCTTGGTTCATCACAAAACATACAAGAGAGTCCCTGCTCAGAAGAGCTTGTGGTCTAAAAGAAAAAGACTTCAAATCATTTGTGAGAACTGTATGCAATGAATCCTGAGGGTTATAGAACAAAAATGATTAATACAACTCGACCGTAATTTGATTGTATAAAACTGATGAATGAAGAAGCTTGCTTAGTTTCTTTGAGTACTTTCATAGCTTAAGCATTCCAGAGAAAGCAGAATAAATAAACCGAGTGAAAGAAAAATGAGCTGCATTGTCAGATGTTTTCTGCCTTACCTGCTTCTCTTCAGGGCCGTTTAACTTTTTTTTTTTTCCCCACTTATTGCCATTCCAGTTCATCTTCCTTGTCCGAGAGGCAGTGTGGAGAGAGGTTTCTTCAGACTGCTCCCATGCCTTGTAAACCTCTGGATAACTGCTCAGTTTATACAGTGCAGCTCAGTCCATGCTGTGCTGCTCAAGAGATGAGCCACTTCTCCAGTGCAGGATGCTACTCTGTGGGTCTTTGAGCTGTATTTATTTAAATTATATGCCTTTTATAAACACTGACTTTTCTACTTGAAGTTTGCAGTGGTACAGATTGACACAGCACGGGAGCTGGAAGACCCAGATTACCTTACAGAGGGCTACCTAAACCTGGCTCGCAGCAATGAGAAACTCTGTGAATTCCAGAAAACAATATCTTACTGTAAGACATGCTTGAACATGCAGGGTACCACTGTGAGCCTGCAGCTGAACGGCCAGGTGAGCCTCAGCATGGGCAATGCATTCCTGGGCCTCAGTGTTTTCCAGAAGGCTTTGGAGTGCTTTGAGAAAGCTTTACGCTATGCACACAACAACGATGACAAGATGCTGGAGTGTCGAGTCTGCTGTAGCCTCGGGAACTTCTATGCCCAGATAAAGGTGCAGTAACCTAAGGGATGGGAGGATGGGGTGGTGGTTGACTCATAATGGAAAGAATTGGAAATTGTGTGAATTTCAGCTTATATGTTTGCTACAGAAAGTGAAGCACTGGGAGAGCGTTTCAAGTTAAAATCTCTACTTTGTAAAATCATCAGTGAGAATTCCCCTTTGCAGTAAGGATGGGAGGATTAGTGGAATGCTTATGTAGCACAGCAGAAGCAGCTGTGAATTGAAAAGATCAAACTTAGCTTCAAAGAAGATCACATCAGAGGAGGCACTGTCTGCACACAGGGCTGGCAACCAGAACTCATGGATTCTCTTTCTAGCTCTACCACTATTGCAGGCAAATAGCTATTTATATGTACAAAACCAGGCAGGAACTGCGGGTGGGGTGATTTGCTAGTTCTAACTAATATCACAAACTCAACAAATAGTTTCACAAAAGTCTTGATTTTTTATCACTAATGGAAGACTCACCAACTAAAGTGTTGAAAACTCTCATTAAACTTCCCTCATAGTACCAAAAATAAAGAGGCAAATATTATACTGTGTACTTTTGAGGTATGAAATAAAAAGAGAACAGAAACTAAAATGTTGAGGTTGCCTTTGTGCATCTTGGAGAATAAAAAACAAACAAACAAAAAAGCTTTTCATTTTTCAGCTTCGTATATCTCATTTGAGAATGGTTTAGATATCTTTAATAGTTTTATGTACTTATTGTAAAATAAGATTTCTTTCTAAAAAGTTTTTAATGCAGAAAGATGCTTAAAATATTTTTATTAGTTATTGTCAATTTGGTAGGGCTGTGAATTTTTTGTTCCTGTTTCCTGCAATGCTGAATAACCAGCCTCTCAGAGATCCTGACTCACCATATGGAGAACATGAGGGCTCCATGTACATGCTGAAAGTGGAGCTGATGCAAGAACAGAGTTTTCAGCCTTCAGTTATAGAAGATGGTAAATGATTCTGGCAGTGTAAGGCTGATAGTGCAATATATAAAATTCATTTGCTGTGTCGTTTCTCCAGTGTCCTGAACACATGGAGTAATATGAATTCAGCATATGGCAATTCCACCTTCCGCAGTTTGATATCCATGTCAATTTAGAAAACCAGGCGTGTAGAAGAGGACAGGCAGGGGAAGAAAGGCGTACAAAAACCAGCTAGCTGTTGCAGCATTAGTAAATCAAAAATGGTTGCTTTTTTTCTCCTTATTTTTTTCTTTACTTTTGCTGTACCTACTTCTGTCTGCTTGTCTGCCTTACAGGACTACGAGAAAGCTTTATTCTTCCCATGTAAAGCAGCGGAGCTGGTGAATGATTATGGGACAGGCTGGAGCTTGAAGTACCGTGCAATGAGCCAGTACCACATGGCAGTGGCCTATCGGAAGCTGGGGCGCTTGGCAGATGCCATGGACTGCTGTGAGGTATAGGGTGCAGGCAGATGCAGAGCATCAGAGGTCTCAGCAAGGGTATTTTGCCTACAGGACAGGACCGAGAGGAAGAAATGTAATGGCATTCACACCTGACTAGATACTGATGTTGCCTCTATGTCTTAGAGTTGTGGTGTCAGTGCCCTGGGTGCCTCCAAGTTTGGGCCTATGAATGTCCCCCTAGTTGGGAGTGTGAATGCGATTGTAGTTCCTTTAAAAAGGTTGTGCCATTTCTCTGGAGCTGACCCTTCAATGGCTGGAGCACAGCCCAGCCCTGTTCTGAACCAGAAGCAAGCTCTCTTGCTGACTAAAGACTGTTTCTTTCAGGAGTCCATGAAAATTGCCCTTCAGCATGGTGACCGGCCTCTGCAAGCGCTGTGTCTGCTGTGCTTTGCTGATATCCATCTCAGTCGCAAAGATGTGCAGGTACGGCTCTTTCCTGCCAGGAAGGACAATAGGGGATGGCAAGAGGGTGTAAAAAGCAGGCCAAAGCACAACGTGCATTTTCCTCCCCGCTTCTGCAGACAGCCTTTCCTCGGTATGATTCTGCCATGAGCATCATGACAGAGATTGGAAACCGCCTGGGACAGATCCAGGTGCTGCTAGGAGTGGCTAAGTGCTGGATGATCCAGAAGGAGCTGGACAAGGTCAGTTACAAGCTTGTTTTTACACACGTTTTTTAGACGAGATAAGAGCAGTCATTTTCTGAGCTGAATGCCCATCAACGTGCAGTAGAGCTGTTGCTTGTACAGTTGCATTTCTCCGAATGGTCCCTCTCAGCCAGGAATTTGTTGCTAACAGTATGAACATCCGTTCTGAGTCAGCTTGGTGTCTTACAGAACTGTCTCATTAGTCAGTCCTGATGACTTTAAACACTACTCTGAGAAACTGTTACTGGGGGAAGGAAGTCTTCTGCCATTGTAGGCAATCAGCTTATTCTTATGCTCTGAAATAGATTCCACTGCCTACTTTTTAGCAATATGACTAAGCTCCTTATTGTTAGTGGCGATTTTTAGACAGCTCTACAGCTCCACCATGTGCTCTGCAGATAAATGTGGCATCAAATTCCTGGAGGAAATTTGAAGGTATATAAACCGTGATGTGAAACAGAAATGAGAGCAGAAAATGATTTGGGAATAGACAGCAGGTCAACATAGTACAAGGAGGTGAAGTTACTTATTTTGAAAATACTCAGGCAGTGTATGTGTCTTAAATACCAGACTGTATTAAATGCTGCAGATTGCACTGCAGGAACGTTAGTGGGCTGCAGAGGGAGATGCTCAGAAGTTGGTCTTGAACTAGTGATGAACAACCTGCTGTGCCTCTACAGTGACACATCAAGATGCCGTTTTGGATGTAGATGTGTGGTGGTTTTACTTGGGTGGGCGGCCAAGCTCAACCACAACCGCGCTCTCACTCCCCCTCCTCAAAGAGGAACAGGGAGAAAATATGATGAAAAGGGCTCAAGGGTTGAGATAAGGACGAGGAGATCGCACAGTAATTATTGTGACGGGCAAAACAGACTTAGTATAGGGAGATAGTAAGATTTATTGCCTGTTACTAACAAGCTGGAGAAGCGAGAAACAAAGGAAAGAAACCAAAAGCACCTTCCCCCCCATCCACCCTCTTCCACCTCCTCCCCCCGTGCCGTGCGGGGGAATGGGGGCTACGGTCAGTCTGTAGCGCTTCTTCTCCGCTGCTCCTTCTCGGTCACTCTCATCCCCTGTGCTATGGGGTCCCTCCCACGGGATGCCGTCCTTGCCGAACTGATCCGGCGTGGGCTGCCCACAGGCAGCAGCTCTTCAAGAACTGCTCCAGATACAGGTCCGTATCACGGGGTCCATCCCTCAGGAGCGAACTGCTCCAACCTGGATCCCCCACGGGCAGCAGCTCCTGCCAGGTCACCTGCTCCTGCGTGGGCTCCTCTCCACAGGCTACAGGTCCGGCCCGGAATCTGCTCCGGCAGGGGTCTTCCACAGGCCGCAGCCTCCATCGGTGCAGGTCCACCTGCTCCACCGTGGTCTCCTCCACGGGCTGCAGCATGGAACCCTGCTCCACTGTGGGACCCATGGGCTGCAGGGGGACAGCCTGCTTCACCATGGTCCTCACCACAGGCCGCAGGGGACTTCTGCTCCGGCGCCTGGAGCACCTCTCCCCCTCCTTCTTCACTGACCTTGGTGCCTCCAAGGCTGTTCCTCACTCCTCTCACTCTCCCAGCTGCTGTGTGTGGCGCAGCATTTTTTTTTTTTTCCCTGTCTTAAATATGCTCTCACAGAGGCACAAAACAACATCACTTATTGGCTCAGCTCTGGTCAGCAGTGGGGCCCTTACCAAACATGGGGCAGCTTCTAGATCCTTCTCACAGAAGCCACCCCTATGGCCCCCTGCTACCAAAACCTTGCCACGTAAACCCACTACAAGGTGTGCTGAAGTTTCGCTCTTATTAGTCGTGAGAGACACAAAGTATATGAGGTAAAATGAAGCATCTCAGAAGGAAAGCAGTATGTGTCTGTCAGAAAAGACAACTTCAAGGTGCTGTCAGCATCCAAGTTCCCTGCAGTAGGAAATCAGCTGGGTGAGATACACCTTGCAATGTCAAAAACTAAATGCTACGTTTGCATTGGAAGAAGAAACTGGACATAACTGCCTAGTGTAATCCCTTCCAAGCCTCACATCTCATGTGTGTCCTGTGATACAGGATGCAGCAAGTAGGCCTGTAAAGAAGTGAATATTCAGCACACTCATCTAACCCCTACATCCCCTGGTCTCACCTTTAGCCATTGCCACCCTCTGCTATCACAAACAGTTCTCACCTGTGAGACCCTGATGATGGCTTTGCAGAGCCCTGATCTCACCAAACCCATAAAAGAATGGAATGAAGCTTGGATTCTGCTCCAGGTGTTAGAGGCAAGTCTGCCCTGGTGGTCAGGGACCTTATGCCCATTTGCCCCAAACGTGACCTCCTCAAATGTTACAGCACTGAATATTCTCCCAAGCCTGTTCCTCAGTTTTACCAGTCCCAGTTTCCATTTTTCATGCTACTCGTTCCAATATGAGAATTAAGTATGGCAATACTTAAGTATTTCCACTTTCAGATTCCCTTTTCTTGTCCCAGTCTTCTTTGGCCTCCCAATCTTCTCAGTCAGTCCCAGTTTCCTGTCATTGCATGTAGTCAATACTATGCCAATTCCTCCCCTGCTGTTGGCACAGCCTGCTTGCCCAAACTCTTGTGCAGTCTTCATTTTCCTGTCTCAGACAAACAGTCCCCTGGACTTCTCAGCACCTCTTCCTCCACCTCATGTGCTTCACTTTATTTCTTAGTCCCGGTCATTAATTCCAGGTTTTCCATTACACAGTCACTCTGCCTGGGCACAGCTCTCAGTTATGTTCTCGCTGCTGCTCTTCAGTTCCTACCTCCCTCCTTTGTGAGTTCCTTACCCTAGGCTGTTGCTGCCACCACAGGTCTAATGCCATCTCCTCTGCATTCTAGGTGCATTCTTTCATCTCAGCTGTTCCTCATCTCCTAGAATAGTGGTGATACCAAATTATAGGGTGCAAATTTGATAATGTTCCTCATTACCAATATTATGTCTCAGGGGAGGTCTCTTCTTCCTCTTGGACCTAAAGCAGGTCTTGATAGTTCTGGGAAACAGCAACTGATTATCAAAACAGTGGGGATCACTATGGCATCTAGGGGACAGTAGGGACTCATTTGGTATAACAGCTGCTATGCTAAACGTTTTGCTTCAGACTGAAAAAGAGTGCTAGCAGTACACTCCTACACTGCACTATGTGTAAGTAGGACAAAGCAGATATATGAAGAGCAGGAAAAAAATGAAGGAGCATGGTATATTGATAGTGCTGATCCCTTCTTCTCCCTCAGGTTCAGATGAAATTGGAGTTGCCCAAAGATTATTGAGCCTGTAGGGCAGGATGGGGAAAAGGCTTGCTTTGCTTGTGCTTCATCCCAATCCTGAAGACAGTGTGATTGAGCTTAAATAAGTCTATGTTCTCTCTGCTTACAAACACCAGCCTCTGCCACCACCATACCCCTTCTTTGTGTGGTTTATGGCTGGAACAGAAATGTAGCTCTTCAATTATTTGTGGTCTTTCAGAAATCATAAGCTTTTCTTATGAATAAACTTTTTTTTTTTTTTTGGGGGGGGGGGGGAGGTATATCTGTCAGGCAGCCATCTTATGTCTCCAGAGTTGCAGGAATGCTTGTTTATCCAAATTCTGCTCTGTACCTCTTTACCTCTTTCTTTTAATAATTCCTGGCAGGGTATTTATAGAAGTCTGTTTCTGATATATCAGACTGAGAACTGATGATGCATGCTCTCTGTTCACAGGCTCTGGAAAGCATTGAAAAGGCACAGGAGCTGGCAGAGGGACTAGGGAACAAGGTAGGATACTGTAGCTTCTCTTCAGCACTATCTGTAGTCTTCTGTCAGGCAGTTTAAGAAGCCTAGCGTTCAAGTATCCAGACTTGTTTTTGCTTGTTAATGTCTCCATATTAATGATTAAGCGTCATTAATTAATGATTAAGTATCATTAATTGATGCTTGACTTGTTTTGTTGTCAAGTGTTCAGTTGTGGGCATTAGCACAGATTGTCATCAATGTGCAAGTCTGTAAAGCGAGGGAGGAATCACAGTGGGATAAACAGGGGAATGGGAAGCAGTAAAAATGGTGTGTGAAACAACCATAGAGCTGGAGGATTAGAGTTCTCTTCTTGGAAAATATTGTTGGCTGAGCAAGAGCTGAACAGCGTGCTGGTTGGAGGCAGAGGAAAGTGAAATGCAGCGTATGTCATGTATAGTTCAGGAACACCATCTTGATGAAAAAGCTGCAGAGTGCCTCAAACCTGCTCTCCCCTTTCGTGATGCGGGGGTACGGTTAATGTCAAGAAGTGCTGAGAGACCAAATGTCCTTATTACTGATCCTATCCCTTGGACAACTTGCTATGCTGATGTCTTCTCTAGCTGGACAATGGGGCTGTAGTAGTCTCATGTCCTTCTGCTACCGCTCTGTCTTCATCTTGTTCACTTTTCTTGTTTCTACCCTTCATGTGCAGCTTGGCCTGCTGAAGCTCCACTGCCTGTGTGAAAGGATCTATCGCACAAAGGGGCAGCAGCGAGAATTGCGTGACCATGTAGTGAAGTTCCATGAATGCGTGGAGGAGATGGAGCTGTACTGTGGCATGTGCGGAGAGTCTATTGGGGAGAAGAACAACCAGCTCCAGGCCCTGCCTTGCTCCCACTTCTTCCACTTGAAGTAATGAGCTGGAAGTACTACACATCCTTGCCGCGACATTAGTCAGAGGCTGTTTGTGCCCAGAGTAGGACACTTCTATGTATGTTGTTCCTTAGGCTCTGTCATGCTTAACTGTGTCCCACAGGATCCCATTGAATATCATGGCCTTAAAGGATGAGATTTAGCCCTAATGTCCATCCCCCTTCCATCTTCTAAATGATTGTTCACTCACATCCTTGCCTTGTAGGCACTTAGCCTAATTCCCAGATTATTTCAGTTAATTTCCCCTGGGCACTTGACTTTTGGGCAGTTTGGCTTTTTGCCCTAAGTACCCCCCTTTTCTTTCAGGTAGATTTTGTACGGAGCTGAATAAGGCATTCAGTCTGTTACTGCGATGGCGGCACCAAAGAACCATTAGCCGTGCATACTTTTATTTTTAGAACTATAACACAGGTGACAGAAACTTAGTTCTAAAAATCAACAATTTAAAAATACACTACGCGCACTGAACTCAGGATCACAGTCGAGGGGTGGCAGCGGGCTCTGCTGTCCCCAGCAGCCCAGGAAAGCAGCGCTGCTCCCCCTTGTGGGGGGGGGAAGGGGAAGTGGGGAGGGGGTCGGGGCTCTGCCCCCTGCCGTGTTACACGCCCCGTGGTGGCTGCAGAGCCCGCTGCCAACCGCCCCTTCCCTTGCAGGTGCCTGCAGACCAACGGGACCCGCGGCTGCCCCAACTGCCGCCGCCTCTCGGTGAAGCCGGGCTACGTCTGAGCGCCGCCGGGACACGGCCGGGGCCCCCCCCCGGGCTCCCCCTCAGCGTCGCCGCGCCAGGGCCGCGCTCCCTCCGCTCTGTCTGTACCGGCCCTGCCCGCAATAAAGCCGCAGCTCCGCCAGCCGCCCGCTGCCGCCCGCGGGGGGACGGGGACGGGTCCGGGTCCGGGTCTGGAGCCGGGGAGGGGCAGCGCGGGGCCGGCTCCGCCCCGAGATGGCGGCGGGGCCATCACGCAGCACTTTTGGGACGGCGCCGCCCCGCCCGCAGATTCGCCACGGCCGGCCGCGCGGCGGGGGGCGGCTCTGAGGCAGGGCAAGGGGGCGCGGGGACCCCGGACGGAGCCCGAAGGGCCGCCGCCGATTTTCGCCTCGCTGTTTGCGGTGGGAGCGCGGAGTCTGCCGCGAGGAACCGGCCGTGAGGAATCTGCGGCGGGGAATCGCCGCCGGCCGAGGGGAAGATGGCGTCGGTGTGGGACGAGTCTGAGGTGCGGGGCCGGGGCCGGGGCGCGGGGCGGGGGCGAGGCGCGGGGCCCGGGGCCCGGGGTGACGGTGCAGTTGTGCCCCGCAGGATGGCGTCGGCGAGGAGGTGCTGAAGATGTCCACGGAGGAGATCGTGCAGCGCGCCCGCCTGCTCGACAGCGAGATCAAGGTAGCGCGGCGCGGCCTGGCCGGGGAGCGGGGAGCGGGGCCGGGCCGCCCTGAGGTGGTCGCCGGTCACGGCGCGGGTGTGGGAGCTGAGGCGGGGGCCGCCAGCGAGGCGGCGAGAGCGGGGTGGGGAACAGGCCCTGACCGCTGAGGGGGGAAAACAAGGGAAAGAGGAGGGCCTGGGGAGGCTGGCGGGGCCGTGCCGCCCGGCCCGGGCAGGGAGCTGGAGCTGAAGGGACACAAATCCTGCTCCCAGGCTCCGGGAAGGGGGAGAGCCTTGTCTGTGGCAGGGTCCCACAGGGTAATCGGGCTGCGCGGGTTGAGAGGGCCTTCAGAAAGTCCCTGGTCCTGCTCAGAGCAGGACAAGCCATCGCCAGGTTGCTCGGGGCTTTTCCAGTTGGATCTGGAAAGCTTCCCAGGACAGAGGTTGCACCACTCGCAGGACAGCCCAGGCCCAGGGTGTGATAGACCTCGTGAGGGCAGAGATTGGCTTTGTGTGCAGGCTGTGCACCCCTCTCGTTTCAGTCTTTGTTGCTGTTCATCCTCCCACCGTGCACTGCCCCAAACCGTCTGGTTCTGATGTCTTGATTTCTTCCCCAGCAGTTCCCTCCTCTGGCAGAACAAGCCCAGTTCCCTCAGTTCCTTCTCACGGGGCCTTCTCACGGTGGCCCTGTGCTGAACTCAGTCCAGGTTATCAATGTCTTTGCTGTATGGGGGGGCCCAAACTGGACACTAGCAAGGGTCTAACAGCTGTTGAGTGCAGGGGGATAATTGCGTTCCTCCATCTGCTGGCTGCACTCCTGTTACTACAGCCCACGATGGTGTTTTCCACTTTTGCTGCCATGGCACATTGCGGGCTCACGCTGAGCCTATTGTCCCAGGTCTCTTTCAGCAGAGCTGCTCCCCAGTCTGTATCACCGCAGAGTACGCTCAGTTCCCATGTGCAGGGCTTTGCTTTTGTCCTTGATGGATTTGTGTGGTTCCTGCACACCTGTTCCTCCAGTCCCTCATGGTTCCTCTGAGTGGCAGCTCTGCCCTTGCGTGCACAGACCGTTCTCCCACATTTAGTGTCATCTGCAAATGCGATGAGATTGTGCTCCATCCCCTCATCTGGGTCACTGATAAAAAGGTTAAAAATGACCAGTCCTGGGGTAGACCTGTCCCAAGCCCCATAGGGTGGTATGGGACCCATCCCATGTACAAGAGCATTTAAAACTTTCAGCTCGTCTCTACTACTTGAGGCTAGCAATATTGAGATAAATTATTTCATAAATTCTACAGGGCAACTTTATCCTACTGCTTCAGGCTCTGCAAGTGTTTCTAACTTCTTAACTTAAAACACCAAAGATAAATTTGTGTCTTGTTTTTAAACTGCGGAATAAAGTGCGCAGTATAAGCAGCCTCCATTTTGTATTAAGAGCATCATTGTCATGGTAGCAGAAATATTTATTGGCACCCTCCCTTCATGCGGTTTTCCTTGAACGTTTCCAATACTATATTGAATCAAATTTCTAAATTTTTACATTTTTATATAATGCTTTCTTTATCAGTGCCTGTAATGGTTCTGCCCTGTGGGTCATTGTGTGTTACACTTAAGTTTTTAGAGAAGAATGGATTTTCCATTAAACAAGGTTACGTGAACCAATTCAGGCGCAGTGAGTTCTGAGACCATTTGGTGTTACAGTCAGTGGGGCTCACGCTGTGTTTCAAACTGCGTGACGGTGACCAGGAAAGGGAGCAAAGTGCGTGTGGGTGTCCACCAGGTGGCACTGAGCACCACCTGTGTTAGGTACGTTAGGCTTGGATATAAACGTGCTTGTTGTTGGATGGTGATTACAGAACTTTCTAATCTTTCAGCAGTTTTTCCTTCCAGTTAGTAGCAAAATCCACAGTCAAATTAAAATTATATAAAGATGTAAGAAATTTAAGTTCTCTATTGTGCTCCCAACGTTGGGTTTGTGTGGTTTGTTGTTGTCTTTTTTTTTTTTTTTTCTTATAGAAAGGTTTTATATCTTATTGAAGCCTAGGCCTAGGTCCTAGAATGTGGTTTGAGTAAATTCTAGAAGGTGTTTTGAGCAAATCTGCTGATGATACTAAACTTGAAGGAGTTGTTGACTGTTTTGAGGGTGGGAAGGCCTTGCAGAGAGACCTGGACAGACTGGAGAGCTGGGTGATCACCAACCGCGTGAAGTTTAACAAGAGCAAGCGCCGGGTCCTGCACCTGGGACGGGGCAACCCTGGCTGTACGTACAGACTGGGCGACGAGATGCTGGAGAGCATCTGCCCCGCAGAGAGGGGTCTGGGGGTTGTGGTTGACAGCAAGTTGAATGTGAGCCAGCAGTGTGCCCTGGCAGCCAGGAGGGCCAGCCGTACCCTGGGGTGCATCAAGCACGGCATCGCTAGTCGGTCGAGGGAAGTGATTGTCCCGCTCTGCTCTGCGCTGGTGCGGCCTCACCTCGAGTACTGTGTGCAGTTCTGGGCACCACAGTACAAAAAGGATGTGAAACTGTTGGAGAGTGTCCAGAGGAGGGCGACGAAGATGGTGAAGGGCCTAGAGGGGAAGACATACGAGGAGCGGCTGAGGTCACTGGGCCTGTTCAGCCTGCAGTAGAGGAGGCTGAGGGGGGAACCCCATCACAGTCTACAGCTTCCTCACGAGGGGGAGTGGAGGGGCAGGCGCCGATCTATTCTCCTTAATCACCAGCGATAGGACCCACAGGAACGGTGTTAAGCTGAGGCAGGGGAGGTTAAGGCTGGACATCAGGAAGAGGTTCTTCACCGAGAGGGTTGTCACACACTGGAACAGGCTCCCCAGGGACGTAGTTACTGCACCAAGCCTGTCGGAGTTTAAGAAGTGTTTGGACTGTTCTCTTAGTCACATGGTCCGAATTTTTGGATAGACCTGTGTGGTGCCAGGAGTTGGACTTGATGATCCTTATGGGTCCCTTTCAACGTGGGATATTCTATGATTCTAGGTTACTTCAAGGCATAAGTTACGGGTCATGAACTGAAAAAACAGCTCATAAATTGAAAGAGGTTCCGCAGGGGCATGAGGATGACCTTTTCGCTGGGAGGGCAGTCAGGCAGTGGAACAGGCTGCCCAGTGAAGTTGCAGCCCCATTGTGTAGCCCTATCCTTGGAGTTTTTCAAGATTCAGTTGGGCTCAGCCCGGAGCTACCTGGCAGGAGCACACAGCTGGCCCTGCTTTGAGCAGGAGGTCGGGGCAGAGGCTCCCAGAGGTTCCTCTCAGCCTGAGTTGTCTGATGAGCCCGATGAGGACCTGGCTATCTTCCTTGTGGGAAGTAAGTCATGGATATTACCTTAGTGTTGAATGTTTTGCTTTTAAGGAGAACAAGGAGTTTTTTTCCCTACAGAAGCAAGTGATAAGTTTGTTTCTCGTGTGGTCTTGTAGAACGTAATGGCTTTGTAAAAATGGCACCTGCATTTCTTTGTTCCACTGGGAGCAGCAGCAGCGCATCTCATTGCAAAGGTGCTGCTAGTCCCGCTACTCTCAGTAGACACCAGCCCTAATTCTGCCACTCCCTGTTCATACCTTGTTTGCTTTGATGCTTTATTGTGATGCTTTTAAGTTTAGGGAGTTCCTGGCTGTTTGTTCCTATGCTATTGCTTGTGATTGTATCAGTGTTCCAGCACATGATTCTTCTTTAAACCAGCACAAAGTAACTTCTAAATGGATGGATATAGATGTGCACGTGTGTCTATATTTATTTACCTGTGTATCTGTATGTATATATATATAAAAACAAATAATAATAATAATAAAAAATAACAGTTACCTTATCTAGGCCATATTGCAACCCTGTGAGCTGATACGTTGATTGGGCCAAATGTATCAAGTGACATTGGGAGCAAATTACTAAGGGGTATTGATTAGAGACCAGAATGGACTGCGTAGCTCTAACTCCTAACCAATTTTGGCTATTTTGCCATGTTCTCTTTTTCTATTATGTTTCCCTTTATCTGCTCTGTCTTCTCAGTCTTATGTTTTTAGAATTGTTTTACTTCTAGAACAACGTATACATTTTCTATTGCCTTAGACTTCTGACATTATTTCTACCTCTTTCTTCTTCATGCTGAATCCAGATCATGAAGAGTGAAGTGCTCAGAGTGACCCATGAGCTTCAGGCCATGAAAGATAAAATCAAAGAGAACAGTGAGAAGATCAAAGTGAACAAAACCCTGCCGTACCTTGTCTCTAACGTTATTGAGGTGAGAGCGGTGTGCTTTTCTGGAGCAGTGTGAGAACTTATGTCAGGAGGGAGGAGGGCAGGGGAGCTCATTAGTAATTTGAGTCATGGCATATTCTCAAACCACTAATGATCCTGGAATCAGGACTTCAGGTTTTTCTCTTGGTTTCGTTTGTGACCTGGAAGTGCTTATCACTTGCCCATGTCTTGTCTGGGTCATTTCTCAGGGAGGTGTAAGCTACTGGACATCTCTACGTAACACAGCTGTCAGAGGCACCGCCTTGCTTAGCATAGACTTGGATATGTGAGATTTGGCATGTGCTTTCCAAAAGTTGTGGCGTGATGAATGAAAAGTGATGGCTCTGGTAATTAAAAAGCTGTAAACTATGCCCAGCTTTGCATTAACATAAGTTCTGCAGTTAAACCAACAGTAGCTAAGAGACCCTAATCAGAAAGATTTTTCATGAAAGAAGAAAGAAGAGAATGGATTGGAATTTACAATGTTTAGAGAGTTTTATTCTTAACTAATAAGCACCACAGAGCAGTCCCTGCTCATCCAGGGACTTGCTAACCAAGTTGTATGAATGCAAGAGCATCTTTCCTTCAGCCACTTACACATCCACATCGTCATGTACCTGCTTTGTTCATTGCAAGAGGCTAGTTAAGTTTGCAAAAGCCTGGAGAAGGGCCAGATGCTACATTACATTCTTTTTGTAACTCAGTAATTTTGCCAATCTGATTTAAAAAAAAAAAAAAGAAAAAAAAAAAAAAAGTGTCGGCAGTTCTGCTTTTATAAAGGGTGTTGTTTTGTACTTGCGTTTTCAAACTTAATGAGCTTAAGTCTTAATGTGAGCTGCTGTAATGGGAAAAGAAATCAGTGCCATTAGCTACTGCTTTGTTCTGGGCCTTATAGTGTCTTTCTGTTTGCTGCTTCATGAGGAAAGGAAGAGATGAATTTTTATAGGGTACTTTAAAGCATTTAGGATTCTACTGCTAATGGATAACGGTGAGTTTTTTCCTGCTCCATGTAGTTTAGAAGCATTAAATCTGGGGGCATGCTGCTAGCCTGGTTATGTTACAAATTACAAATTCTCTCGCTCTGGTTTTCAGCTACTGGATGTTGACCCCAACGACCAGGAGGAGGACGGAGCAAACATTGACCTGGACTCCCAGAGAAAGGGCAAGTGTGCTGTCATCAAGACCTCTACGCGCCAGGTAAGAGCCATGTGCCCAGCCAGGTGCGAGGAGCGACTAGGAATAACATCAGTCTGTTACTTGATGAGGTTGGTTGCCTCACCAGTAGGGATGTAAATACAGCAGAGATGTTTAACGCCTTCTTTGCCTCTGTCTTTATCACTGATCACGGGCCCTGGGACCTCTGGAGCCCTGAGCTGGAGGACCGTGGCTGGGGAGATGATAAACTCCCAGCCAACCCTGCACTTGTTTGGGATTTGCTGCTCCAGATGAGTGCACCTAAGTCTATGGGTCAGATGGAATTCATCACAGGGTACTCAGAGAGCTGGCTGACGTCATCATAAGACCTCTCTCAGTTATTTTTCAACAGTCCTGGGAATCTGGGGAGGTCTGAGCCAGCCAAGAAGCTGGCTAAATTTGCCCCAGTTTTCAAGAAGGGTAAGAAGTAAGACCCTGGTACCTAACGCAATGGGTGAACAATTGGCTGATGGGTCAGGCTCAAAGGGTTCTGGTAAATGGGGTTACATCGGGCTGGTGGCCAGTCACTAGTGGGGTTCCCCAAGGCTCCATTTAGGGCCAGTTCTCTTCAGTGTTTTCATAAATGATCTGGATGCATACTAATTTGAATTAGTATTTGAATTGCATTTGAATTTTTGAATTTGAATTTTTGAATTTGAAATTTGAATTAGTATTTGAAATGCATTTGAATGCATACTAAGTAAGTGTGTGGTAATATTAAATCAGGAGGAGCTGCTGACTCCTTCGAAGGTAGAGAGGCCTTGCTGAGAGATTTTGACAAATTAGTGCTGAGCAATTGTCAACTGTGTGAAATTTAGCACAGCAAGTTCTGGATTCTGCACGTGGGACAGAGTAATCCTGGATATATGTACTGAGAGGCTGGGCAGCTGCCCTCTGGAAAGGGATCTGGGGGTTCTGGTCAATGGCGAATTAAATGAGTCACCAGCGTGCCCTGGCAGCCAAAAGGGACAACCACACCCTGGGGTGCATCAGGCACAGTACAGCTAGCTGGCTGAGGGAAGGGATTGTCCCACTCCGCTCTGTGCTGGTGTGGCCTTACCTCGGGTACTGTGCAGGTTGGGGCGCCACAGTGTAAGGAGGACATAAAACTGTGAGACAGCATCCAAAGGAGGGCTACACAGTGGTGAAGGGTCTGAAAGGCAAGCTGTGTGAGGAGTGGCTGAGGTCGCTTGGATTGTCCAGCCCAGAGCAGAGCAGGCTGAGGGGAGGCCTCACGGCGGCCTGCAGCTCCCTCACGAGGGGAGCGGAGGGGCAGGCGCTGAGCTCTGCTCTCTGGGGACAGCGACAGGACCCGAGGGAACGGCATGGAGCTGGGACAGGGGAAGGTCAGGCTGGGAGTGAGGGAAAGGTTCTGCACCCAGAGGTGGTCGGGCACTGGGACAGGCTCCCCAGGGCAGTGGTTAAGTCACTGAGCCTGCCAGAGTTCAAGTGGTTAGACAATGCTCTCAGACACATGGTTTGATTTTTGGGTGCTGCTATGTGGAGCTAGGAGTTGGACACGATGATCTTTGGGGGGGGTCCTTTCCAACTTGGTATATCCTATGGTTCTGTGATTTTACGAGTGCTGAAAAGAATCTTACCATAGTACAGCTGGTTTTGCTTACTTTGATCCCTTTCCTATAGACATATTTCCTGCCTGTTATTGGCTTGGTTGATGCTGAGAAGTTGAAGCCTGGAGACCTAGTGGTGAGTGATGTTGTGACTGTTAGGAATTTCAGAAAATCCCAAGTATCTTGTCCTTTAGAAAGGAAACGGTCTGTCTAGATTATTTTGAGACCATTTCTATACTAAAATTTTAATAAAAATGAAGATTATGGGTTTAGTAATATTTGTAGTATAGAAAAGTAGTGTTGGGGGTTACTTATACAGCTAAGTGCCCAAAATTTAGATATCACCCTAGTAAGCTTTCTATTAACAATCTTTTGTACCATAAGTAAATTGGGCCTCTTCCTTTTAAAACGTGCCAAATTTGCTGCGATGTTGTCCACCATGCCAAGCTGTCATGATTTGATGGTGTTAAGCTTGTTATCCCTGCATCCTTGGTGCGTAGAGGATCATCTCTGAGTGTGTGTTCATTAATTTCTATCTGAAGGGCCTGTTAAAAGCAAAGAGCTTGTGTTTGCAGGGTGTGAACAAGGACTCGTACTTGATCTTGGAGACTCTACCCACCGAGTATGATTCCCGGGTAAAAGCCATGGAGGTGGATGAGAGGCCCACGGAGCAGTACAGTGACATCGGGGGACTTGATAAACAAATCCAAGAGGTGATACCAGCGTGACCAAGGACAGCAGTCTTTGAACTTCTCGAAACCGGCAGCCTGGATTTGTGGCGTTCGGTTTTATGTCTTAATACTTTTCTTTTGCTGCAGCTTGTGGAGGCCATTGTCCTGCCAATGAATCATAAGGAGAAATTTGAAAACTTGGGTATCCAGCCTCCCAAAGGTGTCCTTATGTACGGGCCTCCAGGAACAGGGAAGACACTTTTAGCTCGAGCGTGTGCTGCCCAGACCAAGGTAAAATGAACCTTGGAAAACTTACGCTGCTGTAGAATAGTAGCTGAAAAAGAGTAAGGACACCTCCAAGGGGAAAGGGATTGTATCTACAAATTGGTGTTACTTGGGAGGGTTGGGACTTTTTTTTTGTTTGCTTACTTGCTTGTTTTAATTAAGAGGTTTTGCAGTACTCAGAACTGGCACTACTGAGAAACCAGACATAGGACTGTCTTTCACTTCCCAGGCTACGTTCCTGAAACTTGCTGGGCCGCAGCTTGTGCAGATGTTCATTGGTGACGGAGCTAAGCTGGTACGAGATGCTTTTGCTCTAGCCAAGGAAAAGGCTCCTTCCATCATCTTTATTGATGAACTGGATGCCATTGGAACTAAAAGGTGAGGTACTGGCCATGTTGCAAAGCTCTTGGGAGCTGTCTAGCAGTCCCTTTTGCCTGCATACATCAGGGAAGTCGAGCTTAATGCACAGCCTGTTCAGAAACCGGGTAAAACAAAGCACAGATACAGCGTTTGCCACAATCCTTGGGCTTGAAGTACATGTGCTTGAGTGCAATACATGAGCTTAACCAAGGCTGTGAACTGCAGTCATTCTGCCTTTTTAAGTGATTAAACACATAGGGGCAGGGTGGCCAGCTGATCTAGCTGATTTTTTTTCCCCCCTTGTTTCCTCCTCAGGTTTGACAGTGAGAAGGCTGGTGATAGGGAGGTGCAGAGGACCATGCTCGAGCTGCTCAATCAACTTGATGGTTTCCAGCCTAACACACAAGTCAAGGTTGGTATCTAGCAGAGCACTTCCAGGGGCCAGGGCATGTTAGCAGGGAAAAAAAACCACAACACTAAAACTACGTCCAGGGAATAAGCTTGGTAGATCCCTGGGGAGGAGAGGCCTCAGCCTGATCGCCATACTTCTACCTAGGTGATTGCTGCAACCAACCGAGTTGATATCTTGGACCCAGCTTTGCTCCGCTCTGGACGATTAGATCGCAAGATAGAGTTCCCGATGCCTAACGAGGAGGCCAGAGCCAGAATTATGCAGATCCATTCACGCAAAATGAATGTCAGGTATGGAAGAGGCATGACCTGGGGCTGCGTTTGCCGCTCACGGTGGTGGTATGTCAGGGCTGTGACGGGGTGGTAGGCACTGTACTGTGGTGAGAGCTCACTTGGGTCTTAAGGAAGCTCTGTCCCTTGCTTCTGTTTGGGACACGTGCTCAGACTTCTTCCCCCCTGCTCCTATCAGCCCTGACGTGAACTATGAGGAACTGGCGCGCTGCACAGACGATTTCAATGGAGCCCAGTGCAAGGCTGTGTGCGTTGAAGCGGTAAGTACTCTCCTACAGCAGCCAGCACTGGTAAGGGGGAGATGAGAAAGCTAGAGTGGAGTAATTCATCAGAACTGATGTAGCGCTCACGTGCCATCACTAAATACTGTCTTGTTGGGCAGGGGATGATTGCCCTCCGCCGTGGAGCTACAGAGCTCACCCACGAGGACTACATGGAAGGAATTCTAGAGGTTCAAGCAAAGAAAAAAGCCAATCTGCAGTACTATGCCTGATCTCTGCCCAGTCAAGGTTGTTGCCTTGGCAGAGCACAGGACTAGACTGGACTGTACCACTTTGTCTGGAAAAAATAAAGCATTTTTTCCCTCTAAAAAGGGTGATGTGTTGGGGCTGTCGCCCTTGCTTAGTGGTTCTACGTCTACAAAAGGGAAGGGGAGACCTATCTGTCCTCGGTGCCCATCGTGCTGCCTTTGGAGCCTCCTCCTGCTAGGACTGGATTAAATCCTGCTCTGCTACTTCAGAATGAGGACCAAGAGGTACTGTTGTACTTACTGCAGTAAGTAAGTGTACTTGGATATCTGCGGCTCAGACAGCATCCCCCCTTCTTACCTGTGCAGCCAGGGAACAGAGTACAACTCTGTTAGGGTCTTAGAATTCTTTTCAACAAACACTCATCTTGCAGGGGAGAGGTGAACAGGATTCGCGCTTGAGTGATGTTGTAGCTATAGCATTTAAACTTAGCTCTGGAATCTTTAACACCATACATACGTGAGCTTTCTGATGAGTCAGTCTGGTAATTAGTAGCAAAGAATTCACAATTACATCCACTGAGCAAGTCTTTCAGTACTTTTAATGCCAGTTGAGAATTAAAACTTCCATTTAAAAATTACACTTTTCATAAATACACTGACTTTAGCATTAAGTATCTTACATGCCACTGTATTGTATTTGAAATACAATGTAAACATCTCCAAATGCTGGCCATCTCATCTTTATCTGTGCAGTTTTTGGACACTTGATAGAGGGGCAGGGATGTAAAGGAAGAAAGAATAGGTGAATGAAAGAAAAACGCACCCCAAAGTACTTTGGCTGATGTTCCTGAGTTAGCCCTAGTACTTGCACTGGTTCCAAGGTCCATTTTAGAGGGAGCTTGTTCCAGTGGAGCATGCATGTTCTTGCTGTGCTGTGCTCAGGGGGCATTTGACATTATAAAGGGGTGGGTGGGTGGTGAAGTGAGCAGAAGCCACGTGTTCCTGAGGAAAATACACCGCAGTTCCTTTGGACGTGAATATTGGAGGGGGCTGTACATTCTGCTATTTCAGCAGTACTGCTATTCGAGCTCGGGGAAAATTACTCATCTCCTTTCACAGAACAGGAGTTGCACCCACAAGTTATTTGGGTGGTGTGAAAGTTGATCCCAGCAGCTCAAACTACGACTTACTTTCAGAAATGTACCCTGGCCTCTAGCGGAATAGTTACAAGCTGCATGTTGCATACATCTCCCAATTAAGCAAGGGGATGTTAGCCAAATGAGTAACCTTACCTGTGTAAGAAGCTGAGGAAAACCTTCCCCACCTCGCCTAAAGCCAGTAAGAAATTTTCAGAGGCTTGCTGTTCATTTACAGCAGGCTCCTTTTGGAAACAGCTTTAGTGGTGATTAAATAGCTGATACTACAGCATAAAATAGCACAGATTTCTGCTTTGGATGAATTAATACTAATGATGGGCTAATTCTTTGGCCTAAACCTCGGCTTAGATCAAGGTTCTTTTGGGAAATGATGGCCTGAGCCAACACTAGACAAGTTTGTTGCAAAAGTGTTCAAGCCAACCTCACATAGCTCCTTCCCTAATTTGGGTCTGAATTACACAGACCTGCAGCAATAGAGTTGGTGCGTAAACATCCCTTACAACTGGACAATAACAGGACCATGGAGGTACAGTTCAAAAAACAGCACAAAAGAAGACACAGCCTTGGACTTAATCCCTTGTAAACAGAAGAAAAACAAAACAAAAGAACTGTCCCCCTTTAAACCATCAATGAGCAAATCAGCAATAATTCAAACCTGGAGTTACTTGCAATGTCTGTGTCCACGACGCGTCTGTAGCAGCGTCCCACAGGCTGGTACTTCCCACCGCTGTGGCACTGCTCCCCACACGCTGATGTGCCACCTCTTCCGGTGTTAACCCACAGCTCTGCCCAGGCTGCGCATCCCAGAGTCTCGCCTCACGCCCTCCGAGGTCACACGGCCCCGTTTTCTTGTCTGGGTTTTTGTACAGATGCCCGCGAAGTGTTGAGTGACGGGGCCAGTGTGCAGAGGAACCCAGCCAGCAGGGTGAGGCCCAGGCCTCCCCAGGCACAGAACATGGACCAGCCATAGCCATGACTGATGTCCTCTGGCAGCCCATAGACGTAGCGAGGATAGCGAGATAACTCAAAATTGATCCCAGCTACGCATGTGCAGAGTGAGATGATACAACACGTACCTGCGGGAGAAAAGCAAGAGGGTTCTACAGTGCGCTCAGGTTAATTATGCTGTTTGTCTTTTCCCCCTAGGTATTTTCAAAGGTGTAAGTTTTTAAGAAACAGGCATTACACTTTTTCTCCTGCCAGTCACTTCTTAGAAAACAGAGGAAGAAGAATTACAAAATATGTAGCATTATAAGATACCTTACTTCCCAAATAACCAATATTCTCTAGCTAAAAAAAAAAAAAAAAAAGCCAAAGAACATTTTTAGCATGAGTCAGTCCAGTGCAAGGCCCTGAAGCAGAAGGATGAGTATGCAGGCAGCAACAGTCATTGTTCACTGGGAAAACATTGACTATACAATCAAAGTGAAATGCTTCAGGAAAAATTGTGACACATTCCCCTTCCAATTTAACTATCTAATCCTTTTAGGTCATCTATCCTTTTAGGTCAGAGCTCACAACTCAAAGATTAGCTGTAGCTTCAAAAAACAGATACAATTGAGGCAGGGTAGAATTTAGCACAATCACATCTACATTAATTGAGCTAATCAACTCACACCAAGTAGCTGAATGGTAGCACCTCTGCCTTTCCATTAAGAAAAAAACATGCCTCTACTTAAAAGGTTCCAGTTTATTGCTTCTATTTTTAAGAGTCAGCCTTGTAGCATCTCTGTAGCTCACCGTTTTGGTGCATTTGTTGCTACTATGCCCCTTGCAAGTAAAGAAACACTGGCCTAGTTTTTGAGGGCAGAAACGTGAGCATCTTTGATCAGCAGAAAGGTGCTGTACATTGATTATTTTCTTTAAGATTCCCTAGAGAAAATGATGAGCTGAGCTGCCTGACAGGAGCAGCAGGCTGCACGCAGTCAGGGCAGGCAAGAGGCCTGTGCTCACAGTCCCTGTGGCTACACACCACGCTCCAGAGCAGGAGGCTTGTGTGCCCGCACAGCCAGGGCTACCCACCCAGGCACCTGCAAGCACAGGTCCTGCCTGGTGCCAGAAGCGGCAGCCCTGTGCTGTGCCCATGGCTTGCTGCACTAAGGAATTGCTTTGGGTTTGCTGCGGGGCTGACTTGACTTTAAGAGCACCTCCCCAGCCAGCTGTGCTGACTGGTGGCGGCAGGAACAGAACACACATGAAAGGCTCTCACCTCCCATCAGGAAGAGCAGCCCGGCCACGTACTGCATCAGCTCCTGCTGTTTGCAGCAGCCCAGCACGCCAATGATCCACCCGAACAGGATGATGGAGACTGCCATGCCAATGAAGCCAGCTGTCATCCTCCGCAGATCTGAGGAGAGAAAGCAGAAAAGCCAGAAAGAAAAATGAAGATGACGTCACACAGACACGATGGCAGGGAGAAGAGTCTGGACAGATTTAAACTTGCTGTTGCTAAAGCTTGTACTTGCACCCATGTGCTCCTCCTCCCGTAGCTTCCTTGCGAAAGTTTCAGTGCAATGTGCAAATCATCTATCGGCACCCAGATGGGCTCCCTTCTGCTGGGCGCTACAACTAGAGAGCACTCTTTCGCTGACCAAGAGCAATACTGGCGAAACGCTCCTCAGCATTGGCCAGAAGGGGCACATCATGAATTCTGCAATGGTTTGTAAATGTCAGTACCGCAAAGGCTTGTGTGCGTGCGTTTCTTTGCGAGTGCTGAAAACAGAAACCAAAGAAGGAAGGGGACGCTGAAGAGAAGTAAAGGAGTAGCATAGGAAGGCAGGCACCATGAGGTAAAGACAGGAATAGTGGGAAGACAAGCAGACAGAATATCAATACAGTATGAAGGGAACAACTACAGTAACAAACGCCAAAAATAAAATGCTTAGACAACCCTGATATGAACAGCATCTCATCATCCACAACACAAGCAGTGGTCTTGCCTCCTCGGGGTTCAGTCTGTGGCTGGATTTCCTCAGCACTGTGGCTCACGTGACTGCGGCTATGAAGCATTATGCGAGGCAATGGGACCAAACAAGTACGGGGAGAAGCAGGAGCAGAAGAGCCCGATTAAATCATTGTCAGCAACAGGCTACAGGTCAGTCAGCTGCGTGGGAAGGAAGGACTGAGGCACGAGGCAGCTTGTGGGCTGGGAGCCAGCGACAGGACAAACGGAGATGTTCCCTAAAAGAGCTGGTTGCCAGGGAGCTGCACCAGGTCGCTAGTGTGCACACAGAAAATGCACCGAGCTCTGCACAGACTAGATGGTGACACAGCACCTTTGCTGCAAGCCAGCTAGAAACTGTCCATCCCCAGATCCAGAATAGAGTTATACCTTGCAGCACGCCTTTCTGTATTCCCATTGCACTTGTATAAGCCCCTCCAAATCTTATGTCCCCTTCCACTTACACTGCCAGCTGCTTTCCCATACTCACTAATAAATAGGTATTTATACTTAGAGACCCGTGAAGGGTCTCTGATTTGAAGCCCTCACTTGGCATTACATTAAAGCATTAAGTAATCCAAACAGTCATGGGCATCACTTTGGGTTACTTACGGAGAGCGTGCCACTCGTCCTGCCGGATGGTGTTGGTGATGTTGATGGGTAAGTTGCGAGGCAGAGAGCTGGAGGTGTAGTGGTACTTCACAGCAGTGCAGCGCTGAATAACTCCTGTAAGGGAACACCAGTGTGAAACACAGCAAAATCCCCGTGCCTTGCACTTGCTGCTGAGTTGGCTGGCCCAGCAGAGCTTACACAAGGGAAGTCTTAGTTCAGTACCAGAGCAAATATCAAAAAAGAACCGTTTACTTCAGGACTTTGGGATTAGGAGTGGAGGGAGCCTTGCTATAAGGAAACACTGGCTAAGGGGGAACCCTGCTAACCCAGGCAGGCTGCAGGAGGAAAAGCCTGAAGGTAAACAGCAATGACAGTCACCAAAAATGGATCCAGAAGACCCCTAGAGGAACTGGTACAACCTCTTTGGGATGGCTGAGGAGACGAGAACATGTCAGAATACCAACAGGACTGGTTTGTTTCTTAAGAGTACAGATTTCAATCGCTTTTCGAAAATTTTGAATGAATGCTAAAAAGTGAATTGAAAGGGAGAAAAGTTTAAATTTATTCCAGTAGTCATTTGCTCTTTGCTTTATTTTTGATGGACAATAGTACCCCTGCAGGCTGGTTTCCACTACAGCTTAAAGTGTATCCCTGATGCAAACGTGAACCTACATACATGCTCTTCTTGAAGGGAATTTTTAGTTTAGAAAAAAGGGAGGAGAGGAAATAAATGGGGATGGTGGGGAGGGAGAGACCAGTCAGAAAGGTAACAGGGCTAAATAGCACAAAAAGTTCCCCTGAAACAATGGCTACAGGGTCATTACTGGTACATGAATGCTGGGGCAGAAGAACCACTCGGAAACAATCAGCTGGCCAGTGAGCTAATTAAGCTGGTGAACACTAGCAGAGAGCTGCAGACCCAGTGACCAGCTTCGGAAAAGATGAAAGAAAACCCAGGAGAAGAAATGAGCTTTGAGCTGCTCCTGTAGCAATGGGAAGCCTTACTTTGTTCTCTAACAGCACTCCCTGGGCCGGCGCTGACGGGTTCCTGCAAGGAGGAAGTCCCCACTTCACAAGGCCGGGAGGAGTGCACACAAGACCCAGCCAACTCCAGCGACCACGCCAGGGAGGGGGAGGTGATCTGAAGTTCCTCATGTTAATAAAATAGTGACATTTCCTACTGAAGTGGAACAAACAGACATGCAAAGCACGTGCCCCAAAGAGGGAAAAGCCCCAAACTAGATTTCCACAAAAAGCAGCAAAGCGCTGTAAGAGGGCTCCCGTCCTCGGCTGCGCTCCCCGCTGCCTCCCGAGCCACGGGGCAGCTGCCCGACCTGCCGCCATGTGCCTCTCCCTGCTGAGCAGGGCACCCACCTGGCGGGTGTTTTGGGACGGGTCTGTAGGGCTGCCTGAGAACGCCTTTGCTCTGCATTGCTACAGCATTTTACGTATAGAATAAAGTAAAACCTCTCCACCTTCTTATACAAATCTGGTTGTTCAGACATTTTCAAATAGCTGTTCATTCTGCTTCTGGTTTAAAAACTTTCCTCCTCCTAATCCGTTCTTCTCCAGAATTCAAAGTGCTGACTTTATGTAGGCAGCACGTAAGCCTGTATTAAAACAGCACGGTTGCAAAGTGAAGAGCGCAGGGGATGGAGAATTCCAGGGCTTATGGTGCCCACTAAGCTCAGCTCTGACCCCTAATCCACAGGCCCGGTGACAGCCTCTGATTACACCACCATAAGCCATCCTTCCTCTAAGATCCCCACTCTTCTGAGTGTGGGATGGACCTGCTCTGGTGTGAGCCGCAAGCAAAACAAGGGTGGCCGCTCACTGTAGGTCCCTTTTCCATGTGATAAAAAAAGCTGAAATACGTAGGCAAGAGTCAAGAGGATCAGGTAAGTGGTGAGGGTGATCTCACAGCTGAATGTGACCCACTTTCTCTCACAAAATTGTTGCATGCACCAAGGCAAGCCTCAGTAGCCAGAATTTGCACCTGCAGTGACAAGTTCATGCATCCAGTCTGATCAGGTCTAAATCTGATTAGCAGAGAAACCACGCACTCAGATATACACAGGTACTTCATGGGGCTGCATTTAGCAGTGTAACACCTTGTTCTCTAAGTGCTCACGAAAAAAAGAAAACCACAAAGTAACTACAAAATCAAATGCATTCCAAAGGTACCCTAATTAGTCCTTTAAGTCCTTATACAGCTTAAATCATAGGCTATAAAACAGGGAGCGCATCCCGTCCTCCATTTCAGAAACCTGCCAGCAAAGTCATTTTGCTTTTGTTTGTAACACTCAGAAAAGCAGCATAAAAAAGCCTGCCAAAATTAAAAAGTTTGCCTTCAGGCAAAGGCTTGAATAGAACAGAGTAGTGTGGTGAACAAGGAGGACAAAAATTAAGGGAGTGCTGTTGGTTTTGGCACACAAATAATTTGAGAATGCAGGACAGAAGGGGACATGCGCTTGAGAGATTTGATTATCATAATGTGTATGTACAAGTAAAAGGTTACGCGGGCAGCCTGATCCTAGCAGTTCTTAGGGGCATTAACAGAACATTATGAAAGTTGCACTGCATGTGCAATTTTCTTGATTAAAAAATAAACATGAGAAGCAGCGAAGTGCATCTGGCAGTGTCACATTGACACGTTCATGGCCAACCCACACGACTGTAGCCTCCCACACCAACGCTGTTTCTCACACCTTGTCCTCACATCCTTTTCCCTCAGGGCTGCAGCTGCAGACAGGTTTCCCTCCTGTGACCTCTCACTGCCCTTGGGGCACCAGAGCTCTGTGTCCCTGGATGCGTTCTTTTTCCCCAGCTGAGCGCTGAGGCTGGGCAAGACCAGAGGATGTTGGCTATGAAGAATTTCTGGACCCCAGAAACCAAGGCAGAGCACAGGCCCCTTGTCCCTTGGCTACCAGATGCCCGGAAAGGGAGATCCGGGCCCACTGTAGCACATTCAGTTTGTAGTCCTGGGCTCTGCGCACCCTGATTTTTTCTCAGTTTAGTCTCCAGCTCTCTCCGCCTTTGAAATGTGTGTGCCAGTGCTACGAGGGGGAGATGGAGGGCCCTCTCCTCACCATGGGTGAGGCTAGGGGCAGCTACTGCTGAGCTCCCAGCACCAGCTCTGGCCCTCCCCTCTCTCCTGCCCCAGCACCAAGTGGCCTCTGCAGCCCCCTGGCCTATTCCGGCCATTTTTCCCCACGACTGCAGAGAACCTCACAGCTCTGGGATCACTTTGCCCACACCGCTGCCCAAAGCCCTCTAGATCTGGTAAATCAACTTTCTTTTTAAAAAATACAGCTCTTAACAACCATAGTTACTAATAGATCGTACTTACCAATGGCCACTTCCAAACAGCTTGAGTTTACTACATATCCCGCTCTAACACAAGCTCCGTGGAGCTCACAGTCACTCCTGTAACTCTTCCATTTTCTCATCAGCTGGAAAGCACTGGGAATACAGACACTGGGACAGAGCGATTTTCCTTTAAGGGCCTCCCTCCTGCCACAAACTCAGCGTTCCCCTGCTTAAGCATCCGCTGGTTCTCACCTTCTCAGCTAGGTCGTGGTACTAACAAGTCATCTCTACCCAGCACGTGCGAGACCCACCAATCCCGTCCCTGAGTCTTTTCAGAACAAGCTTGAAAAGCAATAAAAAGAACAGTTCATGAACAGTGATGAATCTTTTTTTGGTTTTCATTCTTTCAACTTGTGTACAAATGCATGTTGTTTGAAGGAACCTACCACGTTATCCAAAGCAGCCTGTTGGAAATGATCTTTCCTAATTAATCATTTTCTACAGTCACCACTTTGCAAACAATATGTTTCTCGTATTAACAGACAAGACCACTAAGTAGCGCATAATAAGTCCCTGCAGGACCTCGCCACGAGTTCTCCACGCAAAATGATTTTGTTGCAGTCTCCAGTGTGGAAACCACTTAGCCCAGGCATTATTCGATGAAGCACACTGCTCAAGTTCTCAAACTCACAGAGACTCCCCCTACGCACAGAGACCCTCTCAGTTTACCCACCATGTGGTTCAGTTCTTTGGCTGCTATCTTGTACTAATTGCTAACCTCCATTTTCCCCTTTTTGTTTATCCATTTTTTTAACCTTCTTAATGGTATTTTTAAAGTAAAACTGTCTATTTTTCCACAGATCCAAAATAGCAATTTCGCTTTTTAAGGAAACACCCACACATTATTTCCCTCTTACACTTAAACTTTTCCCAACTCTTGGTTTTGCTCTGTGTTTTTTGACTCCTGCCTTTTCCTTTTAAGCGTATAAGGCAAATATATATATTACATATGTAAACATATCCATGTATATGCATCACCAGCTAAAATGCTCAAGTATTGAAGTTTCCACATATCTATTGCTATTAATGCAAATTAAGTTAAGGACTAGACCAGAAATCTATGGGATTATCTAAACAGAAAAGGACACTTATGGATTTAAGTAATTTATTCAGCGCTCAAGAGAAACCCAGAAAGAAAATAAACCTTACTCCAGAGGTGCTAGAAAATGAAGAATAGAAACCTTAATCAAAATACCACTGGACTTGCACAAAAATTACTCCTCTGTCACTAAAGCCTATAAAAATCTCTACTCTCGGGACTATCAAGAACAGAAGAAGGTATCACGCATCACCAAAGAGACAGCTGAAAACTTACTGCTAATTGAAGAGAAAGTAGGACACTCAGAGGAGCACAGTAGTGAGCTTCAGCTCACACTAGGAAAAAAAGCCCGTTTGCTTCTCTTTGGAAGGCATCTAGTAGCGTTCTTGAAAGAACAGCACAGCAACAGCCACACCTGACCATCGGCTGGAAAAGGCTGCTTAATCATAGCTGTCAGAAAAAAGATAGACACAGTGAGAACATGGAAAGGCTGCTAGAAAAGCAGGTCAGGGGAGGGGATAAGATGAGAGTCATATCTATTTAAAGACCTGACTCTACAAGAACTATTATTAATAATTTTCCCTCGATAAGATGATACCTAAATCTGTACAGCAGCAACGTAGGCAGAGAATACAAGGGGAGCAAGGTTTGCAGGGAAAGGCAATGTCCCTTATTAGAACAGCTGAAGGAAAAAAGAAAGTAGAAGGAAAACCTTTGGTGTTCAGACTCCCTCCAATTTAACACATCGGGCCCTAAGGAAGATCACTGACCACCCTGTAACGCCCTCATGCATGCAGAACATGGACTCTGGCCTCTGCACCCGACAGCAGTAGTGTTGACAAAATCCCTCAAAAACAGAAGTATTGAGGGCCAAAGTAGTATTCCCATCCCTTCCCCCACCCTTTGCTAATCTCAGTAGAAGCTGAAATCATTCAGTTTGCTGTGAAGCAGAAAAACAAATAAACATTTTACATCATAGGGACAATTAATAGAATGAAATTAATGAGCTGCCTTTTAGTGAAATGAGATCAATGTGGAAATAAAAATGAAAATGCATAAAATGGATGGTAGGAGATTAAATAGAGGAAGAAGGTAATCGCATAGCACTAGAGTTTCTAAAAGTAAGAGTCACTGCTGTGCATTGGAAAGAACGGACAATGACGAGCTCAGCCTCGCAGTGCCAGTCTATCCATCCTCCGCTGTGCGGGATTGGCGTCACAGTTGGAAGCCTCACTGAAGAACTGCTCCTGCTTTCTTAAGATAGCATTTCCATTTTGTGCCTCAATGGAAGCACTTCTCCCAACTCCTACTCTCCCCGTGCTAGTATGTACCTTCTGGAACATTAAGTTCTGTTATTTATCATTAATCATGCACAGTATTTTTTATCCTAAGCTTGTTTTATATGCCATTTATTTTGACTTGGTGGGTCAGCCCGCTACATTATTTGTGCTACCCAATCCAGGAATTTTATCCATACTCCACAAACTACTGGGCTTTGTACTGCGCCACGATGGCATCAGATCCACAGCTTTCTCTCCTGTCGCACCTGGAGCCCTGGGGGACACAGCCAGACACACGTCAGTCACCGTGAAGGTCTGGCCATCCACTGCAGCAGCGTGAAGCCCCCCACGCTAGAGCAGGAACAACAGGTCCCCATCTCCTTGCTACACGCATGACAGAGCTACACACAGCACCGCACGTTTCTCTGCGCCCACCAGCACCCTGCCCGAGTGCCAGGCCACGGAAGGGGCTCTCGCAGGACCGGGTCCCACCCGGCGCTGCGGCATCGGAGGCAGCCAGGGATGGGGAAACGGGACCCCGGGAGCGGGCCAGGGACACGCAGGGGCGTCGCGTGCCCTGCCGCCGGGCCCTCCGCACCGCGGCAGCCGCGCTCAGCACCACGGACAGCAGCGGGCCCGGGGCCGCCCCCGCTCCCCTCACCTTTCCGTATGAGCTCCTCGCTGTCCGGCTCGTAGCCCGCGCGGTGGCAGCGCCTCCAGAGCCCCGACACGGTGGAGTTGAAGCGGCGGCCGCAGTGCGAGTCCAGCGCGGCGGCGGCGGCGGCGGCCGGGGCGGGGGCCGGGGGCCGCCCGGGCAGCAGGGCCCGCGGGGGCCGGGCGCGGAGCGGCAGGTGCGAGCTGGGCGCCGACATGGAGCCGGGCGGGTCGCTGCGCTTGTGGCCGAAGCCGCGGCAGCGCTCGCGGTGCCGCCGCGCGTCCGTCTCGTACCAGGAGTCGGTGCCGATGGCGACGGCCAGCAGCGCCAGGGCGGCGGCGGCCAGCAGCAGCCCGCAGCCGCTCAGCGCCTGAGCCGCGGCCGCCATCTTACCGCGCCGCGGGCGGCGGGGGCGGGCGCTTCCCTGCGGCCCGCCTGGGGGCCTCCGCCCGCCGCGACGCCCCCGGAAGGGAATCGGGGCCGGCGGACCCCGCTCCGCGCCGCTGGGCTGGGCTCGGCTCCCGGGGCGGCCCCCAGCGCCCCCCGGGCCCGGCCCGACGCCGCTCGCCTCACGGCGCCGCTCGCCTCACGACGCGCGGGGCGGCGCGCGCGGGGTAACGGTCGCGGCCCGGCCGCGCGCTGCTGCCGCCAGGTGAGGAGAGGGGGCGGGGCGGGGCGGGGCCGCTCCTCGCCTCAGGCTGGCCGCCACACGGCCCCCAGCCCCCCGGGAGGGGCGGGGGTGTGCCGAGGGCTCTGTTTTCCTCAGCCCTCCGTTAGCACGTAGTGAGAAATAAGGGTTCGAGAGCTGAACGGGTCGCTCTGTGTTACACGAGGAGAAGCAGGCGAAATCCAAGCCCGGGGTTAAATGCAGCGCTGCCAAGGGCACCACATCCCTTTGGGTCCTGCCCGGTCTGGGGGACTCGCTCCTCCAGCTGCAGCTGTTTGTCCCCAAAGCCAGATTTTAGGGGCATCACCTCTTAAAAGCTGGCCTTCAGCTACAGCAAGTCAAAATTAAAATTTAACGTCCCCTTTTCTGACATCCTTGACCTTGATGTAAATACCTTAAATTGCCTGCCTACAGCAACTGTCCACCTGTAGGAGATTTTGGTCCTGCCCCCACCTCTGGCCCTCCCACACCCTAATTGTCCCCCGCAGCCCAGGTCCCAGGGGCCCTGCTCAGCACAGACACTGCTTTTCTCCCCGGAGAACCATGCCTGGTGGGAACGCACAGCAACCATGCATAAAGCTTGCTTTTGCCACATTTCAGCACGCTTCTTTCTTCAGCAGTGTGTACTGGACAGATGGGATTACCATCCACGCAGCTGCACATTCGTGCCTTGAAGGCAGACAAATTGAAAGCAACTGACAGTGCCTTGAAGGCAGACAAATTGCTGACAGGACTGAAAGAATTTTCTTACGCATACCAGCTAGATTACAAGTCTTCCACATCAAGAATGAAAAATAATTTTCAAACAATCGCTGCTCTACATAACACAAGATCCTTCAATTATGACAGCTCCCTTGTGGAAAGATGAGAATATTCATGTCTCCTAAATCTGCCATCCTATTATTTCCCCCTACTCTCCACATCGGTTCCTCAGGCTACAGTTTCAGAAGACTGGCTCTGGCAAGAGCATCACCCTTAAACAGTTCCAGGTGTTGTTCCCCTCTGCCCTGCTGCAATCATGCAAGAGCCACTGAACGAGGCAGCTGACTTACATTACTTTCAAGAAAAAAGGGTTGGGGGAGGGAGGCCCAGAGCACAGCCCCACAGACACAAACAAAGAGAAGGTGAAGCTGGGGACAGAAATAACAAAAGCTACATTGCTGCCCAAGCCCCTGTACCATCAAATCATGCCCTTGATCACCTACCTGTCTACATTCTTCCAGCTCTAGGGTTATCTTCTTCCTTCTTCCTAAAGAAGTCTTCTGTAAGAACCAAGAGTCATTTACTACTATTCAGCATTTATAGCCTGAAAATCTTTAAGCTGAAGAGTTTGTTAAGACCTGCTTTGAACCCGTGTTTTTGAAGGGTAAAGAAAATCCCTTTACTCCCTTCTGGGCTCCTCCTATATATGACATCTGATGCCTTTGTCCCATATGCCAGGTAACCAGCTTAGCTGTAAGTGTTGAGGAGCATAACTACCAGACAGGCTTTGTGTTTTTACATGAAAAAAAGTATCACTAATTACAAAGTATGTTTGCAAAACTCTGGATAGTCAGTTACCATGCAAGCTCTCTGCTCAACTAGGAGTAACTCACCTGGCAATACTTTTCAGGGAATGCAGACTGGCAACCAAAAATTTTGATCAGAACACAGCATTCCTGGCCTACAGTGCCATGGCAGCAGGTACAGCAAACTGGGTTAGAAATTTTTCTTACACTTGCGAAAGTCAGAGGAGTAGAGAAGAGGGTCAGACTCCTGAATTCTCTAGACTAACCCAGAGACATTGTTCTGTAATTCAATGAAATTTGAATTGAATGTGTAATTTTAGTTCAATGAAAAGTAGCAATTTCAACAACAACAACAAAAAAACGCAAACCCACAATGAAAAACCATTTATTTCATCTCTATTGTCTCCATGCAGAGCAGACCAATACAGATGAAGTGGGAAAATGCATAAGAGTAGCTGAAAAAATAGAGCTTAGAAAATACTAGTCTCTCTGCATTTCCAAAAGTGACAAATGTGGTGGAGTGATGCTCCATTTCCTCCCAATGCTCTGCATCCTCAGCCCCAGGGCTGACATTGCATGTAGTGGAAAGCCAGCCCCTCCTGTAAGCCCTGTGGATACCTTCTACAGGGTATCTTCCCAAGAACCGCAGACTCTCTGCGCCTGTGGTATCAGCCAAGAAAAACAACTGAGAAATTCTTTCTTCAGTGTCATCCACTTCACATTCCTGAACGCTGAGCACAAAATCCCGACTGTAGTTTAGTCTTGGCAAGAGTCAGTGCTGATGCAACAACACCAACTCATGGGCACTCACCTGGCAATGCTTCAACTTAAATACCAGCCTCATTTTGAGAAAGACATCTTGGGAAACGGCAGGCACCTCTTTCTCTACAAAATCATCCTCCAGAGCCCTACTACAGGGTCCAGCTAGCTTTAGTCCCCAGGGAGTGGGGGGGAACAACAAAGCCAGAACTAGGGAGGCTAATATATTCCCCCAGTCCCTGCAGGCTAATCATACTAATCTTCCAGCAAAGCGGATGCTAAGTTCAGACTTTCTGACAACTGAATGACAGAGGGAGAAGCTGACAAAGGAAAGCAACTTTGTTTTCCAAAACACTCCCCCTCCCCTAAGAAAAAAAAAAAGAAGCACTAAGCCTCCCTCACTGTGAAACTACTTACTGTGTGAGCCTGGGGCAAGGAAAGACGAAAAAAAATTAGACAGCAGTTCCTGGGCAGAGAAAGCTGCAAGCATGAGCTCTCCAACTCTCCCTGAAAAGTAGGACAGGAGCTGTCATAAGAAAAGAACTGTGTCTACAGTTCAAGAATCTCTTAGGAAAGTAAATGCCTCTGCTGCGGGCCGCATACCTGCATCACTGCTCCGACCCAAATTACCCCCTCTAGGGACAAGCCCTCTTGATAAGGCTTTGTGCAGACTGGAGAGCTGTGCTCATTTAGAAAAGCTCTTTAAAAACAAAACTGAATTGGTGCAATTCACATCGTGGCACCTGTTTTGTATCCAATGATTCTGCTAGTTCAATTAGACCAGCTTTTAAACAGATTTAAGCAAAGCGAGGATAAGCTCTGCAGAATGGATGATCTAGCAATTGCGCACGTCTCTGTGGCACTAAAACATCCCTGTGGAATGAGGGCTTGGTCAGCCCTGTCTGCTTTGCTCGTCTGGGCAAAGTGCTAGAAATGTCATTCATTTTTATTGGCATAAAATTGCCAAAAACGTTACCCCAAATATCGTACAACAGAAAACTCTTAAAGCATGCTTAATGCCACCCTTTCCTCTCCTTACTACGCACACAACTTTTCCAGACCCATTTTTTTTTTTTAATCTTTTAACCATCAGTTTCACCTTTCCCATTTCACCCTCACCTCCCCGCTGCTGTGCCCCTTGCCTTAAGGAATCCCAGTATTATTGCTTATCCATTCATCCCCAACAGACTAACTCCACCATGAGGTAAGGCGGCCAGAAATAAGCTACCATCTATAGCTTTGGTTATAGCATGCCCTTAAACATACCACGTTGAACAGAGGAAAAGCTAACATGGGGTTATATGCTGCTGACCAGGCTGTACTGAATGGTGTCCAACCACTGCCCAAACTGACCTGAGCCATGGCAGTCTAGGACTGCTGTAACGTGCCAGGCAGGGCTGACATGCTAATCCTTCCTCCTCAAGAGGGCTTGGAAACTTGTGGGCAGATGGTGGGTGAATTGGGTCTCAAGAGCAGGCTCGGCCATGTTCAGCTGATGGTTATGAGGAGAGGAAAGGTCAGAAATATCTACACGTGGCTTTCCTTTCACGTGTAGATGAGCTGATAGTCTGGCAAAAGAAGAATCATTTACTCATCATTTTTCAGATTAAAAAAACAGGCTGTGCTGACTGTTGGAGTGGTAAGGGCTGAGGCAAGTAATCTCCAAGCTGAGCCATTTAATTGTAGTGACCTATCCAAAAGTGCCCCAAGTTCTTGGCTCGATTTCAACATAAGTAAATACTAAACAGACCAAAGAAGTGAACTGCCAAGGCTAATACTACCTTTAGGAACAAGTGATGTCAATGAAACGCCAGAGATAAGTTGGAAAGGAGCCTTTCCCCTCTATCTACAATGCAGGTTTTCATAGCACCGTAACTCCTCGTGGATAGGGAGTTCTGGCTAAAGCTGTTGCTTTACTGTTGCTTTGCCATCCCTGTTCTGTCTCCAGCCCTCAGAGTGGTAGAAAAGTTCTTCATCAGCTACAGGGATCGCCTCTGTTGTGTTCACACAAGAGCTTGGGAGGTACAGTTCCATCAGAATGAACCAAATAAAACGTTGTCCATTCTCGGTGGAGCAGTTGTTCAGTTCATTTCTGCTCGCTGTATCTTTTGCTCCATAAAAAAATAGAAGCCCTGATGTGTGGGATTTTAGCAGAACAGGGATAGGAGAGCCAGGGAACGAAGTCCTGCATACCCAGACCTCTTTCTCACCTGCTTCTCACACTAGCAGCCAGATCTGCACGCACACACATAGGAAATAACATTAGTGTTCCTTATTGCTTTGTAACAGCTCAGAGTCACTGCGGTGGCTCTGGGAGGCATCATGAAGTCAGCGCAGAGGTCAGTCAGTTGTGAATGAGAGTAGCACCATGACTGTAATGCCTGTACACAGGAGCAGAACTTGCTGCAGGGAGTTCCTGGGAAAGAAACAGCAAAATTAGGAGGGGTGTAGACCAATGCCAACAGGCAGCAATGTACAGGCTCATGACTGTTTTTTTCTTTGCCCTTCCAAATCTATCACAAGGAAAACAGCAGTTGTATGACACCATTACACAGCTGAGAAGACTTGTTCCCAGCACCCCAGACAAAGATGCTGTCTATAAACTGACGTGCATTTGTTCCACTCAGCTGCAAGGCTCAACTTAAGGTTTCAAAAACAATTTAAGCTGATTCTGCTGTGCAACTACCCAACTGCATATTCCTGCCCTTTTACTCACAAGAGAACCAGCACTTCAGCAGCATGTTCAAAGATGGATTAGGAACCTCATTCAACTAATAAATAGCCACAATTTTAAAAAAAAGCTGATTAATTTTGCCAGTCTTTAATCAAGCATAAATCTAAGACGGTGGTAAAAGTGACTATATACCTGCTACCTCTGTATACTCTGCAAACAGCTGGGCCAGCACAAGAGATTATCGACCCAAAAGCAAGCTCCCAGCTGGTCATTACCGTTTTGCTACCAAATGTTCCTGCCTCCTCAGATGTAACTGTGGAGCTGGTTTTTGGTTTTTTTTTGAGCACTTCCTGATTTGTTTCAGTGAAAATGAACTGAGTGAGTGAAAGTCTCTCATTTAAACTACAGAAGTTAACCTGTCAATACAACTGAAATATGTGGGAACATTCAGGGGCAGCTCTGCCAGCAGATCTGAGAGGACCTTTACTGTGATACAACTGGATCTGGACCTGCCAGAGCCTCAGTCAGGCTCCGTGAAACTAGAATAATACAAATGGGGAAGGCTATATATATGTATACCAGAATATAAATAGCTGTGTAGAGAAGGGATGATCGACTGAGGTGGGATACAGTGAAACTATGAAATGCAGTGACAGAAAGAAACTTATTTTCTACTCGCACAGCAACACAGTGACATCTAAACAAAATTATTAAGCAAGAGGCTAAAAAATAAATAATATAAAGCATCATTTCGTGCAGTGCAGTCAAACTATGGGAGACTGCAGGAGGCCCAGAGTAATGGATAGGGTCAAAAAGAGATGAGAGAAGCATATGAAAGATATGTTCATGTGCGGTTATCAGACACAAAAGCCTGTATGGGGCCCTGGTTCAGACAGTCCCTAAGCCACTAGGTACAAGAGCTGAGAAGACAAGACTGTGGAAAGGGTCACCTTACTGGACATGTTTCTGAGCAACCTGCTCTAGCTGCTTGGGCTCCATACTGCACTAGCACAATCTTTGAGACTGACCCAGTTGAAGGTTTTCATGTTTTAAAGGGTCTTTGTGGTCCCATAAACTCAATAGCTAGCACATCAGCCTTGTTAATGGGATTTGGAAAGCTGGCATTCATGTGCCCCCAGAACAGGCATGGGGAACTGTCACAGCCCTGCTCCCAGGCAGTAAGAAGGGCTGCAGCACAACAGGAGGGAGCACTTACCAAGGGTTCTTTTCCTCCAGGAGATCAGGCACAACGTTTACCAAAGCAATATACAGAAATCCTCCAGAAGTGAAAGGGAGGATCCAGGCTACTGTTTCCCCTACACAAGCACAGAAAGCTTTCATTAGTCCTGAGACAAATCCATGGGAGAGAAGATACACACGTGAGGATCATGGACTCCTCACATTCCTACTGAAGTTCCAGGGAGCCTTACCTGCTCCTTTTGGTGACTGAGCGCATATTGCGAAGCAGGCTCCTAGAATCCCCCCGAGAGCTGTGGATAGCTGCATCTTGGCTGCACTCCAGCGGTCAAACCCAGCCCGAAGTAGGATTGCAAAGTCCCCAACCTATGAAAATCAAGAGCCGACAGTTAACGAACATTCTCAGAGGCCACCCTTAACAAGACAAGTGCTTCAGGACTGTTTTTAACTTTCCACATTTTCAATCTCCCAGAGCGCTATCAAAGGGACAAGAAAACATAACTGGACTCAGCTCTTCTCATTCCCACAATAAAGCACCCTTGAAACCCCCCACAAGATACAAAGCCCTCTCACCTCATGTGGGATTTCATGCAGGAGAATGGCCATTGTGGTTAAAAATCCAACCTACAGCAGAGGAAAGAAGGTGGTTAAGAAACGGTCCCCTAGATCTGAGAATGAGACTTGCAGGATTACATCATGGCCCCTTTCTCCAAGTTAAGGTTCTTATTAAAAGCGCAGATGAGCTAACCCTTCCCAAAATGCCAGCAGATGGGGCAAACTGAGGTCTCAGGTTTGAAGAAACTTGGAATCAGAGGGTCAAGACAGGATTACTTTTCGATATAGTCTCCATTTTCTCAGAAACTTCCAGAAAATAGGAGGGAACTCCTCATATCTTTGGTTTTTTTGCATGTTGCATCACACTTGGGAACAGACATCTCCACTTCAGTATACAGCTGGTGACAGAAACCTTACCTTTCTGCTAACCAGGAAGCTGGCTGCTACTGCCAGGCCATGTGTGAAGTTATCAATGGTGTTGGCCAGCAAATTGAGGTATCCACTAATCTGCAAAAAGAGAAAAACAGCCCCTGATAAAGAAAGAGACATACGATAAGAGGAAGCACCAGACATGGCTCTTGCATAGGTTATACAGAACCATGATCAGATGGCAAAGGTCAGGACAATCTTAAAGTATGTCAGGGCTCAAGTACAAATTAAATACTCCATTCAGTTTTAGAGTAAATTCAGCTTTAGTGTAGGCAATACTGTCTGAGATTAGGAAAGACATCTTACTGGAAGAAAGACAGAGAGAGGGCAAATAACAGAGAAGCTTCAGATACAGAGACAGACAGAAAAAAGAATAAACCAGAGTATCTGATTCAAAATTGAGCCGATACTGGGCAACACTAATTTACACAGGTGACTGGCTTCAAATATGACCCGACCTTGTTTTCTAGCCATGTATTTTAATACCTGTTAAATATCTCCTCTTCAAAAGCTGGCAAGAACAATGCAACAGAACAAATGCCGCTGAAACTGCTTTTTATAACCATATAGATCTTGAAACATTGCACTAAAAAAACTTCTGCATGTGGGTTTGCTTTCCCTTAACAAAGAATAAAGAGAAGATAGTGATGACAGTCACCAAAAAAACACCTACTAGAAGGCTGGATAGCACGTATATGCATTTGTATGCTGACAAACAGATTTCTGAACATTAAAAGTGTATGCCAGTTACCTTCTTCAGAACTACATCTCCAGGTTAAGACTTCCCTATCATGCTACTATGTTCCTGTCCAGAAAAAATTGTGTACTTGACCGACCCAAAATGATTTATGAGGGTACCACACCATATCATTTGCTCAGAGGTTGTTTTCTTTGTTTCTCATCAGATTTAACAAAAAACTACCACGTGTAGGTCCTGAGCCACTGCAGTTCACTGCAGTGTAAATTATCATCAATCCAGGAGTTAGCTGCATCGGACTGTCTCTGGACTGCAAGAACTGCGGGCATACGTTACCTGCAGATACAGGGCAGCACCCAGTGAGTGAAAAGGAGAGACCATGTAGAAAATGTAAGGCATTAACTTCTTACTTTACCATCAGGTAAGCCAAAGTTTATCTGGAAAGAACACACGCGCTAATGGGTTTCACAGGCCCTTTTCTGTCTTCTCCTCTTCCCTTTTTCTATCAAACTTTCCTTGGGGAATCTTTTCTTCCTGCCCTCTGTACGCCACAGCTCAGATAGAGCTTTCTGTCAGGTATCTCTCTCAAAAGCATTTACTTTCTGCAGGTTACTTTCCACTGCACAACCTCCAAACATCTTCACAGGCTTTAAACTTTTCACAGTGCATACATAGTTAAATATGAAAATAAGGAATTAAGCAAAGACTAAGTACCATGTTTAAGTAACAATCTAAGCAACATCTCCACAATGGATGCAGAAGTTCCCTGCATGTTTTTGCAAGAAGGAGAAACACAAAGCAATGTATGCATACAAACCCATGAACACAGCAGTTTTACTTCTCATTCTTTATTTTCAGTCAGATGTGACTGTCTAAAATTTCTCCTTTTCATGTTGGGATTTTATGTGATTGCATTTTCCCCACAGGCTAGTAATAATTATTCAATAAGTTTTATATTAAAATGATTTCCCATACCACTGTATAGGGAAAAAATAGACTTCATGATTAAAACATTATGACTTTTCTTGTCAGTGGCTTGGGCAAAAGCTGTCACTGAAAGAAGCAAAGCCTTGGAGTGTTCAGAAATAAATTGGGTTGATTTGACAGTTATGAGCCTCTGACATTTACATTCTGTGAATACCTAATAGGATGTTCTCGTTGCTCATAAAGAGCGCAGCAAGATGAAGTGTTTATGTTCATGCTTCAGAATTAATGTCACTATGCAATAAAACATACTTCTACAAATCAGCGAGGACCCCTGTGCCATGGGGAAAAAAGAAAAAGAATGAGTACGGAAAAGGTACTCTACAAAGTTCTTACTTGATGAAGGAATAAAGGCTGCAATGCAGGGCAGAACCAATCTGTGTTTGGGTGCAAAGGATGCCTCCCACTTGCAGTGTTTAAGCTAGGACAAGTTATTACAGCAGCAGCCAAAGAGTGTAAGTTCTAATATACATGGAGCAAGGATGACTGATTGCAGCTTACTAATCACTGAAGCCTTGAGGCGTGACATCTCTTTTTGTTTAAGTAGTATCTTTCCATTTTGGGGGGGAAAAAAAAAAAAAACTGTTACTGAGTGCATAGGAGAACCAAAGAAGTCTTTGCTATAGATTTCTCTTTTCTTTGTAGGCTCCTACCTTGCACACTTCCAGCGAAATTTTCTCTGCATGTTCCTTCCCCCCCCCCCCCCCCCGCAGTCCATGACAGTCACTTCTCCACCAGATAAGGCCAGTGAGACTTACCTGTTGATCTTCCAACCAGGCAGAGCTGTCAAGCAGCATGCAACATCTAAGCTCTGCCAGAGTTTTTCAACACAACATTAGTCTGCATTCCTCCTCTACTGCCACACTGATTTTTATGGATCTTGCAGACATCTGATTACCCTTCAGATTTCTACCCTCTCTGAAACTCTAGTAAAATTAATTATGGGTTCAAAAGTTATTGAAAAATGAAGGGCAGAACAGATGGACAGGCAGATGGAATGACTGCTTACGTTGTTTCCTAAGGAAACAAGGTAGAAATATCTTGATAATTTTGGTAATCTCCCCCCTACAAGAAAGACTATTAAAATCTTCAGATTAAATGCCCAGAAGGTAGAAAGTTAAAATTATATACATTAACTCCTGAGTTTCTATTTCATGTGTATTCCTAAGAGTCTGCAAGACTAAATAGACATGTTTGGATTTTAAAGCTAGAAGAGGTCTCCATGATCAGCTAAGACCTTCTATATAACACAACTGAAATAGAAACTTCCAGTTTCTGCATAAAGCCCGTTGTTTCTTAAGCTGTAGTGTACTTTGTAGAAAAAAGCTTAAATCACAGCTTAAAGCCCACAAGTGACAAAGAATCTACTATGTCTCTAGGTAAGTCGTCCCACTGGCAAGATACCCTCCATCACAGAGTTGTCTTCTATTTCTAATCTGCTTCTACTTTGTACAGCTTTAGCTTTTCACATATAGTAATGCCTCTTGCATGGGTATTCATATGCCTTAAAGTCACCCCTGATTCATCACATCTATAGAGCTAAAAGCTGAAGAAAAACACTTAAGAAAAACCATGTACTGCAAACCTGAAGTAATTATTTCAGCTCTTTTCTGATCACTTTGCAATTTATTGATACTATTTTGGCTATCATGAATACTACAGAAAAAGCCAAGTAAAGAGTCAGGTCTACTGCTATATGGAAAGGAACACTTGCTTTGCGTCTTACATACTCTTTCCTACTCACTTGGTCATCCTCCTGACTATAGCATCATAACGGAAGAGTGTATTCAACCAATTTCCTACTATGATTCTCACATCTTTTTCCAAGGCACTGACTTCCTGGAATCTCTCCCTGTCTTACAAGTGTCATCTGTATTCTTTCTTAATCTATTACTTGATATTTGCTTCTATCAAAACATGTTAAAAATTCATCTCTTTTGATCAAATTACTCCGTTTAGCAAATGTCAGCGACCTCATGCAGTCACAATATGACATTTAAGTAACATAGTATCTGCAAATGTAAAGATGTACTTTTTTTTAAACAATCAATTACAAAAATCATAAACCAGTAATGAACAGATCTGAGGGGGGCTGCATTAATCCAGTCCCTGTTTATAACATAGAATAACAGATTTTTTATATTTGTAAGGTTGCTTTCATGCAGTACCAGTTTTATTAGAATTTGGGAGAAAGCTGTCAGTATCATTACCAAACAATCTTATGACTGAACAAAGGCAGGGAAAAATGTCTAGTTGACAAAATTTATCTTCCATAATACCATATCACTTAGCAATAATTACATGATTACTTTTTACATTAGAACAAGGCACTGAGCAATTGTGTCCCTCGTCAGTGTTTCATTTCTACTTGAAATCATTGGAGGACTAACCATCCTCAAAGTCCACAGTTCCTTGTATAAACCTTTAAAAAAAAATGCACAATGTTTCATAACCCAGTAATACTGTCTTCTTCAGCGCTGTCAGCTCCAGAACCACCAATGCAGCACCTGGCACTTTGTCATAGCATTCTGTACAGATTACGTGAATGTGACAGGTATCAAAACCGCCCAGTGATCTCAACATGTCTTTCACATTGCATAGTAATAGCTACAAGGTTACAGCAAAACAACTTTAAAATAGAAAGAGTGAAGAGCCTCTGACTGACCACATGTCCAGGTTTGGGCTAGTTTGCGTAACCACACTTTCTGTTCATAGTCACTCTCCTACAAATCTTTCACATTTTTAAGTGCTTTCAAACTCAAATTATAGGTCCTCCTCGGTCAAAGTGATCTTTTACTCTCTTGCATGTAATGGTCACTCAGGCAGGGTTTCCCACAGTGCAAAGATAGTAACAGAAGCAAGAGCAAAGCCAATCTAAAGGTTAGCACTGGGCAGTGGCTACAGTACTCCTTTTCTGTCCTCCACCTCCAGTCCTGTGAGCTCGCTGATTGATCTCCCTTATCCCAGGGCTACAGGTTTACATGGGAAGCTGATTTAAGATGATAAATTACGAAAGAAACCTACACGGAAAAAATAATCATCATCATCAAAAAAATGTTTGCCTGTTTAGTTCCCTGAGTAGGCTCACTGTAGGGGTCAGATTAGGTCCAGTGCAAATGAAGTGATGACAAATGCAGGTTTGGAGGCAGGAGTGGAAAGGAGGCTCTTTTGGGCAGCAGATGGCTGCTGTTCAAAAAAACCTGAATTTAAGTTTTACAGCTTCAGCTGTCAAAATACATCCAAAAGGTGCCTTAAAAGGAAGCATGCTGTTCACAATTAATACAACGTAGGCACTGGAGAAACAATAAAGTCATTACTCAAAAAGTTAAGCAAATAAAGATATATTGAGTATAAGATAAAAGGGTAAATTGAAAAGTACTGACTGAATCCTGAGACCAAAGTACAGAACACCCATCCCCAGGCTTATGCCTTCACAATAGTAATTTTGCCTCTTTTGCATAAGCTGCAGTGCAGATTTTCTCCCAATGAGTATCTTATTTCCTTCCTGCTGTGACTTTGACAGAGCAAAATTTAAGTGTAACTCACTCAAACACCGAGTCCCCCACTCAGGCACAGTTCTCTCCACAGACAACTCTTCCTCCTGACTGAAAGATCTTTGCCCAGAAAACATAGGATGTGAATCATCTAGAAAAGGGCTGCTTGTGGGTCTCTTACCTTGATTCTGTTGTCTGTTTGACACGACTGCGGAGTGGAGCCATTACACTGAGTTGAACCTGTTTCCTCTCTTTGGGATCTGCCTGATACCTTTGACAGGGGGTAGCCACTTCCATTGGGAATCTTTCCAGCTGGTGCTTTGTAATCACAGCCCTAAATTAGCAGAAAACAACTTGTCACTGCCTGTTTGTCCTCAACACAGAGCACAAATCTAGATTAGAAATCCAACCTTCAGCCTTAATAGTTTCATTCTTACAACCCAAATCAGTAGCTTTGGTACCCAAATCTACCCATGACAACGACCAGAAACAAGACAGACTTCAGAGAGTGTCACACCTTGTCACATCTGCACAAGAACAATGAATTCTCCAAGCATCAGGAGAAGGAAAACAGAAAGAAATACAGGGAATCAGAGTCAGGCCCCTTTGACATGAGCAAGGTTCCACTAGGAAGATGAGGGACTCAATCTGTCAGTCCTGCTGGCAGCTACTGCCCAGAGAAATTCAATTCCATCTGGGCTGGGGGTGAAGAGAAAAAGAGTCTTGTTCTCCCCCGTGCGTCAGGATAACTGAATCCTAAAGAGTTATTCTATAGCTGTGATTGTCAGTTTCCAAATAAACCGCTCATCTCAGACTTCAGTCTCTATATATGAGCTGAAGTTCCTTTCAATTTAGTCTCGAGTCAAAACAATAGCTAACTGCTTACCCAGTTCCTGACCTGCTCTTTTCTCTCTCAAAAGGCATGGCACAGGAAGTACTGAACAGCCTATAGGAGAAGTGCTGCGAGGAACCAGGCAGATGGGTTAGGACTAGCCACTATCCTCTGTCTTGGTGTTACCTCCTGGTTCCTGTTTTGTCAGTGTTGCTTCTTTGCTGCTGGGTGACTCTTGTCTGAACCACTGCATAGCATGCTCTGGCCAACTATAAACCCTGTCTGCCACGTTAGCAGCTCCATGGAACAAGTGCCTGGTTCAGATCACACCCAGCAGAAGTGTACAGCAAGGAATGTCTTCCAAACAATGCTGGTCTTTACCCTGACTGAGGACGCAGAAGGCGAGTGAGTCCAGATTACTCACTAGAGCATGTGTCAGCAAACTGTCATCCCTCAAAGGTTATCTGAGGTAGTCTCAACTGCAGAGCACTCCAGCTCCCAGTCCATATAGAAGGGGAGCTCTTTTTTCACACAAACCACATCAAGAACAAAACCAGCCCAGAGGCGAGAAATCTCAGCTGAAAGCACACAAAGCCTGTAGATGGAACACATTCTAGAACCATATGGCAAAGTGGCAAAAGGCTCCAAAAGGCCTTTGATAAGCTGCTCACAGCTCCAGGATCCTTTGCTGAGCCTGCCAGGTAGGGCAGATGAGGTGTTTAATACAGTGCTACGTGCCTGACTCACCATCTAAACACAACAGCACTCCCTCCCCTCTGGCTACTCACTTACCACACCAGGGCACTCCTTCTCTTCTTTCTCTAGGAAAATCTTCTCTAGAGTCAGGAAGGTCAGGAAACCAATAATCACCCAAAGACCCAGAAGCTTCTGCTGCTGAAAGCTCTGCCCTTCTCCTAAGGGACAACAGAAAAAATCTTCATGTCACTTCCAAGAACACAGTGTCTTCCCACATGGGAACCCCACCTGCCCCAGATAGTTTAATCACCAGTCCCAAGACAAAAACACAAAAGAACAGAAACACCTCCTGCAAGGAGTAGAAAGCAACTATATCTCTCAGAAAATTAAGTTAATCTGCTCGTTGTTGATCTAAGTAAAAGGTGTCCTCATCTCCAGAGGCTTAGTGTGAAAGCCCCCCACCCCTTTTACTTCAACAGTGCAATCCAGAATGTTTCTTGACAACACTGGGAACTTCCCGGTGCCCCAGAGGCATGTGAACATCACATCAATAAAAATCCTGCAGCTCTATCTACTGAGCAGCAAGACCCAACATGAAATCTGACATTAGTGGAGCTACAAACTCACCTTCCCCTTTCTGCCACACCTGGGCAAGTTATTAAGCCCAAAGCTATAAACTTTCTTTTTAATTACATCCAAGCTTGTGAGATAATCATCCTTTCAGCCTGGCTGCAGAAATGGAGGTTGCAGTGGAAGAACGGAACGATTCTGCAGTGGGGCATACATGGGTAATGGAAACCTTTATGCTTCAGGACAACGTAAGAAACAAGCAAGCTAGAGCAGGAAGAGAGTCATTAGGGAACCACTGTAGGAAGAGGGGAAAAAAGGACAGCAGGTAGTAGGTTCTGCTAACAGAACCAGAGCCATGAAAAGGAAGAGAACCACATGATCGTTAGATCTGTGGAGCATTTGAAATCCCAGGAGGTGGCTATAAGGAAGTCTGGGAAACCTACAGCATCCTTTTCACCGCTCTTTCATTTTTAGCAATGAAAGAATTTCTTAGCTTCTCAACAGGTGGGATGCAGCAGCACTTGCCTGCTCACATCAGTTTGCCAAAGCAGAAAGTTACAACTGCTGCGGTTTTCTGCAAGTCTGGCCATCCGAGGGGTGAAGGATACACACCAATACCACAAGCTGCATCCCAACAGTGTTTAGTTTGCTGACAAACACAGGTTTCTGTCACCTCTATTTGTTTCCCTCCCCACCTCCCCAGACACCACCTTAGTCAATGTCTCTATGGACAATCGTTCAAGGAGAAGTCATGGAAAAAAGATTGAGAGGAGAGCACATTTGGGCTCCAACTGATGAAGTGGAGGGATCCCAGTTAGTTCCAAGAAAAAGGCTGTAGGAGAAGCACTGTTGTGATAGGGATAGATTTACAGGCAAGATGCACGTGATAGGGCAGAAACCCCCACCTGAGACAGCAGACATGTTCATGTACCCGACCACACACAGATTCATAACTTTCCATCAGGTTAAAGAAGCATTCCCTTTCCTTAGGGAAAGGGCAAAGGAAAATCAGAGGTTTACAAGAGCCCAAAGCAAGGTAGGAAAAGTCGATAGACAAGAAACCTGTTAGAAGTTACTAAACAAAGAAATCATGCTCATCTCAGGAAGTTTCCGATCTTGAAAACTTTGGAGTATAAAGAGAAATTATTACATGTTTTTATTTTTCATATACTTTTCCCTAAGCATTTGCTTTTACACATTGTTCAAAGCAGAGTAACAGCCTGGACCAGTTTTTGGGCCAGGGCTGACACAGTCTGGCTGGTTTTGTGTTTTTGGGATGGAACAGACCCAAAAAATGTAGCAGTAGGCACAGCATGAGCTGCTTCTATGCATATAAGGCTTTCGTACCTGTTGTTGCACTGCACGTGTAGGCCCAGGCTTCGGGAAGCAGGTGCAGAAACACATTCCCCAGTAGTCCACCAATTGCAAAGCTCAACAACTGCTTCAAACGACGTGACCCAGCTAAAAAAAGAAACAAAAACCTGATTATAACTCAGCTTGAAGCCAAAACATCTCCAGCTGAGCTTTTGCACAAACAGACCTAAATTAGAAGCATCTGCAAACCAAGCTTTCAAAGGAGAGAGCATGGAAGAAATAGCTGGAGTGCAAAAAGAAGCCCTTGCACTGCAAGGCTGGGACAGCTGTGTGTGGGAGAGTCCTGGACCAAGCAGCTCCCCAGGGTGTACAATAAATGATATTCTGTACAAGTTCCTTCCAGGACTTGCATTTGTTAGAGGATTCCCCATCAAATCGACAGGTATGGCCTAAAGCACTGCAAACGTAATGCCTGCTCTAGGGGACAGTATTGCTGCGACACTGGGATGATACAAGATCCTGTTCATCACAGTCACAACCAAGGGCCTCTGTCTTCAGAAAGGCTAATGCAGGTAGCAGGCTTACCTTCTGACCGCAGAGCAGCTCCTGTCTCAAAGGGGATCACGAGCAAGGGGAAGACCCCACTCAGCCCCACCATGAACGAGCCGATGAGGGAACAGACCCAGGCATCCAGCCGCTCACTGCTGAACAGGTTTCCCCAGGACTCTGCTTCCTTCTCGCACAGAGGGCCAGAACTGGCAGCAGCATGACTCCTCGGGAGCTGTTGAGCTTCACAGGCCAGGATCAGAAACAAGGAGAACGTCCCATCAAGCAGAAGCTTTTGTTTTGTCATCGCTAAGTGGTCTCAGCCAGGCTGGCCGATCTCTGGTAAGAATAGAGGAGAACAGTTCTGAGAGCATGCTGGAGGCTCTTTCCTACCACCCAGGAGAAAAGGCCTTGGTCACGCAATCCATCCCTCAGCATCTTACTACAGGTGGGTATCCCCCTTCCCCCCATAAGGAAGCATCTGAAATTCTCCCCGATTTCAACACAGTACTAAAGGACACTGTTTATCATCAGATATGTGAAACTGTGCATGAGACACCTTGCGAACAAGTCTTCCTTCCAGAATCTCCCCTCCAGTGGGCTGGACAAGGACTCCCCAGGGCCAGGACCCACAGGTAGCCTTGTCCTTGCCCTTCAGTTTCCCAAGGCTCCAGAAAAAGATCTTGGCCAGAGACGTTACCAGGATCAGTCTTCTCTTTGCCTTTTCAGTGAGCTGCTCTAAGAGCCCTCTCTGGTACTTTTTGTCATGAAATTGGTATGTCAGAATTACAAAACCCAAGAGACACGTGGTTGTGGGAATACTGGGTAGAAAAGACAACTGAAGATACGGAGTAGCATCTAACAAATCAGGATGCAAGACAGGCAACTAAGTGGGAAAGGGAACATAACAGAGGTCCATAAAGTCATGATTGGTGTAAACAGCATAAACGGGGATAGATTATTCACCGTGTCTACAAATGTAAGTACTAACAGCCATCACGTGAAGCCAGTGAGGGTCGGCTTCAAAATGAAAACAAACATGACACCAGCTGGTAACTTGCGTGGCGGCATTTCTCCAAAAACAATGCAAAATTTTACATGAATTCAACAACAGACAGACTAGACAGTAGGAAAATAAATCTACTGATTGTTCATGGTTAGACAGCTCGTGTTAGATGCAGGAAATTCTCTTATTTTAAAGGAGCTGGAGATTGAAAGAGTAGTTGGAAAATATCTTATATACTTGCTCTATTTTTACTCCTTCCTACAAGTCTGCTGGGTTAGATGGACTCTTAGTCAAAGGCAGCACAGCTGTTACTAAGAACTCTTCAGTCGCAAGAGAACTGGAGAGAAAAAGGGCATGTTAGAAGCAGAAAATAAAGATAATTACACACTCACTGGCAAATAGGAAAGGAAAGCAAATGACACAAAGGCTGAAGTACAAATGCCTCCTTCAGTTTCCAGAAGGAGGAGTGAAACGTGGCAAGCAAAATTAATTTGAAAACAGGAGAACACAGTGGGTTAGAAAAGAATGGCATAAGGATTGTTCACAAGGCAGCTGCAGATTGAGAGGAATAACGGCATTCACCTGAAAGCATTTAAGAAACCAGTTACAGTAATCTGAAGCATCTTTGAAATTTACAGGAATATGGGAAGGCCACGGAAGGCTCAAGAAGCATCATGCCTCATCTACCTTCACAAAAAGAAAAAAATAAAAGGCAGGTGCAACTGAAGAAGTTACTGACCGGTAACTTCAATCCTCTGAAAGGTTCTTGATGAATTTAAGTGATCAGTTTGCATTTACCTATAAGATAAGAAAGTGATAAAGACAGCAAAGTATTAAATAACAGCCAAACAGAAAGGGGCCTGAAATTGTCAAGAAAAAAAATCAGGGTGTTGGAACTGATCTAAGGGCTCACTGCAGTGGAAAAGGACAACGTTGACCCTTGTCTCCCCATCCTCTCAGTCAGCCTCCCCTTCCCATGCTCAAACCCGACTCCATGAGTGAGTGGGTTCAGAACAAACCAGCAGAGACTTTTTATCCCCAGAGGCTCTTCCAGTTTCGGCCTCCGAACTAGATCACTGCTGGAGGAAGGCCCAGCTGCAGCGAGCAACCAAGGAGAACAGTAAAAAACAGGGTCCCACAGAACCTGTGAAGGAGGACACCAAGCTCCAAGCACAGTAACCACAGACATCAGGAGTATGAAGGATGCAAGAAGGAACCATTGAAGATGCTAGCTTGGCTGGCTGCAAAAGAACCACTAAAACTTTTTGTGGAAAGATAACATCTATTGGAATGTAAACTATTGACCCATACAAAACCCATCCCTTGTTTCTGGACAAAGACAAAAATCCTTTAACATCCCAAGTTTAAGCCATCTCAGGTTTTTGTGGCATCTTATTGCAGTGTTATGATCTGGCTGTGAGAACCCTAGACCTACCTACCACATACTGTCAAACCAATCTCAGCAAAGATGAGCACAAAATGCCAGACTAATGAAAAAAAAAAATCAAATGGATATGACAAAATACTAACTCCAATGTGCCAGGAGGAAAAAAAAAGGCATACACGATTACATTGATTCAGAAATAAATCTGAGCCAGCAACACAAGCCCGCCACTAAGCAGGCAAATGACATCCCAGGACATACCAACAGCTACATTGTTTTTGTGACACGGAGGTAGTGATTCCATTCTACTCCCCACAAACGAAACTTCGGCCATAAGACTGTACCCACCTCACACACTGTACTTTATAAAACAGATGTAAAAATAAGAGACGTTCCAGTGGACAGAAGCAAAAATACGAGTTTAGAAAGTACAACCTGGAAGAAAAGACTGAAGGACCTGGGTGTGTTTAGTCTAGAAAAGATAACATTGAAGGGAACAGAACAGTCTGCATACATCAGAAGTCACAAGGGGGAAAGTACTCAACTCTTCCACATTGTGGAATCAGCTCAAGTAGTAAACACAATTCAACTTGGATATGAAGAAACTAGTTTAATTAGTGCCAAAATGGTAATATACTGGAACAAGTTACCTATGATGCAGAAACAGAAAAAAAAAAAAAAAAGAGTAAGCTCTCCTTATCCAGATGCTTTTTCATTGCAACGACTAGATCCCGTCTTGAAGTCCCTCCCAGCCCTATGCCCCAGACACTTGCTCTACTGGCAGGACCCTACTGAAAGTGGCAGCTCTTCAGCTGCCCGTTACTATCAGCACAAGAGAATACAGAAGGTTGAGTAGCAGAAGCAAGGGACATTTTCACCTCACAGCACTCCAGGTACCCATTCATCTCCGCCACTGAAGTGAACAGGCACAGGGCTGATGCTTGGATTAGACCTTGAAAATGACTGAGAACAGCTTATTTGTGAGGAGTGAAGCCATTCCAGCAAAAAACATCAGGATTAATACAACTACCATATGTGTGTGAAGATGCGAGGAATACACATTTTAAAACAACTGCTCTCCTGCAGCTTGGCAATGATGGAAAGTGGCATAAACTGGCCCCGTCTGTGCCATGGTTGCCACAAAGTTAACAGCTTTTGGGAACTGCTCTGGAAAAGAAATCATAACTGATGCAACAGGTCCAATTCTTCCATCTAGTTCTCCCCACTCATAGCCCATGTCTTCCCCAAAGGACACCTGGAAGGGTCTCTGAGTGACCAAAATCCTGGATAGAGGCAGCAGCACATAAGGCAAAGGACATGTCCAGGGCTCTGAAAACAGGCTGCATATCTGGCTTCATTTCCTTTTCCCAGCAACAAAAGGGACCAGGGTCCTCCAAAAAGAGATGGTGGTGAACAATAAAGAGTCACAAGGGGTAGAAAACCAATTCCCCTAACTCAGCTGTGTGTCAGTCAACCTTCTGAGGTTGACAGATCTTTTTTCTCTTGTTAATCACACCAGGGAAAAACGGTATATTTCTTCAACCCGTGCTGGCTGACCATCATTACCTTGTAGCTCAAGAACATCCGCAAATCTCAGGCAATGAATTCCTGATGTAAATAGAACATCTATGAGGAACTCGGTGCATCATCCAGGACATACATGCACTGATTTTTGTGCTCAGCTAATTATTTAGAACACATTCCTGCATATGCTTCTTCACAATATACCATAACCACTTGCTCTAAAAAAATGCAGGTTTTATTCCTTAACCCCTTTGCTTTTCTATCGCATTGCTACATGCTCTTCATGAAATGTTAAGTTTACTTCAAGTCTCTGAAATAAAACTGGCCACTCCCGAGACAAATTTTTAAGAGGAAGGAAGGGAGCAATCAGAATGTAGTCCTAGGATAAAAAAAGCTCAAGAGAGAAAATAATACCCTGCCACTACAGTTTAAGAGGATGGAAGATGTCTTTACCTACCCCTAATTTTGGACATCAGCATCTGTTTTAGGAACCCTATAGAGAAATTTCTAAAGAAAGCAGTTGCATGTTCTCAGAGAGATCCACTACCACTATGAGGCAGAAGCATAACCACGTTTATAAGAGATGTGTTTTTTCTCAAGAAAGGTATATATTTTTAAGAACATGCATAAGAGAAAAATCACCACTGCATCATTTACTCATCGGTTTTGACAAAGACGTCCTTTGGTATCACACCTCCTGGCCATGCCAGGAGCAGAACCTGTTCACCAGTACCACCAGCAGGTCCCAGAGCAGAGCATTCAAGTCAGGTCTGCTCTGACTGGGATTCTGAACTGAAGTAACAGCTAGGTCTTCCCAGCTCAGGAAGAACAAACATGAAAATCTGCCATTTACACACTCCTTAGTGGGAAGAAGGGGGAGACTGAACGCTAACTGAGAAGAGCACATGCCCTCCTCCTGGGAGACTCCCACAGCCTCCGCTACCTCACTGAGCTGGTCTGTGGCAGGCAGTGCCTGAGAAAACAGTCAAAACTCAAAATGCCAAGGTAAAAACCTACTGGAAAACAGAAAATAAAATATTTACACGACAAAGATTCCTGCAGGGACCCACCGCCTCCCTTCCTGGACGCTTTGCCTTTTCAGACCACACAGCTTCAGCTCTGTCTCAGCACAATTGCTCGCTGCCACACAATGACATTTCAGATGTTGTCGAGAGAAGGAAAAAAAAGATCTTTATAACAACTGTTATAAACAACTGTTTTCCCTGGAAGCCAGTTGCTTGGCCTTAAGAGTTGCAAAAGAGTATTGCATGGAAAAAAAAAAAAAAAAAGTTATTTTCCAGGGAGGAAGCATTATTTTCAGCCAAAAAAATTCTCCACAAGCCGCCTCCCTCCATTAGCCCCGTGGAGAGCTCTGAATTCCTCCTGGAAGCCCTGACCCCGGCGGAGGCACAGCAGGCCTGCAGGCTCCCAGGGCACGCCGTCCTCTCTGTCACAAATCACAGCCTGCCTGCAGCGACCCCACCGCTCTGCGGGGACCCTTCCCCTCTTCCCCATTCCTCTCCTACTGAATCACTGCACGCGGAGCCTCTCATTTCTGCAGACCGGGCACATCGCAGCGCGTGCAGCCGGAGGCTCGCGGGGTTAAGCACAGCGGGGTACGGCGGGGCAGGCAGATGGGGCACCCGGCACAGCTCTGCCCTCACCTCCTCCCGCAGGCACGGCAGGCAGCTGAAGCACCGACTCCGTCCCCATCCCACCCGCCGCCGGCTCGCCGGGAGGAAAGCTGGCAGCCGGCTGGGGCTGCCCCCGGGCCCGGCTCCGCCGCAGCTCCCCGCGGGGGCCGAGCGGCGAGGCGGCCGGAGTTACTTCGCAAACTTTCCGCGCCCCGTCCCCTCAGCGGGCCCGGCGCAGCGAGGCTCACGCGAAATGGCGGCGCGGACCCCCCCGCCCGCCGCCAAACCTCCGGCCCCGCTCCAACCCCGTCCCCCCGCCGGCCCCCTCAGCGCCTCCCGCCCTTACCGTGCGCCGCCGCCGCGCCCCGTGCCGCCGCTGCCATCCAGCCGCAGCACGGCGCCCGCCTGCCCCGCCCGGCCGCCCCCAGTCCCCGCCTCCCCCGGCCGGCCACGTCGGTCCCGGCCTCCTCGGCACCAGCCGCGGACCCGGCGCCGCCGCCAGCGCCGCGCTCGCTTCCGGCCTCCGCCACCGGGGGGCCGGCGTCGGGCCCGCTTCCTGCGGGGACCCGTCTGCCGAGGAGGGGCCTGGGGGGATCTAGGGGGGCTGTGAGCCCCCTGTTGTCACGGGTAAAAGCGTGGCAGCCCTCCGTAGGACTCGCCCTCCGCAAGTTTTTGAAAAGATGAAGTAACTTTTGAAAGTACCTGCCGCTACACAGGTTTCTGTAGCAGGTGGATGTGTTACAGCCTTCCTGATGGCGCTTGGGTGACACCTGAGCTCTGACAATGTAACCCTGACTGTTAACGGTGAAGAGTATCCACGGTTCTTACTGAGGTTTGCAGAAACTTCATGTGCTCAAAAAACTAGGTCAGCAGAGAACAAAGATTTACTTTTATACAAGCTGAACTAGCTCAGAGCTATAGTTTCCAATACACTTTCCAAAATATACTAACGTACCTTTCGGTTCCATCTCTTACCATTTCCCCTGCGACACAGAACTCTTCCCACTCCAATTTCCAGAACAAACCCCGTTCCCCTAGGAGACGCCGCTGATGCTGACGTTCCTCCTGTCTGCAGTCTCACCCCGGTCTCATTACATCACTCCAATGTCACGCCGCGGAGCAGGAGTTTGGAATTCAGTCAGCCATCAGTAGCCTGCGCTGGCTGGGCTGCTCTTTCTGCAGCCATGTAATGGGAATACAATCCGACACGGACGCACTGCGAAGGCGGTTTAAGAAAAGTTTCATCTTTCTCAGTCAGAAGCAGAAAGTTTATGTTGGGAGCTGAATTCTGAAAGCAAGTTTTGCTTCCGAAGTTGTAAGTTTTATCGTTCCTGTGTTCCACGGCCGCCTTCCTATTGCCTGAATAACTGTTATCAGTCCCCAGTGGCGCAGTTCCGTGTGCTGGCAGATCGTGTCTGTGATTATCACAGTTAAAACAGGCAGGCACTTCTTCGGGTAAGCCAAGCCACGCTGAGCACCTGGGACTATCGGAATCAAGAGCGGTATCCCGGGCTCAGTGAAGTAAATGGGTTTGCTTTTGACTTCAGTGGTGCAGGATTTCACTCCAAGGCATTGAGTTTTAATTTGTACCCTACTGCAAGCCAAACAGGGAGAATTCCGGATGAAACGTGCACTCAGTACCTTATGCCATCAAGTGGCAGCTGTACCACACTGCATCAAATGGAGCTTTTTCCCAGTGGGTGGCTGAATTCTTAGCTGTAGTGAATTTTCAGCAACAGTCTGGAGATCAGTATGGCTCGGTCATAGTCCAGCAGGCTGGGTCCAAAAGTAAAGGTGTAAAAACGTAAAGATGGATTCTGTTAAAACAGCGACGAGGCAACTGGAGCAGGGCGCAGGGACCTTCTCTTGCCTCCCTTGAGCCATGGCACCTCTTCAGCCTGATTTCTCCAAAAGTGACTTTTAGGTTTCTCTGTTCTTTACTAAATGACGTTTTTAGCTGAGGAGAAAAAAAAAATCAGGTCACTTGTAATTGCAGACTAACAAAACCAGCCAACATAAATCCACTTCTCCTTCTCCTCCTTTTTGACTTGTAACTGATGTTTTTGCCTCTCTAACACCTTTATGTGGGTGTTTCCAGCATTTACCCTTGCTTAGGAGGTTTGTGGTCCCTTGTGACTTTCTTGCTGGAGTGGGGCACTGTATTGGTGGAAATAAAGCAGTTTTCCAGAAAAAAAAAAAAAAAAAAGAAAAAAGAAAGCCACTATAGTTTGTTAGGACAGAGGCATAGGGTGCACATTGTGCAGGGTCCCCAAAGGCTGGCATGTTGTGTATCCACAAAAGTGAAGAGATATCAGCAGAGCTTGATCCATATATTGGGAAATATTTTTATTTACTGAAAAAAAAACAGTTACTGATATATATTAGTGAATTAATGGACAATGCTGCAAACAATTTGATTCACAAAGTCTTAACTAAAATGCAACTGCTTGACATGTTATTGCACAACCAGAAATAAATGCTAGAATTAGTGTGTCGGGTCAAGAACAAGTTTAATTCAATCAAAAAGATTCTTTATTGGTTGGCTCACCAATCTGAAAAAAATCTCAGGATGAAAAATTGGTGGAATAAATATAAAATAAAAAATGGAAAATCAGTTATTCTCACACGTCTAGTTGGTTCTTGAGATTTCTGGAGTTTGGCGGCTCGAAATTGCTCGGGAGCAGCTCGATACCATGTTGGGAAAAGAGGAAATACTGTTAAAGCTGTAATTCTGCAGAGACACCGCATGGAGGTGCCGCCTGCCTTCAAAATGAGATGGTTGGGCCCGCACCAACTTCCTGTTTCCCTTTTAGGGTTAGAGTTAAAGCATCTTTCGGTGGGGAAAGAAGGAATTTCACCAGCATCAGGGCAGAGAAGAAGATACAAAGCGGTAGATTGTATCAGATCTCTTACAGAGCTACGGGCACAAGAAATTAAACCCGAGGGTGATAATACAAGTGGCCTTCAGAAAATCTCCTGAGGCAGCGGGGAGTCCCATGGCATCATACGGCGAACGCTTGCTAGCAACCTGGCACTGCCATTGCAATTCACTGCTCAGAGCAGGCTTTGTGCACCGTCCGGGCTTGGGAACAAGGCCGATGTGGCTGTACCACCAGTCCCCTCTGATGACAAAGAGGAGATGTTGTAAGCCTCATCCTCGAGCAGCCCCAGCCCAGGGAAGGTGCTCAGCCTCCTCCAGCGCTCTGGGGCTGTGGGAGAATTTCCTTTAGCCAGGCCCAGCCTCAGTGGGAGTAAGGCCCTGCAGGTCTCACGGAGATGTCGCAAACATCTGCTCTTGGTTAAGGAGAGGACTCTCAGGAGGTGCTGGGGGAACAGTTGTCTCTCCTAGGAAGACATTTTAGCCCCTGAACTTCCACCATAAAACTTGCTAATAAAGGGACTGGAGTGCCTTACCAAATTGACACTTCCTCACACCTAATAGCACTCTCTGCACTCTGTACCCAGGACATTTTAAACATTTTTTTCCTGTTGTTCAGTCAGAAGTTCCCTTTTGAAAAAAAGGGTGGAACCTGAATGGTGTCCTGATAGTGCAAAGGGAAGGTACCAGAGCCTCAGCAAAACCTCTGGAGAGAGCGCATAAAATATCCGATGGGAACATATGTGTAAGACTAGGTGTTAAGTGCTGAGAGATGGGGCATGGGCAAGCAGAGAGACAGGGAGAGACTGTGAATCTGGATAGGGCAGGAAGATTTTTTAAAGTTCTTCCAGTTAAGGGTGGTCAGGCACTGGAAGAGGTGGCCAGGGTTGCTGTGGTGTCTCTTGAAGATTTTCAAAGTTCAGCTGGACATGACCTTGAGCAACCTGATGTAAATGTGAAGCTAGCCCTGCTTTGCGTGGGACACTGGACTAAGAGACCTCCAGAGATCCTTTCCAACCTCATGTTTTCAACAGTCCTCTGAGTCAGAAAAAAAAAAAAACAGTATCAAGAGGTAACAAGTGATTCAAAGGGAGAGCCCTTTGAGTGTGTGGAAGGACCTGTGAGGCCCTGAGGTCCCAGCAGCAGGCATTTTTGCCTGCTATTTGGTGGGAGCCGAATGCAATAATGCTACTGCCTGGAAGTCCTGCTCTGACTCATCCCAGGACACATTTCTGCAAGGCACAGCAGAAAAGGAGAAGTGACTGCTGAGCCCTGAATGAGGGGGGAGGGGACCTGGCCCCATGGAAGCTCAGAACAGGGAATTTTAGTCTTACTCATCATATTATTTTTATGTTTGGTTTTTCAGATGTAAACCTCAGTGTTTCTGCCAGCATATTAACTCTGTGTGCACCACAAGTTTGTCCACTAGCCCGAGTGACTCCTTTAAGCCTGCTTCCACGTACAGATGCACAACTTCCAGCTGGGAGCTCCATCTGACCCACTGCAGTTTACTATTGCTTGTAAGGAACAGAGGGAGTGACAGATGAGGGCTAGTTAACCTGGGCAGACTTCAGTGTTGTGTTGGAGAAAGAAGGAAAAAGATGGGCCTGCTCTGGGTAAGATACAGCCAGAGCCAGATGAGTGAAATGTGGCAGATGTACCAAAGAGGATTTATGGAAGTTCACTGAGATTCATCCTGAAACAGTACTCTACCTAGTATTAACAAATGTAGGCGAGAAAAGGAAGGGATATCTTGCACATGGCAATGAACGGCAAATAGTGCTGGAAGTCTAGCAGAAGTTAGACTTCCAGCAGAAGACCAGTACAGGTTGTTCCTCACTAAGGCTTCAGACTTTATTAATAAGGCTGCAATATCACCCTGCCAAGCAGGGTATCAGCATGTGTGTGTTACACAGTCTTTATCTTATGTCTAGAAGTAGTTAATGCTGGGTTCTGACCAAGAGGAGGGGTTTCTTATGTTCTTCAATGTTCAGTAATGAAAATCACTGCACCCTGATTTCTGCAATGTAACACATGTTCTTCGTGAATACAGGGTACAGTCCCAACCATGGTTCCTGCCCTTCAGCTGACAGAGGAGAGGCTGGAGCCCTGTGTAGGTGTTTCAGTATCAGTGTTTCAGATATACAAATACTACATAACCAAGATTCACACTTTCATCCTCTGCATAGAGTGAGATGGACATCCCTCCCTAGTGAGGTCCATATTTTGAATTCCAGTGCCAAGATTCACACTCTCAGCTATTGCAAGTAGTGAGACCTATGCTGTCACTCACCCTGAGTGCTGCCAGCTCCAGAGTGGACAGTGTTACATACCCTTTAAATGGTGTAGCAATTGTTTGTCAGGGTTATAAGATTTGTGCTTACATTCTAAGACATGGCATGCAGAACAGGTTAAATATCAGGGGCCTATAATGAAAAGATGCATGGAGTGCAAAAGGAACCCCAAAGCAGAAATGGTGTAATTCTGGATAATACCCACCTCAAGCCAGCAGAGCCAGAATTAAATTATCCAACCTTTTAAATGCAGGAGGATCCATTATTAGTATTTACCACTCAAATTCTAAGTCCAAGTATTCTTGTCCACTCCAGTTTTCTTCCTATGAGGAGCCCACAAGTATACAGTGTTTTACAGACAGTGGTTTACAGTTTTCTTCCAGACTCTTGGTGAATTTACACAGTCTCCCTTTGGGTACAATACAAAACCTCACAGTAGGCTGGTGCAAACAGTTCTCTAAGAAGATCAAGGAGAACATCTCTTGCTATGTTTGAATTTGACATGCTGCATTATGGAATACATTCTCAAAGGCGGAAGAAAACTTTAAGATCAGGGTTTTTCCATTTCTGTTTGTCTATAGCGGCAGAGGCTGTATAAAGCTGGCAGTAAACTAGGTGCCACTGATAGCAAAGTTCATCCGAGGTACCTGAAAGTAGGTGGGGGAAGCCCTTTTTTTTTTTTTTTCTTCTCCAGCTGGCAAAGAAGCCCAGGACTGGTGCAATAGTGGGAGTGCCACAGGCAAGACTGAAATAGTAGCAGACATTATTATGGAGTAGGATTCAGAACAAGAACAGCAAAGAGAATTGTCACTGAAGCTCAGCTGGCATTCATTGTCACACAGTCATCGGAGAAGCTTGAAGTAGTGTTTAAACAGAGCAACTTATATGCAACATCCACCGTAAGCAATCCAATACAGAGCAATGTTTTCCTGGTGCTATGGGTCAGTGATGAAATGTTGCACGGAAAAGTAAATTTAGCAGAGATCTCAAGAGGAATTATTAGAATAAGGAACCAAGTAGCCTGGGGCAAGAAGGGCTATGTAGGGATGGATTCGAAGTAAGTCTTAGGAGGAGACAATGAGGAGTCAACCATGCCTCAAAGATGAGGTCTAGAAAGCTGATCTTAATGTAGTTTGCTGTGGACAGTATCAGATACAATAGTATCAGGTAGAGAAAAGATAGCTGAGGGAAGTTGTGATACAGTACTGCCAATTTTCTTTTTTTCTCACAACTTCACACACTACGTGTTTTGTATTTTATCTTTTGTTTTGTGTTCTCAGAAGCCATAACTCTTGGCGCACTGAGAGCCGCTGTGGAACCTCAGTTTCTCTTTCCTTCATAAGCTTTCTATCTTCATCTTAGGGCAGCTTGAAATATTTGAAAACATAGAACTGGCAAAACCAAAAAATCTGGATAAAGAAAGAGATCCCCATATTAATATTGCAAGGATCTAAAGATGTTTTAATGAACCACAATATTTTTATTTTCATCCTTTATGTTTGAGCTTCACAGATCTTGCACCATCAGAAGTGGGGTATGCTCTGGACAGTAAACAGCACAGCTTTTCCAGCACAAGCATTTACATACGCTGAGCAAATTCATCTGCTGGCTGGCAGAGCCAGTGGCCCCACGAAGATCACAGATTCTGAGTGTGAAAGCTTTGAAAGCTTATCAACCTCCCTCATTTCTTGCTATTGCCATTCTTCTCAGCAGTCTGGGGCTTTGCTCCCCTAATGCTGGGCTTGTCCTACACAGCTGCCCACCCCTGATAACACAGCTGAGGAGCCCAGAGGAAGTTGTACAAGATGCTTTTGTCAACACTCCTTCCCACACAGACCATCTCCTGTCTCCTTTGTTACTGTAAATTGACATCAGAGCTGCTGAATCATGATATGGGAGTCACAAAAATGTTATTTATGCTGAAGAAACAAGGCCCCCTCCCTCTCATTGTTTCCGGCTTGTGTCAAAATGGAGCCACTGATTTTTGTTCTAGCTCCTCCTGTGCTGGTGCTCTGGGTGAAGCAAGATTTGATGCTGTCCTGCATTGGCCTGCTCAAAGACAGCCTTGCTGAGCAGACACTGTCTGGACAGTTCACTGTGAAAAGCCGCTTGGAACCAGTGTCTAAGACATTTGCCTACAGGGTCAGAGCCCCAAGGGAATTTTTCAGATGATACGCTGCACATTAGAAAAGCTGTCCTCCCACACAGAGGACTTACTTGCACTGCAAAAATGTTTTGTTAGGGTGCTTAGTTACAACAGGCTTTATTCCTAAGCTTATAGATGGAGATGAAGTGTGGTTTGCCTTTACAATACTGTAACTGGACTCCTAATGAACTGTTTTGAGACGTTATGTATAAAGGGAAGCATGGGCTAGGATTTGGAAAGCATTCGACAACGTAGAAACAAGAAGAACGTAGGCGAGAGCAGAAAGAGGCAGGGGGAGCCATGGCTATAGTCAGGGAGTCATTGATGGCCAGAGAGAAGTTACAGAAAAATGAAATATTCAGAATACGCAGAGAACAGGGCTAAGTTATGTCGAAGAGGAAGTCTGAGAGGCCTGGCAAAGGACAAGGAAAGAAAGAGATTATTATCAAGCCACCCAAAAACTTCAGCATTTTCTGCATATAAAGTCATAAACATATAACATTTTTATGTGCAGATAAATGCTTTTTGGACTCATATTTCCATACCCCAGTGGGGTATAACTTCCCTACTTTAAACTAATGCATAGACTCCCTATAGGATTGCTAAAGTATGTAGGGAAAACTTCCAGACTTTTACTGCCTAAGTAAATTTATCAAGAAAAACACCTATAGATCTTTTGCATAAATTCAATTTAAAACTGTGACATCACTTTAAAAAATCTAGGAAAAATCACAGATGAAAAGAGCTAAAGTTGTAATCTCTTTCAGTGGAATACTGTTCCTCTGCTATTCTTTTCCAAATTCTTATTTTACAACTAGCCAACAAAAAAGACAAAGCTGTAGTCAAAAAGAAAATGTGGAAAAGCAATAAAGATTTCAGTTCTTCATTAACTGACAGTCTTCCCTACTATGACTCACCCTAGGGTTATCAAAATATGTAATAAATTCAAAATAACAAACCACTCCAGAATTATGAAATGATGTTTTTGACACAACATTGATTTTCAACACATTACCAAATTGTTATTGCTGCTATTGTTGTTTTAGCAATGGTGAGAATAGCTTCAAGATGAAATGATACCTGTGCCAGAAAAATCTTGTAACCTAACTTGAAATCAAATGTAACAGGAAAATGACAGAAACTCTAGAAGAAATTACTGGAGACAAAACGAAGATAAATTTTAAAAATACAGCTAGTGACTTAATTTAACTGTGTGACCTAAGTCATGTGAAAAATTTCTTTGTTAACAACAAATTAAATCATCTCTTTTGTTCAGTCTGACTGTCATTGCTTGGCTCATAGCACACTAAAATACAGCACAAAATTAAAATACTTATTCATTACTAAATGGTTAGCTAAAACCAGACTTTAAACTCTTCATAAAATTTCTTATCCTGTGCTTTATTTATCATACCGTTGCAAGCATATCCATCCCAGTTCTATTGAGTAAATATTCTTTTGTACCGCTACAATACGAAGGTTATGGAACTGGGTTATAATGTCATAGTCCATTGAACCTCCTTTGGGAATCTTCAGCACATGCTTAGTAAAGACAACACTGCTTTTGGCACTATATTTCCATTAAATGTAGGGGAGATTCAAGAAGGAGTGGGTGATTCATGTCCCCTAACTGATAAAGGATGAGTGACAGCAGTGACAACTGGAGGAAATCTTTCCATGTTTTTTTTTTTTTTTTTTTCCCCCAGACATGTATGGATTTTAAGCTCTGCAGCACAGTTTCAACTGACTCTTTGCTTTGTGATAGTAGCATTTTGGGCTTATATTGCATTTTTTATCAACAGACCTCAAAACATTCACTTCTTTAGACACAGTATTTTATTTCAAAAATGGCACTGAACATGTATTCTCACCACCACCATAACCGACAAGGAAAATAAAGACACAGAGAATGCAAGTGACCTATTCATGAGCTGAGGAGCCAGAAAATTAACCCAGTATCCTAGATTCCAAACAAGACCCCAAACAGTGGATCATACTCTTCTCCAAAGTTAGCATTTGTAATTCTATTTTCTTTTATGAAATCTACCTGTCCACAAAATCAATTGAGAGGTGACAGCTAATTAACGTGACATTTTTGCAAGCACTGAGGATTGAAAGAGAAACCAATTAAACAGCATGAGAAAAAGGTCGGAGAGGGGACCTCTGGAGAAAGGTGGTCTGGAAAAGCGCACAACAATGTGGCTTTAGCACAAATATAGGTAAAGGCAAAGCAAAACTTGGGGGTTTTGGGTGGTGATATTGGAAGCAGCAGATTAGTCACCTTTCATGTTTGGGAGGAGTTATTTATAGCTCTTTGTTTTCCACTTGGTTTGCTGTGGGACTCTGACAGAAAACACATGGTTTTCTGTGTTTGGCAGGATGAGGAAGGTGACAGACTAGGCTTAAGAGCCAGACAAAACTACAGATCTCTTATTTTGCTAGTGCAATTAGTAGTTTTCCAGCTAAGGGTCTTCAAAAAAAGGGGGGACAGGGACGGGGGACAACCCACCATCCATCAAGTATCTTTAATAGTTTGCAATAGGATAAAAGTTTTAATTTTGGATAGAACATTTTTGGACACTGAATGGCCATGAGATTTATTTGTCTATATACGGAATATTTATTTTGGATTTTATCATTGGAAATAATTTGAAATTGGTCAGTTTATCAGCAGGAAATTGGGATGACCCAAGTGCAGGCTTGCCACACAATCTCTAAAATTTGAGCTTGTGTTTCATCAACCATGTAATACTCTCAATTCTTAAGGGACTAAGAGGATAAGCAGATGTACAAAGCAAAACTGTAATATTTGAGGCTTGATGGGAGATCCGCACTTTGGCCAAGAGGCGTGTACGGTCTTGCCTGCTATTTATTTTCTCTAACATTTAAGACACACATCCATCATTCAACAAACTGGCTTCAAAACAGCTGTTCCTAGTCATCACCTGCCCACCCTAGGATGGGCTTTGTCATGCAATTGAACATGTTGTAGAACAACAAAAGAACAACCAGTATTTGGATAATACAGAACGAAATAGTAGTTTGACAAGTTTATCAAATACAGAGCATAGTCCTGTTTCTGTTGCATGATGGACACAAGAAAAGGTGAGGCAGAGACTGATCTCTGAAAAGGCTTTTTCCCTGAGAGGCTATTAAAGAAGCACAAAATCTGAAAATCACTCGTATCTGACACGAAGGAGCTGAGCTGCTTTTGTAAAGTTTTCTAAAGGGGGCTGGCCCTGCTAAGAGGCGAGGAGATGGTCTCAATGCACTAATGGTTCTTTCCATCCAAATTTCCTGTGTGTGTCACAGCTGCTGCTCTGTGCAGCTGTCTCAGTGCGTTGATTTTTTTTTCTTTTTTTTTTGTCTACCCCATCTCATGTGTTTAAATGGCTTTTAATTTTATTTTACAGATCAGGGAGATAAGGAGTAAGAAATACTACTTCAATTTCTGTAACACATTGAGCTTGAAACCCTCAACAGGCAAATATCTGTCATGTTGGTTAGTAATTCAACAGTAAACACTAATGCATTCTTACTCAGGTAGACTTTTATCCTTGGGCTTTAAGTTTTCCTTTGTTTCCTGCTTGTTTTTCAGGCACATACAACCAGGGATTTATCTCCTGCCAAAGGCTTTAGAAGGCCTCACTCTTCATGAACTGCAGTAAGCACCACTCTTCCTGCTGTAGAGATGATTTACAGGAAGTGCACAAAAGAGTACAATCAGCTTCCCTACTTGTCTGTAGGGTTCAACAAATTTCAAATCAAGAGGAGGGTGATGTGACCTTTTAGAGATGGAGTCTTATGGGAGCTACCACTACTCTCCAGTTACCATGAATATATCCCCCTGGGGCACAGGGTGGCACTGGTTTTAGTCATGGGTGCCTTCCAGCAGACTGAAGCAGGTGTTACTACCCCGATTCCTTCAGATTTCTCTCATTTCATTCAGTAGTTGTTAGTCACATTCACTGCTCATCACCTACAGGTGAAGGTAACAGCTCAAGACAAAAAGAAAGGGCTGATGAAGAGCCCAGCCACATCATGCCAAAGCTCACAGACAGCAGCATGTAGTGGTTTTGCACTGGTTTGTAGGAGCATTGCTCCATAATTGTCAGTCCTTGTGCTGTCCACCCATCTGGTGTTCATGTCATCTGCTTTTTCCCCTTCCATTCTATGGGCAAATAGACCTCAGCTGCTGAGTGTTGCTTCAATGTAAAATAACACGTGGTGCTTGTGGTGTGGGAAGGAAGCTGGCTGTGAGAGATAAAAGTTGAGGTTAAGAGCAGACCGACTGTTACGCTCCTGGGGCTTTGCTGCTCTTTGTATAACCTTGGTGTGGCTTAGTGATACAAATCAGCACTACCTATTCTGATAAAATCCATCCACCAGAGGCAAGAAGCAGCCCTACCTCCACTTCTTTTTGGAGTTATTGCTGTCCTGATATTCCAAAGGGTCTGGATGGGTCAAAGGTTAGTTTTCCATTGTATTACTTACAGAGAGTGACCAAGTTTGCGCAGGGCTTAGAGACTTAGGAAAGAAACTGGAGAAGAAATATATCAGAGGAGCTGCAAGAAACAAAAGCCTTCTGGGAAATTCCAAGATTGCCACAGAATAGAAGTGTCACTGAGCATGTTTTTGCAAAACTACCATCTTCTCCTTCCTTCCCTCAAGAACTAGTGCAACTCACTTCGAAAGAGAAAGAATCAGACAGCAATGAGCAGTTCACCCAGCTGTCCTGCTCTGCAAAGCTCCACTGCTTTACTTCACCCAAACCAGTAGGCAGGCAGAAATGCAAAATCATGCCATTTGTGACATACAGAAACAAAGCTCCATGTTTGCATGGGTGGGGGAGAGATACAGTCAAGCTTATCACCAACTGGGACAAATGCAGGGTAGAAATGGTCTGGTTACTTTAACTTTTTCTTTTCCCCTCCAAGCAAGCCTTCTACGATTCTAATTGCTTTTCCTCCTAGGAAATGTAAATCCTAAATTAAGCCCAGCTTCTTTGTGCATAGTCAAAGAGACTGAGACTGATATTTCTGAAGGCTAAAGACTGAAACTAACGGTTCTGGAAGAAGCCTCAACAAAATCAATCTCTAACTCTTCAGTGGCAAATAATAAGAAAAATATAAAAGACAGGAAGGACTGAAAAAAACAGAGAATATCTGAGCTGATCTCCTCAACGTGGTCTTTAACCAATTGTAAAAAAGAGTTTCTACCTGATCTTCTGAAGCTTTATGCAGTAAGGAAAGTTGGTATGTTCCTGAAGGTATAGAATAAGCAAGCGTGGGTTTATCAGGCAC